>NW_027117708.1:5156-462099 GCF_038497795.1 Lipomyces arxii | reverse complement strand
ACCCTTAAACTCAACTTTGCACCAGCCGCAAGCCGCACCCCACGTTGCCGAGGACAGCGAAACACAGAAACAAAACATGGCCTCAGGCCGTAACAGATCTGGACCTGGGTTTGGAGTCTGGTTTGGTCCTGCGTGGTTTCTTGAAGCGCGAGCGGCGTGTTTCGTCAGAAGAATTGTCACTGTCCTCGGAGGCGCTAGAGGAATCCTCGGAATCTGGATTTTTGTTGCGTTTAGACCCTCTTGGGCGGAAACGCTGAGCGACGGGGCGCCCTTCCTCTCGTTGAAAGTCGTTCCACCTTTGGTCAATACGCTTACAGGCGCGAGCAAATTCCTTGAAGCTGGTTGGGCGCTTGTCATGGTGGCTAACCGAGGTGCGCCCGAAGGTGCATCCGGAGCCGGAGGTAAGGAGTTGCGGGCCCGCGGTGGCTAGGGAGATAACGGGCGCGCATAGGGTAAGTCGTGCGGGCGCGGGCTCTGGTGATTGGTGCGACAATAGGTCGCGGACCCTCGGGCGAGAACATAGCTAATGCGATTAGCTACTCGCCCGAGTAACAGCGTGGCTGTGTACTGTCTGTTACTGATTCTGTTATCTCTGTTTCTAACTTCTCATCCGTAGCTTCGAACGTGAGGAACTATTATAAATAGGGTGCCGGGCACCACGTAGTATTGTTCCTCACGTTCGAGATTTCGTTTACTTACTCTTGAATATATTTGTTTACTATTTATCTTTATTACTACGTTATCCCCTAACAATTACAGTGAGGAGTCAATGTTCACCTAGGTCTACGAGTTACTTCAATATAAGCAATTTACACATCTTCTCTTACAAACGTATAAGAGCGTCACGACACGTCTCTTACATCCTTGACCGCAAGTGCAAAGTTTTGTATTGTTATAAAATTCGTTTGTATATTTACATTTGTTTTACGTAGTGTCTTAGTAGTTGTGCCTTGTTACAGTCTACGAGTTACTTCAATATAAGCAGTTTAAATATCTTTCCTACAAACGTATAAGAGCGTCACGACACGTCTCTTACAACGTCGGCGCCTAACACATACTTACCGCTGACGTCTAACATTAACATTGTGCCACTTGCGGTCTAATTGTTATATCAGGAAGTGCGCATTCCCCTTCCTGGGTTGCAAGTGCAAAGTTTTGTATATTTTATAATTTCGTTTGTACTTTTACTCTTTTACTCTGCGTAGTGTTTTAGTAATCGTGCCTTGTTACAAAGGGTTTTATGTAAGGGTTTGATATTCTTACGGCTGGTCTAAGGTTCTTGTAGCTTATACTAAATTACTAATATTCACCATACATCCGCATAGCAAGCTCTTTCTATAATAATAAGCACCTTTCAAATACAACATAAACAAACACATATGAATAATCACATCTCTGATCGTACGACGACCCTGTACGCACAGTGCCCTCCAGGCACTGTTAAGGTTTCAAGTCCTTTGACTCGGAAACCTTATAGTTTAAATGGGTCAATCATTGTTAAGGGTTTCTTACGCGGTTTGATACTGTGTAAGAGTAAAAATGTTAAGCGGTGATAGTTATAGAAGTAAATTTATTAAACCCGTAGTGTCTATACTCATAGACCGGATATACTAAAATAACAAGCTTGAGGAACTATTACGAACAGGCAGACTACGTGCCTTTATATCCTCAAGCTACTACGAGACAAACACCAACGGTATATTGTCTTACCTGATTTGACGCGTCCGCACTAAGCGACGACGTCGGTTTTGCCTAAAGGCGTTAGTAATAGAGTTCGTAGTGTTAGAGTTTATGACTTCAGCGTTCGTAACATATTGGCAATACATGGAAAAAAAATGAAAAGCGATGCAAAGGGCATCGGTAAAAAGAGACCAATGTGTAGCTTAGAGAATTGTATAAGTGGTTATTTTAGTATGGATAAGATAACACTCGTTTACCATAAAACAGTTCGATCATTATACAAAAGAATCAATAGTAATTACAACACCATACCCTTGAAATAGTCGGTACGCAGAGTAGAGAGACACAAGACTCGTAAGTTGTGATAGCAATCTCACACGATTTTATTGCTGTTACCGCTTTATTTAACTTACACTTGATTGAAACTCAAGCGATGGATGAAATAATCTGATAGATACGGACTAAAGACTTCGAACGAAATGTCAGTTAAAGTTAACCGCTACTACAATGGTCTGGATGTAGTTGAGTTAGAGTTTGATGTGGGGGAGGGGGTGGGGTTCAAAAACACTTGCCGCACGAACATACAAATAATCATCATGTATGTATGTGTAAGGCTCATTCACTAGCCACGAAATTAAACGTGAAGACTGTTCTACGGGTAAATCGGAAAACAGATATAAAATATTGTAGACTATTAATACAAGTAGTTTTGAGCAACGGCCTAGATAGTAAAAAAAAATTAAATTGTAGCAGTAGCATAGTATCAGCTTACGAGATCTGGAACGATATTATCAAAAAGGTTTGAGTCGTGGGGGTAATAATTTTTGCTCGGCACTACTATACATTGCTTGGATGGACAAAAAAAAAATAGAACTATAAGCGGAGCTAATTAAGCATTTACGAATACAGACGGAAGTAAAATATTTAAGATGTTTGAAATCGGGTATTCGTTAGTGTTGATTGTCAAGTTTGTTCTCAGATAGTGAGAAAGAGGAGATCATGTCAATGGTGGTATACTGGGATTGTGTGAAGGCGATATGATAGAAGTGTTGTTACTAGCTGCTAGTTTAAGTTAACTAGAGCATCTGACATGGAGTAGCGAAGACATTGAGTATAAGTGAAATTGTAGAGAACGGTGCCATGACAAATCAAGTGCTGTTTTACCGCAGATCAGACGACCTTTAAAATAATTAGTGAGGGGGTGTATACATTGGGACGTGGGGAACCCTCCTCCAACTTTGTTCGGAAAGTTCGTTGACCCAGCTTTGACCACCCCAAGTACTTTTGCTCTTCCGTTGAGGGGTTTCGTTCTCGATTTATAATATTTTAACAAAAATTCAGCAAAAATCTACCTAATAATTATTTAAATTTTTACATATTCGTCATTCATTTCGTCTATTATTTTATCCGTTCAAATCGATAAAGTTGAGTGATGCATGGGAGAAATCTTTAAGCTATTACAAAGTAGTGTGAAAGTAGTGTACAGCAGTTACAGGAGGTATTCATCGCGAGCATCGCATATGATATAGTCAATGGGGCCAACCAATTGGAATCTATCGTAGAAAGCAGTTTCTGTGTCATTTTTAGTAATCTTTCCGCATAAATATACACCAGTCATTCGAATCAATTGTAGTGGTGAAGAATAACGAGCGGTGCTCAAGTCGCCGAAGACAATAAGGTTGGCCTTTGGGGTAAGCTAGCTACGAAGGGCGGGAGCAACCGTGGGAGGGGTTCATTAAAGTGGGGCCGGACAAAAATAAATCCGGTTGAGTGGAGTTAGTGGTTTAACCATTGGTTCTTCCTTCAACTACGGTCAAACGACCTACAATACGAAACGGAAGCTAATGTTAAATTGCGAAGTTTTTTTTTAACATGAAATTCACAATTCAGGATTGGAATTGGTTTTAGCGGACAGTGGGTGAAAGAAAGAGCGATTGTGCTCAACAGCTTGATGTCCAACCGCGGGTTGCAAACTGGTTCGACTCCGCTTCCGCTTCAGTTGATACCGACAGCGAATCTACTCAATTTTGCATATATGTTTCCATTCGTCCCCGTTCCAGCTATACGCTGCATTTTGTTTTTTTTGCTTATTCGCAAGAAGTTTCATTTGCAATTACGGACTTTAATCTGAATATATTGTCATTCCGTAGTACCAGCTTCGCAGAAATGGCCACTCTTACATCTACAAACATTTCAGCGCCACATACTTCTATTGAAATAACCCGTCCGTACAAGTGTTCTATGTGTGACAAAGCATTTCATCGACTGGAACATCAAACTAGACATATTCTAACGCATACTGGAGAAAAGCCACATGGTTGTACTTCTCCGGGCTGTCATAAGCGGTTTTCACGATCGGATGAGTTGACAAGGCATTGGCGGGTGCACACGAATTCAAACCAGAGACGGACATACAAGTTATCAATTGCTGCGGTTTCTACCACTCGATCAGAAGCTGGAGCAGCTTTGGTGAATGGCATGGAATTTAGCAAAAGTGCTCCGACGTCAAAAAGAGGGTCATCGAATTTATCTCAGCTGCATTCTCATACAAACCATTCTCGAACTGCGGCAAATAGCACATATACATCTGGTACATCCACTCCAGGTTCCGATATACTGTCTACGCCGCTTGATATGCACATACTAGCAATTGCGGCTTCTCAACAGCTCGAACGAGAAAACGATCTTTCTTTTGCTAATCGTCGCGCGCCCTTACATGCTACAAAGAGTTCTACTCTATGCTCTATTTATTCTGGCCCGACACCGCTGACATTCCACACCAGTTTGAACTCTACCACCCGTCACCGTGGAGCGGACTTGTTTGTGCAACCTTATGCAAAGCGATTGCGGCCAAACTCGCCCGTCTTGACGCCTCCATCATCGCCATCGTCAGAGAATTTAACAGAATTTACTCTATTCGTCACACCGACGCACTCTCCTCGTCTTCATCCTTGCGAATTGGAAGGTCTACATGGACTACAGCTTCCATCAATACGATCACTTCCACTTGGTCACATGCCCCCACCACTCACTCCATTAGAAGTTGAGTCGTCGTCCACAACCTCAAGTGCTAGTGTTTCAAGATCGGGAAGCAGTACGAACGTTTTGCGAATGCTAACGATATCAGATACCATATCACAGCATACTGCATACTTTTCAAGTACAGTAATGCCCAGCGCGTTCAGCTCACATTCACGAATACTGCCTCCTCTAGCCACTCGCTTTACTTTTGTAGATCTGGTCAACAGTCATTGACGCACTCCGAATTGTCATGGCGTAGACAATGCTAGCATAGAGCAGTACCCGAGTCCGTAATGGAGACCAGTTTGCAAGTGAATATAGAAGGATTATTTTGTTCTGCATACTAAGATTGTGATGACTGGGTTTATACATTCCTATGCCTAACATCTGCCTTACTGATCAGTTGCGGTCTTTTGGGTTACTAAGACTAACTCTATATTATTATCATAATACAATATTTGGTGTTCTCTAGATTAAGAAAACTTAGCAAAATCAACCTGTGAACGCCACATCCTGTTGCCGACTCTGGGAAACAAAAAAAATCGTACACCGGTATCGCCTCGTCAATACGTCGCGAGATTGTAAGGGGTTCACGGCGATGATGATAGAATAACATACATTTTTCCACCTGCAGTGTTAACCAAGGTCTCCGACAGTGAGACTCTAGTTTTTTCGTTCTGCACTAGAACGGTTTGAGCCTGGACGGCGTTTGAAGTTGCTACTGAACTCGCTGTATGATGTTGTTTGTGTTTTTTTGTCTGTGAACTCAAACCGCCACTAACAAAGTACTTCGCCATTGTTTTCTGTCCTTTTGCGACTAATGGCTCTTTTGTGATAGATTTTGTAGTTGTTACCTTCGTCGCAGATACTTTCGACTTAAATACCGAGTTCACAGAAGATCTTTTCATCGTCTCAATTTCAACTGTAGTGCAAGCTGGTATGTGCACCACATGACTCTGTTCACGCAGTGACGGTGCCCGAAACGGCGTGTTTACATTAGAGACAGACACAGGCGTGCTGAAATTCTGGCTATCTATTTGAAAAGCCATAGTTTGCATAGCCGCACTGCCCGAAATAAATGACGATGCAAACTTGCTTCTGCTATCGCTGGTAATGGTGTTATCCGCGCGTTTGGATTGTTCAATAAGTCCGGCTGTGGTAGTTGCTTCGGAAGTTGGGTGAGGTACTTTGCTAGTATATGTGAATCTAGACTTATCGTCGCGTACTTTCGGGCCTGGTTTCCAATTGCTGCCAATTTCTTCCGCGTTGTTTTCGTCGGCCTGTTCATTGAAACAGTAGCCGTTGGTTGCCATATCCGTCCTAAATTCCTCAGTGAGTCCCTCGGCGCTTTGGCTATATTATATTTAGTAAAGTTTACAAACATTGTAAGAAAAGTGCGCACACCAATCGCCCTCGGCTATCTTGAAACTTTCAAAGTCTGGGACTTCGCGCCCCAAAATACGTCCTAGTGTAGTAAACGTATCGTACGTAACTTTCGGTAACGACGTCTGAAAAGCCGACTTCCATATATCCTTGAGGAAAGGTGATTCGTCTGATTTCAGACTATGATCCTCTGAAAAACGTGTAAATGCAGCTGCGCCGGCCAATATTTTCGGATATGAAAGATACAGTAATCCTTTTGCGCGTGTCATTGCTACATATAATAGTCGTCTTTCTTCATCAAGTTCTTCTGCCTCAGCGCGTCGATGCGGTATCGAGCCATTATAAACTCCTGGTATAAATACAATTGGAAATTCAAGACCTTTGCTTCCATGAATTGTTGATATTGTCACAACAGAACTTGGCTCAACAGCATCAGCTTCAGTCTCAGATGGCGCCAAATTAACGGCAGCTAAAAACCGGGAGAGAATGTCGTCTTCAACTGTTGCACCTTGAATAGTCTCAATGTCGGGCAATTCCGGTTCGGCAGGTGTTTCGCAAAAGTCACGCAACTGATCAAGTAAGTCCATAACATTTTCCCACCGAGCAACCCATGTATCCACATGCGTCTTTTTCAATGACTCGCTGTAGTTAAGCCGTTCGATTATCGTTTCCAAAACTGGTACGAGCGGAGCTGAATTGTTGATGTCGTGTTTTGAACCTAACCACAGCAAATTCGCATCTTCAATGATACCAACAAATTCAATCAGTGAATTTTTTGCTTTAGCTGTAACTTTCAATTCGCCGGAAATTGCCTTCTTTATTGCCTCCCACAATGGAACTTCGTAAGCATTAGCGTGACTGAGCAAAAGCGCTTGCGTTGAGCTTCCAATTCCTCGCCTGGGCGAGTTTATTATCTCGAGCAAAGCAGGACTTTTGCGCGAATTGACTACTGCAAGATAATTTACCAGTAGTTTTACTTCCTCTCGTTCCCAAAACCTAAACCCGCCAACCATTCGGTAGTCTATACCAGACTTGGTAAGTTCCGTTTCAATTGGATGGGTTAGTTGGGTCGATCTCACTAAAATGGCGAAATCTTGAGGCTTGAGCATGCCGCAACTTAGCGTTATGAGGCGTTGGATTTCGCGCGCAATCAGCTTTGCCTCAATACTAGCGTTCTGAACAGTAAAATAGACTGGTCTATGACCATGAGCGTGATTAGGTAAAACGGATTTATTCATCCTTGACTTGTCCTGCGCAATTACCGCCATGGCAGCAGACAGAATATGCGCACTTGATCTATAGTTCTCCTCAAGATTAACAACATTCGTCTCAGGATAGTCCTGTCGCATACGAGACATGTTTCGAGTCTCTGCAGCGCGAAAAGCATAAATGCTTTGATCTGGATCACCGACTATGGTAATATTTTTTTTAGACGCTGCTAAGAGCCTCATCAACTCGTACTGTACAACGTTTGTGTCCTGGAACTCATCGACAAGGATCGCCTCGTAATTAGCAACGACATCTGGTTGTAATGTTAAAAGCTCCACGCATTTTAATAGCATATCATCAAACTGCATTGTTAGCTTTGCAACGCGTCGCGCGATAATGTCATACGTCAATCATATTTGCATCTTTCAAACGTTGCTGATATAACATGTATATTGCAGCAACCTCCTTCGACCCATACTTTGCAGCATCTTCCGGCATGATACCTCTAGACTTAAAATTCGAGATAGCATTTCGCACCGCGCGCCAATCTTTCTTTGTAGTCTCGTCATTAAGTAATTGCATCACCCCTTGGATAAAGTGCAAAGCATCAGTCTCGTCGGCAATTTGAAATCCGTTCTCCATGCCAACTATACGGCCGTATTTCACTAAAAAGCGTCTTGCGATGCTATGAAATGTACCTAAAACAAGCCGTGATGCAACACTGTTTCCAACCATCGCCGCTATTCGATCACGCATCTCTGCTGCAGCTTTGACTGTGAATGTCGTGACAATTACATTTGAAGGATGGACTCCCAGCGAAAGAATATAAATGACTCGAGAAATCAAAGTCTTTGTTTTGCCGGTACCTGGTCCAGCTAAGATTTGTAGTTGAGAGTTCAAGGGAAATGTGACTGCAAGAGCTTGGGCTTCATTCATACTCAACGTGAGCCTTCTTGTAGGTTGCTGATCGTTGCCTTTCGCTTGTATCTGATTGCGCCTATCATTTCGTGGATCGATTGAAGATAATGAATCTATAGAGCCATGAAACACGTCGCCAACATCAGTTGATGATGGTGACTGTAAAGTTAACTCGTCGTCTTCATAGACATCCTCCACTATAAAACTCTTATCTTTTTGAGACTGTGATGAGTCGAAATGAACCATTTTCTGACTAACGAATCATACTTACTTTGACAACAGCCTGTAGCGAGTTGTTTATAGAGACAACAATACAGACGATCACGTGACTGTTTGTGCACTGGTTGTAAGTATATGTGTGACACTACGTGTAAAATATAAGTCAGTTTTCATGGTAGCTACTAATTGGATCAAAATACTTGAAATTGCCTAGTAAATTCGTCTTTGTTTAATTTAAATTTATGTTTTACGTGTTAAATATAAAACTTTAGAGAATAAAATGAAGTAAACAATCGAATTGAGCAGAAATAAACGCTGAACTTCTTGATATTCTCAGTCTGCAACTCAAAACCTCTCTCTATACAATCAACAAAGTGACATACAAGTAGATTTTAATATGTAAACGCCAATATGATACACATACAACATTCTAGATCTGATACTTCACCATGCTTGCGGTTAACAAGTACTCCTTTCTACCATCTGCGTCTCTATAATTTTCATCATGATAGCCCAATGGACCGCGATCACAGTCTGCACAAGCAAGATATTTAATGCCAGAATTGGAACTTTTGCTAAATCCTATATTGTCAAATTCAAACGGATCATAGAGGACCCAGGACCAATCCAACTCCAGCTGTCCATTACTCGAATCCAAAAGCTTTTCTTGTAGGTGCTGCTAAATGTCACATTAGTCATACTCTTCAATAAAAGCGCCAATCAAGATTCCCACACTCGAAATTACCGGTCGACGCTGTAATATTGCCACATTTGGTGACACTACTAGAGATTCGCAATTATCGTAGGAGCAGTACAGCCTGTAAGAATTTTTTCCCCCTTCGCGCAACAAAGTACTGACTGACGAAAAATTCTTTTTTGCCGCCATTTATCGCTAGTTGTGACGGCGTATTATATCGCCCGTGTTCTTTATTTAACCTGAAATGCCGTTCATAGGTTTCTTGCTAGCGCTACTTCAACTGCCTCTGCGGTTTAGGTTTATCACCAAATAGTCGAAGATTAGTAATTGATACTGTCATTCGGTTGACTATTTTTTGGTCACTGTTTTCTTACAGAAAAAATCTTAACACATACATCGCGAAAAAATAATGCTGGTTCCTACAACTATGAAGGCGTGGATTGTACCGCATACGGGAGGTCGTGATGTTCTTGAGTTTAAAGACATTCCAGTTCCTACTGTCGCTGCTGATCAAGTTCTGGTGAAAAACTCATATGCCGGCTTAAGTATGATTTTTTTGCTGTTTCGTTACTTAATTCAAACTAATTTTTTTTTTTTTTGTAGACTTTATTGACTCATACTTCCGTTCTGGATTGTATCCTCACCCAATGCCACACATTGCAGGCAGGGAAGCTGCCGGAACTGTTGTTGCTATTGGCAACTCAGTTACAAAATTCCAAGTTGGTGACCGTGTATTTTGGATGGCTGGTGGGGCGTTTGCCGAATACTCTGTCATCTCGGAAGCTGGAACAATTGGGATTATTCCAAGTGATATTGACTTTAAAATAGCCGCTGCTTCCATTTTGCAAGGTTTGACGGCTATCACTCAGATCAATGAGTCTTATCAGGTCAAAAAAGGCGACTGGATTCTTCTTCAGGCTGCAGCTGGCGGAATGGGTTTGCTTCTTGCTCAATTGATGTCAAGAATTGGTGCTCGTGTCATTGGTACTGCATCTACCGACGAAAAGGCGGAACTTGCAAAGGCAGCGGGATGTGAATTCGTCATTAACTATGCTGTTGAGGACTATGTTGCCAAGGTAAAGGATTTGACTAATGGAAGTGGTGTCAATGCTGTTTTCGATGGTGTTGGAAAGTCCACATTCGACGGATCGTTCGAATGTCTCGCTAGAAAGGGAACATTTGTAACGTTTGGAAACGCAAGCGGTGCAGTTCCACCTTTCTCGCTGACCAGATTATCTGCTAAGAACATCAAAATTACCAGACCTACTCTATTTCAGGCCATCGCAACCCCAGAAGATCTCACTCACTATACAGAAATGCTTTGGAATGCCATTCGGGACGGTGGCTTAAATATCAAAATTTTCAAGGTCTACCCGTTGGCTGACTATGCCGCGGCCGCTGAAGACTTGGAGGAAAGAAAGTCTGTGGGAAAACTTGTGCTTGAGATCTAAATTTATAGTATTCATATTTCTGATAATATATTGGCAAAGATGCGGCGTAAATTGTACACTCCTTCGAGCACATTTTTATCCTTTCCCTGACCCGGTACCCATGTAGCATGTGCAAAATCAATCATTTTAACACTGCAAATGCGATGGCAGATATCTTCGTCGTCATCAGATTCTGGTGCTGCAAAATCCGACACAGTGGACAAGGATACATGTTCAATCAACAGTCCACCACTTTCTAGAGATTCAACTGCTGTCTCCTCAAACTCGACATTTTCATGATCATCATCATCGTGATCGTTCTTATTGTTGTTGTAACGCCTCTCTTCGTTTTCAAATTTCATGGCTTCAGAAAATGCCACAGGATCGGTCTCATATGCTGCAAGAATACTCGCTGAATATAGCCGTATTTCTTCAGCTTCAACCACAGTAGCAATAATGTCGATTTCTGACAATAGCTGTTGTATTATGACACGTTTCATTTCCAAAGTCATTCCCTTAGGAAAGAAATTATTAACGCCGTCTATTATATCTTCAGAGCTGAACTTTCGTCCATAATTCTTATCATACACAGCAAAGTCGCTAATATCTGGGTTCCACACTTTCATGCCAGCAATACGCATAGCCAACGATCCACTTGTTGTATTTGAAGCAACTTCATTCAAGCGTTTCCTTTTCTCCGGAGACGCCATTTCATCCCAAAGTTGTCGCCCTAACTTAACATCAATCACGCTTGGTCTCTTAAACCCAGCCGTTAGATTCTCTAGTACAATCGCATGTTCGGCACCTTTTGCTCCATGAAGCGTCTGTGTACTGTCGTTAATCATAGTATCTTCACACAATTCCAGAACCCCGTAGAATTGAGGGGAAATAGAAGCAAACGCTGGGTGTACAGCAAGCGACTGGTAAAATGCAATTTCATTTTCTGCAGCAGGCTTGATGACCACAGTGCCTGACGGATCTTGCAAAACGCCGTCGTGTCCGGCCACCTTGTTGTTAAATGCAACAGCAGATGATATATCTATTTTCGTTTGTGTAGTCATATATAAAGTCTTCTCAGCTATTTGAATGAACAAATTATAGACTTGTTGAGGCGAGGAGTAGCTGAATAAATATTGAGCCGCACGTTCGCTAAAATCTAATATATGCATTTGAGCTCCAATGGTTTGAGTTTATTGATCTCAAATTTGAGCGAGAACGGGATTCAGTCTAGATCGTGATATTGATCGTTATAAGTGGTTTGTTGCTAGGAACGAGCTTTCGTGCCAAGGAGGTTGTAATATCGGCAGAATAGAAAATACCAAAGCGTCGTAAATGACGACAAACTGCTACATATAATCCAGCATAACAAGCCATCAATTGTATCCCTAAAGTATAGAAGAAACAGTGAAATTGACTATTGCTGAACACATGACTTCCATTGCTAGCGTCGCAAATAGTTTTGAACCTGAAAAGGAACTGCCAGAGCCCACAACCTTAAATCAAGCTGCAGCGCGTGAAAAGAAGGAGAAAAAGAAGTCAAGGAACTCAAAGAAAAAGAGCGCTACTCAGAAGGCCTTGGAACGTGGCTCGGGTTTTGAAATGTACTATGCAGATAACCCGATCACTGCTGCACAATGGGACGAAGAGCAAGACAAGTATGATCCATCTCTACATTCGCTACGTGAGAGACTAGATTACTGTCTGATGGCTTATAAGCAAAAGAGATACCTAAATCCACATCGTGCACGCATTTTTCAAATTTATCTCGCGTTTGGAAAAATCAGCAAGTTTAGGTATGCCGCGCAGCAGAATGATTCCACCACAGAGCCGGAAGAATCAGCAGATAAATTTGTTTATGATGAAGTCATTGATGCAGAAGATTGGCGCATGCGTGCACAAAGATTTTTTGGTCATCATTTGCCTTGTAATCTCCGATTTCTCAAGGACAGCGACACTTTAGAGGCCATAGACGTTGTGGATAATTTGGTCAGATACGTGAGTACTTTCGGTGCAAGCAGGGACTCGTCTAACATAGCAGATGCTCTATCACAATGTGTGTCCAGAATTTCAATGCGCTTTATTCGAGACTATTAAGTATGCTAAGATGGCGCGTTATGAGCTCCCTATGATTAATAAGCTGGCAAACTTGCTTCCAGGGCCTTTCAATTCAGCTGTGTCGCAAGTCCTTGGTGGTCAGTATGGATATCTGAACCCATCATTACCTCAACAGCTTATTTATGATGACTGGGTCGAACCTACTGCTGCAGATTTGCTATCAGGCAATAATGTCGACTCAGAGCCTTTCGTAGTAGTACCCCCCAAATCTCTTGATATAAGTGTTGATAAGCTTCTTGAGTCAGCTGATTTATTGTTTGAGGCCAAAGCGGAACTGGGTCAAACTGAAGTGGAAAATGTTTACGATGATGACAATGACTTACCAATAGTATCTACAATAGTCGAGGAAAGGGCACAAAACGCAGAATTAGAAGAGTTGGTCAGTGATGTGGTTACAGCTGGGGAGAATGTCGATAGCGCAGAGCAGGACGAAAAATGCGCCGAGTTGGCTTATCTGCATAGCCGAACCCATGAGTGGCAACGCACTTTATCTCAAAATAATGCTGAAACTCAGTTAGAATGGGCAAAAGATATTGAGTTTGAGAAACAATTAGAATATGACGCTGAAGAGCCGTGGGTTCCTGTTCCCGCTACAGGAAAGTATGACTATGTCACGACGGTGGAAGATGCTGAACTGGTTGCCGCTAAAGTTCTGTTTAATGATGTTAGTGAGAAGTCTGTTGCTAAACTCAAGAATTTATCCTATCTTGAAGAATACGTCATGCCTGTCGAGGTTGTTAAAATTTCAGAAGCAACAAGCTTCTTGAAAGACGACCTGCTATGCAAAATAATTGTTCGGCCTTGGTGGAATATGTTTGAAGATGAGTTAGCAAGGCCGGACGACTGTCCATTTATGGAGGACCATCTGTTAACCCTGCTAATAGAGAAAGATCTAGCGGATCTAATGTATCCTCTTATGAAACTTAACGCTAAATTTAAAAGACTATCAGATGGAACTGTTGTGTTCGACGAAGTAACGGTAATTAAGTTCTGATTTGTCAATACACTTGCTGATTATATTTAGGCTATCGGATGCTCCTTCTACATACATTCAACGACAACTGGCAATTAGGAAATTACATTCTATCCCGGCTTACACTTACATAGTCTTACTATAGCCAGCTTTGGCTGTACAAAATACTTCAGTCAATGTTGGTGATTGCGTCGCATTTGCAGAATAAATACAATTTACTTTTTTTTTACAACATACCATGTTTAATGCACTCGCACTCTGTAAAGACGTATTCTTTCTCGGGCCCATTGTTCTAAAGAGAATTTCGGTACGTGCGGCGCAAGGCTTATTTTATTACTGTAAACGGTTAGCTGGTCTGCACTCAAGCAAACGTCGTTTTTATTACTAATGTTCACAGTTGAATTAAATCGTCCTTGTTTTATTCAAAAAAGCTTTTCTTAGAGGCCGAAATGACGTCGGACGAAGAAACTGTGTCTCTGAACATTTCAGACGCGCTAGGTATTGACGGCAATTACGTTTCTAAAGAGAAGTTCAACAACAGTTTGGATGACAGTCAAGCTGTACAGGAATCTGTTATTGATACGCGTGCTAGTAATGGTCCCATTCCAGATGGCGGGTTACAGGCCTGGTTACAAGTTTCCGGTTCTTTTTTTCTGTTTATGAACAGCTGGTATGAATGTAGTTAAATCTCAAGCGCGTCATGGTTTACTAAGACTCACAGGGGTATTTCAAATTCATTTGGCGTCTATCAAAACTATTACGTGCAAAATGCCTTATCAAATAAGAGCGAGAGCGATATCGCGTGGATTGGATCTATTCAGTCAAGTTTGCTGCTCTTCGTTGGTGTTATTACTGGTCCCTACTTTGACCAAGGTTGTTTCCGCCACCTAGTCATGATTGGCTCATTTACGGTTGTATTGGGAATGATGATGACTAGTCTTGGTTCGCAGTATTGGCACGTCATGCTTTCACAAGCTGTCCTGTCGGGAATAGGAAGCGGGCTTCTTTTCATTCCTAGTGTTGCTATTCTCCCGCAATACTTCACGACAAAAAGAAGCTTTGCAACCGGTATTTCTGCTTCTGGTTCCTCAATTGGTGGCGTCATCTACCCTATTATGTTTCATAAGCTACAACCACGAATTGGATTTGGGTGGGCCACAAGAGCGATTGCATTCATGATGCTCGGTACACAGTTATATGCTTTTTCAGTCATGAAATGCCGAGCTCTGCCTTCAACCAAGCGAAGCTTGATCGACAAAACAGTGTTTTCTGAGCCTGCCTTTTTGAGTTTTAGTGTCGCATCATTTTTTGGCTTTGTAGGTATTTACATCCCATTTTATTATATTCAACCCTTCGCGGTGTCCAAAGGCATATTTTCTGAATCCACGGCCTTTTGGTTGCTTCCTATATTAAATGCTGCATCAACTTTTGGTCGAGTTATACCAAATAGACTGGCTGATAAGATTGGCCCTTTGAACGTTCTTGTGCCGTTCACGGTGATCACTATGGTTATTGGATTCTGCTGGTTGTCCGCCACGACGGCTGTGCGAATTATTCTCATTGCGCTTTTTTACGGGTTTTTTTCTGGAACGTTTGTTTCGCTTCCACCATCGGTAGCAGCTTCGTTGTCTCCCGATCTGAGCTTGATAGGTACCCGTCTGGGTATGCTGTTCTTTTTTTGTGCTTTTGGTTTACTTATTGGAACTCCCGTTGCTGGAGCGCTGGTACGCACACATGCAGGTTACACAGCAGCGGTTGTTTTCTGCGGTGCGTCAGTACTTGCATCTGGTTTTTTCATTTTAAGTACACGACTGTTAAAGGTTGGTATGACTTTGAAGGTAAAAGCATGAGACAGCGGTTTGTCTTAAATATAAAAGTTACCTGGATTAATAATTTGGTAACTTGGCTTTTTTTAAAACAGACTGGCTGTCAAAACACTACTGGAGTGTTTCTATGGCGTTGCTAAGGCAACAGTAAATTGGTTAGTCCCAATTTGGTTATGAGATGATTTTGTAAAGCTCTTAAGCGGCAGCTGTTAATCACAACGCCTACCACGGTGACAGTCTGAACATTAACTATATTTATCTCAAGCTTAAAATGGGGATTTACTATTTTAAAATTAAAGTATGCGGCGCGCACCGTTTAGCTAGCAGTGAAAGTGGCGCGCTAAATTTGTCTCAGGCTCGGATGACGTTGAACAAACTTTTTTCTTTTTTATTTACTTACTTCTAACTTGGGCAATTCATAAACGCGCAGTGACGGGTGATCTGCAACGCCTAGATACAAGAAGCACAAGGTCGTTGTTTCCGTGACAGGATTTTGTGCTCTTTTTTTATCTTCGTCCTCTTCCTGGTAAATACTAGTTTTTCATTTTTTCTTTATCTTCGTTCTATTCATTTTGCACAGCTAGTCTGTGGCAGTTTTTGACCATTTACATCTGAGTTCTGGTAACTTTTGGTTTATTTTTTGATTGTATATTCGATCCAGTTGCAGGTCAATTGTGTACAAGAAAAATCTTATTATTTTATTTTCGACGAGGAATTTTATATTTGAGCAATTCCAGAATCAGTTGTCTTAAAACTCAATCAGTCTATTAATGCGACACTTTTGCTGGATTAACACAGTTGGTTTGTTGCTCGGGTTGAACGGTCTGGTGAGAAGTTTAGATTTGACCTCGAACTCCAATCTTGTACTCTACTGGGGGCAAAATTCATATGGCCAGGTGGGATCACAGAACAGTTTAGCGAGTTATTGCGGAGATTCTACGGCAGATGTAAGATTAGACGCGGCATGCAGCGTTACAAATGGCGACTGACGCTATGTATAGATTATTGTCTTGGCATTTTTGTCTGTTTTTTTTGACTCTTCAAACGGGCTTCCTGTGGTTAATTTTGCTGGGTCTTGTTAGTTTCTTTTTCAAGATGCGATGGTGACCGTGACTTACATGCAAATAGGTGAAGGCAATTATTTTGATGGCACAACACTTCTTGAATGTCCTTCAATTGCGTAAGTCTACTGATCTATCTGTGATCATTCTGCGATTTCTAAATACAGTAGTGAGGATATAGTCACTTGTCAAAGCAACGGAAAGAAAGTATTTTTGTCACTTGGAGGTGCAACTGGATCATATGGATTTCAGAGCGACAGTCAAGCGGAAACATTTGCAGCAACAATATGGGATCTCTTTGGAGGCGGCTGGTCGGAGACGCGTCCTTTTAGTCAAACTGTAGTTGACGGCTTCGATCTGGACATTGAAGGTGGAAGCTCAACTGGATATGCAGCGTTCGTAGCAGCTATGCGAGCCTATTATGAGGATTTTACCGAAAAATCGATGTACATCTCTGGTGCTCCTCAGTGTGTCATGCCTGACAGCTTCCTGAATGATGCTATGATTCACTCTTATTTCGATTTTTACTTTGTTCAGTTTTTTAACAATTATTGTGGTATTGATCAATGGAGTACAACCGAGAGCGGTGCATTTAATTTTGCCTCTTGGGATTCGTTTGCAAAAACATTGAGTTACAATACTGACGCGAAAGTTTATCTTGGTGTCCCAGCATCTCCGAGTGCCGCCGGTACTGGCTACGTTGACGTCGATACGTTACTTGAAGCTGCTGGTCAGTTGATGGGAAAGTATTCCAGTTTCGGCGGTGTTATGATGTGGTAAGTATATGGTCGTGGTAATTTTATTGAGCGTCAATAACCAGGTTAGGGATGCATCACAAGCCTACAATAACTTTCCAAGAGACGGTTTAAATTATGCACAACTGGCAAAAGCAGGATTGGCCTCGCTTGGGGCTAATACGATTGCACCGTCAGAAAGCTCTGTCGTAACCGTCGAAACGACTGACATGTTGTGGAGAACCATTGATGAGCAGTTTTCAGTCGGTCCTACGGCAGAAGAATATCCAGTAACACAGATCGCGGAAGAGAATTCTGTCAGTGCGATTGGTGAAGTGCATACAGTCAGTCAGACTGAAACGCCGTATTCAATCACTCGGACTGCTGTTTATTCTGTAGATCCTTTCAAGAGTGCAATCGAAACTTCAAGCATAAGCACTTGGACAGATGTCGTTAGCACTTCTACCCCGGATGATGGTTTGTGGCATACAATTTATGGTCATGCAGATGATGGTTTGTGGCACACCACATACGATCACGCTGGGAGCACACAAACGGTATTTGAGACATATTTAGAGGCTACTATGTCGCTAAGGGAGATTTCTCAACCTGCTCAAACGTTGTTTGTTACTGACACTCCGACTATCCGTACTTATCCTGTTGTTTCTGTCTCACTTACCATGGAGTCTGGTTCTGTGGAAACGATTCCTACTCAAGCATCGATTTCCGTTTCTGTATCTCCTTCTGTTACGCCATTGTCTACAGTAGTCAAATCTCAAGACTTGAGTGTCATGGTAGGTGTCTATTCGTACACCTCAACAGTGAAGAACAGTATGTTTACACCTCCTCTTGAAGTGGCGTATTACACCACTGTCACGTCTACCGTTGACTTAGTGGGACCCACGTACGAGGCTGTAACATATTCTGCTACTGAAAGAACTGCTGATGCGATAACCGAGACAAGTGAGGAAGGCACTAGTACTATTACTGCAAAAAGTTTGGTTGAATCAAGCTATGCGTCGGCACCTGTTCCGTCAACTCATATATCAAGCTCTGAATCTGCTTTTGTCCATTCAATTGTTTTATCTAGTACGGCTTTAAACTTCGAAACAATATCTACAAGGCAGCCGTCGCTAAGTTTGTACACCGTGTCTTTGGCGAGTTCAGTGGAATCAAGCACAGTTCAGTCTAATTGGGGGATTGAGACTTCTCTGTCTTCAGCAATTCCGTACACTGAGCATACATCAACACTTTCAGAAACTAAAGCGCCTGAGAGATCTCTGCCTGTTGCATCTACACTGTCGAGTTTGTCAGACCCAGCCATTGTCCCCACTTCAGTGTCTGCTCTTACGGTCACTGATGCTGAGTCTTCGGCTTCATCAAGTTTGACGTTTTTGACAAACCAGCCTTGGACACAACCGGTTTTGACTACAACCGTCGCGCCGGAAGCTAGCCCAACTAAAGTGTCTTTATGTCCCATTGATGGCCAGCCATGTACAGTACATGGTGAAATGGCGTGTAACGGGTATTACTACGGCCAATGTGTGTGGGGCACATGGGTCGTACGTCAATGTTACACTGGTCTATCATGTAAAAATGACGGTACAGATGTGTATTGTGCATATCCTGGACCAGATCCCGTGACGAGCTGCTCTGCCGGAACCAGCACGTTTATAAAACGGAGCACTTCTGCTGTTGGTCATAGTCATAGTCACCATCGACGTGCCAAAATGAATGACTTGGGCGCACGATTTTACGAATACGAGCGTGGAAAGCATTATTCCCCTCATGTCCCGGTGAAGCGCAGGTCGCCGGATATGAATGCGGACGTGACGGATGATGAGTCGGAAAGTCTACCGGTGACTGGTGATATCATTGGTAACGTCACTGCATTTACGCGGTTGGATGAAAAAGCCACATCCGCAGATTCTTCTGCTGTCATCCAGACTCTTAAATTTTCTGCGATTTTAGGCACATTGGATGCGTACTCAACAGCGACATATGACCCAGCGGATGCTTCTGTCAGTGATAGAGGGGTCTCGACGGAGAATACTGGGAGCTTTCTGATACGTATATCTACGCAGAGATTAGATTCGACTCGTTTTGTGGGGACTTTATATGCTGCACCTTTGGCAAATAATCCTATTAGCCAATCCTGGACATTCAGTTTTACGTCATCGCATAAGATCGACCGCATTAGTAGGGGTGATTTATCTTTCATGGGTAACGCATACAAGATATCTAGTATAGCCACTGAAGAGGCCAGTAACTACATGGCTATTATGGTTATATTTTGGGGAGAGTATACATGAGCTCTCGCCTTCCTTATTTCTAAATAATTTTTAGATTTGGCACTGGTATGCTCCCTTAGCTCTTAGTCGCCGTCAGAGTCGGCACCCCATGATTTTTCCTTTCTTTTTAAAAAAAAATATACAAGAAACTGCCATTTTGCGAAATTTTGTTTGGAAATTTATGTGTTTTTTTTGGTTATCACTCGCTTGTTTAATTCACCACGGTCATTAATTTGTTTCGTAATTATCACTGCATACACTTTTGTACTTAGTTCAATTTCCGCTCTTAGACCATGCAAAGAACAATTAGAACTCATCACGTCGTTTTCATCAGTGTTGGCTTAGCCTTTTGCACAAATAATTTAAATCTAGTTACATGTATGCGTAAGCCAAAATATTCTTTTGACAGGCCTGTGTGACCTCAGCAGCGGAGGAGGGCGAAGACAGCATTTTGCAGTCAGTAATTGGATGTTATGATTATGGCATAAAAGCACAACTGTATGTGGAAAATATCAACAACAAATTTCAAGAAACACGGTTTTGTAAACACCTCGGCATTTCATATTCAGCATCAGCAGCGCTATTTACATTACAGTTTACTACTACATTCTAAAAATTAACTGTGTTTATTGCTGCTATTTTTCAGTTATTGTTTACTAATTTCTCATAATGTCTGGTAAGTAGTTAGCGGCAGAATGAACGCGTAATTCGCGTAATGCCTTCCTTACCCTATTTCTAACTACTTCTTCAGTCAATTTCCAAGGTCTCGCTGGTATGTTCAATCTCATATACATGGACAATAGAGTTCTTGTGAACGATATGCACATGCGATCACTATGTGGACAGATCAAGTTATGAACGAATGCTAATGCAGTTCCATCAGAGGAGTTTACCAAGTTTTACTACAATCAGTTTGACAGCGATCGGTCTCAATTGGGAAATCTTTATGTGAGTGTCAAAGGAACATAGTATGTAGGCAGCACTGACAGGCATTGACAGAGAGATCACTCAATGCTCACATTTGAGAGCTCTCAAATGCAAGGTGCAAAGAGTATTATAGAGAAGCTGGTCGTAAGTAGCTATTTCTCATTTGATTTAGAGTTGCAGCTTATCAAGCCTCTAGAGTCTGCCATTCCAGAAGGTTGCTCATCGTATATCAACTCTTGACGCTCAGCCATCTTCTCCCGAGTTGGGATCAGTTTTAGTCATGGTCACCGGTGAATTGCTTGTACGTATTATATCATTGTACAATTAAAATTACGTA
Organism: Lipomyces arxii; assembly: GCF_038497795.1. Lineage (NCBI taxonomy): Eukaryota > Fungi > Ascomycota > Lipomycetes > Lipomycetales > Lipomycetaceae > Lipomyces > Lipomyces arxii. Next base: position 441,278 of record NW_027117708.1, on the reverse strand, counting down.
GCTGACTGCATTGCAGGTTGACGAAGAGCAGAACCCACAGCGATACTCACAAGTCTTTCATTTGATTCCGGAAGCTGGGAGCTACTATGTCTTTAATGATATCTTCCGTCTGAACTACTCATGAGCTTACCATTTGTGAATGATTAAGTGTTAGTTCTAGTAATATCAAATGCATATCTACGTTATTTATTTTGATCTATTGATTATAAACGGTTTTCAACACCACTGAAGTAGTTAACATACTTTGGCAAAACTGTTTAAAAGCTTTTAAAAAGACAACAGTGGTACGAAGTGAAGATGTCGAAACTCAATTTGCGCCCCACAGCAAAGGTTAACTATTGTAAGCTTGATTTTAAAGCGGCAGTAAATTGAGTTTCTGATTTCTATATTGTATTGATTGGAGTTTCTTTAAAAAAAAATAAACCAATAATTAAAAAGCTTTTTTAACAACAAACAGAAGCACAAAAAACGATGGAGAAAAGAGCAAGTGTTAATTAAAGGTAGTACCCAAACCCTTACAATATTTAAAGTTTTAGTTCTCTTTTCGCAACTTTACATTCATGATGGTTACACATCGCACATATTTTACTGCCACATACTAATTATAACTTCCGAGTTATTTCGTTTGTAATCATGTTTAACGTAAGCTTTGCCTTATTGATACTAGATAACAGTTAAAAATAACAATTTGGCTTTCCGTTTCGTAGACTGCGAACTTTATTGTACTTTTTTCGTTCTACCGTGCTCTCCCTTAACCTGCCTAAATTGCCCACCACCATTTCAAAGAGTAGCATGAATTATCTCTAAAATTGCTGTTAACACGGATCGTTTAGTGCTTCAAAATACTCAACTGCGCAGAAAATACCTTCAATCAATACAGTTAAACGCTAGTGACCACAATGAATAGCTCTGATGAGCAAATCGTGCCCTCACCAGGACACCACCCCAGTGTACCCAAGAGATCTGCTGGACATCAGATGACGGCGTCGACTCCATCAGTGCCAAGAAGACCAAAACCCAGATCTTTTGAAAACGGAAGCGATGGTTCACAGTCCATGACATTGGTAAGTTTGCAATTGCCGGACCGGCGCAATCGCTATGGCAGGATCGGTTAACATTGATTAATGTAGACCCCGTCGCAATCTTTTGAAACTTCTGCACCTGAAATTGCTGCTTCTGAAACCGCTAATGCGTTTCCTGTTTCTACTCAAGACGAATATGTCGGATACAGACCAATTGAAGACGCTTCTCAGTTTGCAAGCTCAGTGCCAATGCCAATTCCGTCGATTCCTCGTCGACCGTATTCGCCGTCAGTCAATTTGCGACAGCCACGAAGCTTATATGAAACTGCACAGCAGGAAGCTGAGATTGAACTCGACGTGTCTCGGACACTAGCAGAAACGCAGCACAGATTTAGAAGACCTGACGACTCGGCAAGTGGATACGAAGGAATGGAGCATGTCACTAGCATGATTTCTGATCGTGAAGACGATAGCGCATCTGAATCGTTTAGTAACGCGGAACTCTCTGGATCGGAAAATACAATTTCGGAAGAGCCGGGGTTTTTAGGCTACATGCAAAGTCTGTGAAACTTACAATACTTTTGTCGTTTGTTGCTGATCTAAGCAGAGTCGCGAAATATGTTGTCCACTATACCTCGCCAGCCAATGAGCCCAAGTGTGATTGAACAAACTCGCACCACAAACGCTGCCGTCCACCCTGCAATGCCTAAGATACCTGCCCGACCACGAAGTTCAAACCAACACTCACCAATCACGCGATCTACTTCTACTAATCCTATTGTACCGGCTCGACCGCGTACTGATACATCTGCATTTTCTGCTGCAAGTGTGGCTAGCAATAGCGAACCTGCGACTGCCGAAATAGCGGATACTACGATTTCAGATGATGCCATGCCTGTGCTTGTGCCACAGCCATTGGAACCGATCAGTGCCAATACACTGTCGAAAGGACAAGACGTGCTTACGTCCTTTGACGTCGCAGCGATATTGGCTGGTGAGGAACTCAAAAAAGATGATAACGTCAGAGAAGACGCCGAGCACTCTCAACTACACGTTCGGATTATGGATGGTTTACAAGAGCCTGAGGCCAGTCCAACCGTTCCATTACCAATACATGGTTTTGGACACCATGACGCTTTAGATAGTCTGAGACACGATTATGTCAGTGATTCTGATGAAGAGCAAGTGGACGAAATTGGTGCTGAAATGAATAATGACACTGCTGCTATATCTGTGGGAGATAACATGTCACCGGAAGCTCTCCCAAAACTTACGACGTCTTTAGAGTCTTCTCTGTCAGCTGTGGCACTCCCACAACATACCACAAACAGGCCTGATGGTGAATTTGAAGCTGCTGAAGAAGGTACAAGTTACAAAATAAAGCAGAAGAACGTCATGTCTGAGCAACAGGGAGTTGAAGCTAGAGATTTAGAGATTGACAACCTACAAGCGGAAGAACCGTCGATGGAAAAGCGAAATTCTATGATTGAATCAAAGACTGACGACGCTTTCGCCAAAATAGACAAGGCCGAGGAAATTATGTTTGATACTGCGCTAACCGAGGACCTGAAAAATGATTCAGGAATATTCCAGGAGCTGAAGCCAGTGGAAAAGAGGACACATGAAACAAGCGCGCCAGTTGTGGACGCAAGATCTACTGATTTGGAGGACAAGAAAGGTATGGACTTGATACGCACCCATCGTAAAGTCTAACAGTGGCAGTACCACCGGTGGGACCAACCATACCCCGTCGTCCAGTGCGACCGATCGTGCATCAGCGACCGAAACTACAGCTTACAGAGTCCAGTGACCCAGCGACGTCTATTATTGGGCTGTCGCATACTGTAACTACACATGCAGATGATAACACAATTCTATCAGCAACAAAGCCGAAACCGCCGCCTCCAGCTAGACCAAACAAACTAACAGGAATACGTGCTGCGTTTGCCAAAAATCTTGAATCTCAATTTGGAAAGGCCGGTCCGCCGCTTCCGTTTCAGAAACGGCCAGTCCCCGTTCCACAAGTTTCTCAGGCAGTAGACCCAGATACGGGCACAGGAGCTGAACTAAAGAGCCCTGAAAGACCAGGTGTTGTTGACGCCACTGACGCTGCTGTACCAGCCAAGGAGGTCAAACTTGACGACGTGCGTAAAGGTCGTGCAAGAGGCCCCAGAGGACGAAAACTTCCAGCACCGGTCATCCTACCAGGTGGATGGTCGTTTAGCCCTGTTGTGGCGGTATGGACACTTGCGTACACTGTTTCTGAGATTCGCAAAAGTGAAACGACAGAAGAGACTGTAGAAGCTGGTTTAACAGTACCTGCGGTATCTGATCAAGATAATCGCGCAGATGCATCTGAAGCAATGGTAAGCGACGTGGCTGACCTGCAACATCGGGTGGTTGAGCCGAGCGGTCTGGAAGTTGCCACTAAACAGATGAAACCTGATGCAGACTTTGTGGAATCAGCGTCTGCGGACAGTGCCGCTGGAACCGAAATAATGCCACAGTTATTGCCGGAAACTGAGACGGAGAATGCACCAAACCAAAAGCCACGGGTTAAATCAAAGGAAACTACAGAGTTGCCGGTTCAAGTACAGGTAGCATCGAGTGCGATGGCAGAATCGGAGTTTTCCCCGAAGACAAACGCGGATATTTTAGATAATTTGACGTCTACGGATATCGTTAATGAAGACCAAGCATTGACTGACTTGGGGTCGACTGCAGTGGTACTATCTGAATTGCCAACTAAAGTAGATGAATTTGAGGCTGCTGCTGCTGCAGATCTAGAGTGATTTTGACCAGTAATTTAGTTAAGCCAAAGTTAATTTATTACTATCTCATTTTAGTTGCTGGACAGAGCCATTTCTGTGGATCAATTAATACGCTCTAGTTCTGGCAAGACAATGCATCTTCATGCACGTAATGAAATTGAATCCTACATGATGCATGGGAAAAGCTTGTTCAAAATTTTATTCAGGGTTAGGACAACTTGCTAATCATAAAGTTTAGGTAGGTCTCTTTACCTCAGAACCAAGTTTACGCCTGGTTTTGAAACTATGGTTACAATACCATAGTTTTTAGAGCCCAAATTGCATCATGTGACTTTGCTTATATCATTACGGACTGTAGCAGATGTAAACAAACTTGACTCGGTGATATTCTCCGCGTCTTTTATCATCCTACAAATGAATGGATGTTCAAGATTTAATTGAAGCGATTACTAATACTACAAACAGGCAAAATAGTGTTGTTAGCATGTTTTCTTTTGACTCTGATACGTGCACGTAGCTCAAAGAGACATTTTGCTGCTGTCTGTGTATTGATTGACAGTTTTAGTGGAGAGAATTCCGATATAATAAGATATCATCATAGCGAGCTGTGAGAAATCATGAAAATGGAACAGAAAAGAATAGAAATTATGTAACAAATCAAATCTACAATATAGGTCAGGAGTCAGCCAGGAGGTCATGCGGCTCAATATTTAAGTTAATGTGGTAAATTGAATATCAACACTACGACCTCAAAAATTAACGTATTTGACTGTAAAACGTATCAAAATGATTGTAGAGATCTCAGAATTCCAAGGTATTAAAAAAAAGTTTATTGGCTAGACATTATGTGAGTTATTTGAGGTCAAAGACAGAACTTCAATTAAACCTCCAAAAATCTACTTAGTTCACGAGAGTTGAGCTACTGAATACTAGTTAGTGAGTTTAACGATTTATAAAAGCAATGCTACACTTTGGAATGTCCTAAAAGAACCTATTAAGATCTGCAGAAAAGTATTATATGTTAATTTACCTACACAGAAGAAAGAAATGGAACACAAAGAAAAAAGAATAGTCGGCGCACCACTTCAATATTCTTGTACCAGCCCTACTGTAAGAGCGTGGTATTCTTATTACTGGTATTAAGGGTCTTGTATAATTTTATAATTAATGATATTCAAAATACATCCACATAGCGAGCTCTTTATGTAATAAACTCGTTTTCAAATACGACATAAATAAACACACTATAAATAATCACATCATAAAGCACACGACCATTGTCGTCCGATTAGAACCCATCAATTAACACATACGCTCCGGGCACTGTTAAGGTTCCAAAGTCCCGTACCTTGGAAATCTTACAGGCCTCAGAGACCTCAGCGGATTAGGGTGTACTTTGCAAGCCGGGTCGGGAGGGTGTAGCACTAGAAAACATTAGTGAACGGTCCTGGTAAATTACAAGATTGTTGGCGTTGACCACGTGTAGGTATGCCTCCTTTCTATTTATTCGTTCAAAATTTCTAATTAAGTTTATTGACTATATATAGCTAACTAAATGCTATAGTTTTATCAAGTAAATGTCTGCTAGCATTGATACTGACCGTAACAGCGTAGTGTGTAATGTAGAGATATAGCCTAACCCTTAAATTTATCATTAGCCTCTTTTCAAACGTCGACCTCTTCTGTGTCCTTAGCACAGTATGTATTATACATGCTAATAAATAATTACTACGATAGTCTCATTAAGCTGTTCTCTGAGAATGTACGGATATTTATTTACATACTGTTTGCTACAAGTTAGGTCCGGCGAGGCCTTGCCATCTCTGACAAATATTGCAGTCGTCTTCAAAACTTTAAACCTCATAGTTAACTGTATTTGAGCCAAGTGGAGTCTCGAATCAGACCTAAACAGGTTTTTTAATATAGCTAGCTGCAAAGTGAAATATTGAACGTAAAGGACAACTTGAACACTTTCGAGAAATGCTATTTTAGCGAACACGGGTACTGAACGGCAAACAATGTAGAGAACGTTGGTTCGGTTATACCAAAGCCTTAGTATGAAAAAATTTCATTCGAAACCGAAGCACATCAACTTTTCAGTGCGTGAGAAATAGAAAGAGAAAACAGTTGTGACCAGCCAACCAAGGTCAAGGATCTTTAAACTTAAAACTAGGCTAGGGCTAGGAGGTACCAAATAGCTACAAGACTAGCGTTACTTGTCAACTTGCGGCTGCGGGCAAGTACCGGTAACTACCGCCTCGCATAATGCGGCTGAATTTATCAATTGAGCGACCGAGGCAACGCACGTGTACGATAACGGTGGGAGTGCGTAGATTAGACGCGTCGTTAATGACGAAACGCGTCGTTAATGACGGGACGCGTGACTTACGCGTCGTGCAAAGTGCGGGGAAAAATGAGCAGCCAAACTGCACTGCTTTGATTTTGACTACACATTGGGAATTTTACACAAAATCCTCAAGTTTGTTTCTTAAAGGCACTTTCGATTATTTGAGATATTTTTGCCGTTCTTTTAAAGTGCAACTTGAAAGTGTTGAGTTAAGGTCTGGAAAGCAGCAAAGTTTTAGTATGGTAGGCGCCCCATAAAGTGGGACGGTGAAGCGGCATGGATTGGTCGAACTTGATCGCGACCCAGAAACCAATTTTCAAATAAGTAATGCTTTTTATAATTTTTCTTTCTAAAAAGATAATTTGAGGATATGACGTGGTGGGATATCATGTACGCTGACATCGGAAACTCATTCTGCTCAAAATCTTTTTAAAATAATGTCCATGACTGTGCATTGTGAACTTCTGAGCTCTCGTGATTGCTGGATTTTAATTAGTCCAATGTGGCTTTACAAATAAATTCGATACTGTGTTTATGTGTGATGATGTGATAAATGTGTTTGAATTTGCGGGCCATTCGCGCTCTCGCGACTGACGGATGGCAAGCATCAAACAAGGAGGCTCAGATGGCGGGAAAATAAACCGTGATGGATCCGCTTCTTATGTGGAAGTCCATAGTGGGTGTGACTTGTGAGTTAGCGTGGGATCTAATTCTTTGAAGCCGAGAGAAAAATACTCAGCCGGAACCTTGTTTTTGGCTGTCACAATGAACGGAACCAGGGAAGTTACCCACTTGTGGCCAAATTGATTGTTATTCAGACTATGCAAGACAATTGGTTGTAGTTAGACCAATATGTAATGGGCAGTAATTGTTTTCTTGTGTTTACAGTGTCAATCTATAAGCAAGACACATTTTGGTAGGAGACTGAAAAAATCAGCTAAGATCTTAGAATCGTGGGAGATCTAAACTCTAATTTCAGAACGCGCGGGCTCACATTCCAAATTTCCTGTTGACATCTGGATCCCAATAAAGCATAATTGAGTGTAATCAAACAAGAAGATGTGATTTCCAATGACATTATCGCACAGTTTGCGTTCGCTGGTGTTGTTCTAGATGCTCCTTTAGTATTGCGATATCAGAATTCTGACAGAGTTAATCCACACACAATGAGGTAGGTGTCATTTTGTGAACCAGACTCTAAATTCTTCTTGTTGTTTCTTATTTGGCAACGTTCTTTATGCATACAAGATCTCGAACGATGACACTAGACTTTCGCAATATAATGGAGTAGATTTTCGCAAAAAAAAAAACAATGTAAGAATCTGATTTATTTCTTTACCATGAAAGTAACAAAAGTTGAAATTTCATTTCTTATGCACCAAGTTCAAAACAGTCACTATGTATATATATAAAAAAATATGCTCTCTGTTCAGGCCAGCTGAGACTAGAAAGTCACTCAAGAATCGAAAGTCATGCTGCAAAGAAAAGCAAAAATCCAACCAACTGCACTGTTGTTTCATACTGTCGTACATATCAAAATTCATAACCATTTTTGAAAGAATTCAAATCATAAAAACAAAAAACTTGTTGTCCCATAAAATCCAAAAAATTTCGTGTTCCCATATATCGCCGTGTCACATATCCGAAAGAGATAATAAAAGTCAGTCAACCCTGTTATATACACTTGCTGGCCGAGCCAATCCAGCAAGAACACACATGCCGCTAATGCACCAAACATATAGGAAAACAAATGTTAGTTTTCCAGTCATATCATGGCCAATCCTTCGACGTAGCCATTGCGACCGCCCTTGCGCATGTGCGTTCGCCTGTGGGCACGCAAGTTATCGCTGCGAGAAAACTTGCGTTTGCATGAATCAACGTCGCAGATGAATGGTCTTTCGTCTGTGTGGGTGCGTGCGTGCCGTCGTAAATGTTCAAGTCGCTTGAATCGCTTGGGACACTGCTCACACTTGTGAGGCTTATCCATCGAGGACACAATCAATGGGTAAGAACGCTTTTGCATTGCAAGACTCAGAGGAGTAGCTGGCATAGACTTCCGTCGGACCATTGCCGGCGGAGTAGTAGGAGGAGACGGGGTCGCGTTGGCAGAAGCAACTTGCTGAAGCGCGTAAGATGCAGCAGCAGTACCAGCATGGTATGGTACGGGTGAAGGGGAGTAGAAAGGAGAGTAGCAAGACTCGGTGGTCAAAGGAGTCATCAGTGCAGACTCAGCGCATGGGGTAGAAAAAAACTCGTTCTTGATGTAGTCATTTCTGAGCTGGCTTGAGTAGTCTGACGCGGCCGACATCGGTGATCCGGGGCAGGACTCAATATCATACTGTCCACCCGAAAGGTAGAGCATTCCCGGAGTAATTGTGGTAGGAGGTATGTCTTCAGTAGGAGTAGTCGGGCCAGACGAACAGTAAGAAGAAACCGACGAGACCGACGAGACCGATGAGACCGATGCAGTTCTTCTGAAAAGAAGAGGAGGCGACGATAGAACGTGACGGAGAGTGAGCGGCGACACAGCACGCTTTGGAACTTCATGCGCAGATAATGCAAGAGGGGACATGTCTGTATGATCCAGGTAAGCACCGTGGCTATCAGTAGTATCAAAATCCATCTGAGATCAAGTCAGTAAATGTCACCATTAGTATGTAAATTTAACTCAAATCAGACCTTAAAAGCCATTGCTTATGAATGTACAGGGAAATGACTGAAAAACCGGAAAAATAAATTAGAAAATTCTCAAGGAAAAGCGAAAGCAATTAAAAGCGAACGAGACGCGTCTGTGACTGTTGATGAGATGATACTCACTCTAACCAGATTGCCGAATTTGTACCTGAGACAACTCTAAATTTATCTCCAGGAATGTGGTCACTCAATTAAGGTTTCCTAATTGGAAAACAAAAATTGTTCGAGATGATCTGGCTTTCACGCAAGCAAAAAGACGAAATGACAGAAGTAGATCCGAAGATAGATATCACGGATTGATTAAAAATAGGGGGAACAGATCACAATAATGAGTGCTAAGTGAATCAAATAATGAGAGGTTGTATGCTCAAAAAGTAACACGTAAGGAAGCAAAGGAATCCAAAGAACAAAACGCAAAAGAAACAAGTGCCAAAAAACGGACGAAACGAATGCAAAAGATGCGACTGTACTGAAGCAATGAAGCGAGAGTAACACTTGCAAATGGATGATGGAAAGGATTTGCATAGGGGCGGGCTGGGGATATCTTATATTATTGACCACGAAGGTTGACTGGGTCGAGTTGACAGGCTTTTTTGCTTAGCGCCTAAGGTTGTGTGAGAGAGGCGGGCGCCGAAGTCGTTTGTACATACTCTTAATGAGAAAGTGAGAGCAACTTACTTTCATCTTGACTCTGTTGCTCTCTACTCTCACTCACAAGGTAACGAGAATAACGGACCGTGCATTTGATCACCGTATTATTTCAATCTACTCAAATCATTTTGATTTTATTCTATTCAATTCTAAAATATTTCTGAAAGATTATTTACTATAAATCGATTTTGCAAATCCTGACTAGTAAATCAATCTACTAAATCACACATACAAAAAGGAAACGACAGAACAAAATCAGAAACTGTCTCGTGTGCGAAAATGACTCGGTAACTGTACACAAAGTTTACAGGTAAGACCAAAGGTGACGAAGTAAGGGCTCAACTTTCGTCTCATCTGTTAAGCTTTCACTTATTAAAGCTTACATAATTGAATGATTGACAGCACTAACTCGTACTTTATTGGTAATTACTAAAATGGTTATAACCAAAAACAGCACAATTTATAGCTGGATCATACACATTGTTAAAATCTAGTTGTTTTAACACAATTGCGTTATAACTGAGCGTAAAATTTGAGATCAAGACAGCTTGTATTCAAACCAAGGTTAACGTTTATGCAAGGAATTTAATCAAGGTTAATGTTTATGCAAGGAACGGTGACACCTGCAGGACCACTTTAAAAGTATCTGGTTGCAAGAATGTACATACCAAGAGTCACATATAAACCTAACTTAGTGGCGGGCGATCAATTACCAAGAGTGAGCCTTAGCGAATGAAACTTATTTAGGAGGTTTTGTTTCTTGGTTTTAAGTATTTGCGAGGCTGTTAATGTCGGTGTGTTTCGTTTGATTTCACATGGTGATTCGGAAATGTCAAAAAACCGACTTGGTGACATTAGACGCCGACACCTGGCGATGTTTAATGTCTATAAACTGATTTAATGATTTACAGTGTATGAGCACGTGCAGATATGAAAAGTTCTTGCGATCTCGTATAGTTCTATATCAATCAATAATAATTAGTCAACTTTACAAGAAATTATGTCGCGACATCTTGCTTCTCATCACGACCTTTTGGGTTATCAGATGAGAGTCTGGCATAAAAAACAAGCTGCCCGTATTTGGCGTCTCACTGAGCTCACGTGACTAGCCTGTAAATTCCGAAGTTTAACCCTGAATATAAATATATAAACAGCAGGTCTATGGGTTTTGTGTAATTTTCGACTTTCTGAGTTTAATGTAGGGTATTCAAAGGAAATAGCAAAAATTCAGGTCTGCGGAATCGGAAGTATGAAGGCCCTCAATTCGTTCGTTTTATCCGTCGTACGACGTTAAGTTGTCGGAAGATGCAAACTCATAAGTTACCATTGCCTCGGTCGATACAAATGAAGGTGATCTTCGCTCTGGTTAAATAATGATGCGACCTTTTCGACCGCTCTTTCAATTCCGGGAGCATAGACCATGTACCGCATGTTCAGCCCCTCAGGGCGAGCGAATTCAGTCAAGAATCACGAATTTTCTGTTGCAATTTTCATTTTGAATGTAATGGTTGAAAAAGTAGGCTGTTTTGTCATTTAGCAGTTGCATGATGTATGTTGCAATAGATCTAATATTAAATGTCAGTAAAATTAGGCATCCAAATAGGCACAGTAATGAACTACAAGTTTAATATTAGTCAGACATGCCTAATCATCTAAAACCTACGCATGTTGATTTAAAACTCGGTGAGTGGAGTTCTTTGCCGGCTCACCATAAACTGCGCCTCGAATTCATCGACTGGCGCACTGTAACTTAAGACCGGGCCAAAGCACCACATATGATAATTCAATTTTTTTTTGGCTGTACAAAGGAAAATAAACAGCGGTATATAATTCAAGATATTTGCGAGCATAGAATTACTATTTGCATTTGTTGGACTAGAGCGAAATATCAGATACATGAGTGAGACCGCCAACAGCCGAGCTCTCATGTGATCTTTGATACTATATTGGAAAGCAGTTGACTTTTTAAGTTGCGTAAAATGATAAAGTATAGTAACATAGCCGCCGGATACAACTTTTACAACATCACATCGTGAACAGTGACTGGCAGACCTTTGTTTTCCGTCTAGACGCTCGGAAAAAATTTGACTGCTTGGTCGCGATCTAATATTCAAAGCGCCTACAAACGGAGCCACAGCACTACATAAACACCAACCTGTCACAATGGCGTCACAACTCGGCTTTATTGTGGTTCATTTAATTTTGGATTCATCAAAAATTAAGGTGGTAATCTTACCTGCATTGAAATTGACTTGTAACTAGCATTAGATGGCGCCAAACTGGCATTAGATGTCGTGAAGCAGATTTTGAGCTGTAAGCCCTCCGCCGCCCAAGATTGTTCCTGGCCGGCCTGCGTCAAACATCTATGAAAATTGTGGTCCACAACCCCGCTTATATTTGCCACTTACTGCGGGAACAGTGCACGATCCGGCAGATTGAGAACGCTAGCAGTTTGTTTCCAAGATTGAATGTCGACAGTCCGTGTCTGGCGCAATTTGATTAATTCAACTCTTTGTGAGCTGTCACAACCATTTCTCCTCTCAGAATCTCTCTGTTCAGATGACACTTATAGCAATCGGCCTCGACCGTTTCATATATAGAACTACTATAGCTCTTCCAAATCAGAACAATTCAGGTAATATTTGAAAATCGAAAAACCAATCGTTTTCAAATTCATTCTAGTTGACGATTGAAATCAAGTTGTTATAATCAGTCGCGTAAAATTTAAAAATTCTTGAGCATTCTAGAAAACTACTAATCTTGGACTAGTCGTAACCCTGCATAGTACTCGTGTTACCTACGTATGCTGCCGTAACTTCCCCAGGTTTTACCAGTAGATCCCGGCCGGTACCGTTGAATTCACTGGTTTAGCTCAGAAACCAGATGAACTTTTTAATCTTAAAGAGACGTGACGAGACAAAATTGACTTTCAATTTGGACGTGGCTCAGTGATTGGAATAGGTGCCTACTGAAAACAGACAACAGTCACGGCACTAGTATAAACGGGATTAGTTAAGCAAATCTAGTCTAGAGTGAATTATCCCACTTCTGAGTCAGATACTTTGATGACCATTCTCGCAATTCATTGAAAAGTTAGCTACAACGTCAATTCATGTTGTACGGCTAACTGTGAACCGTTCCTGCTAAAATTATATTTGATAGTTGATTGGTCTGTAATTTAGACCGCGGCCAGCTAGGCCCAGTCTACAATTCTTACATAGCCTGATTAAAGCCAAGACGCACTATATTAAGCCCCGGTCACGCTAGTGGACTCTTAAAAACCATTTTACCACGTCATGCTACGAAGCGAAGCTGCATTGACCAGCTCGCTACCAACAATGAATCAGACCATGGATAAATAACAGCATTTACAGCTTGTGTAATCATAAGGCAACTTGATATACACAGAATTTTATCCAAAGTGTAAAAAGTATAACACTATGGGTACTTGCACTAGTGAAATTTAATACAACTGTCCGTTTACTGATGCCTGAAGTAGTTAGCGAATACTGAACTTACAGGCATTAAGATTGCGGAGACGAGTTGTTAATGAGAGCAATAAAAATTAAGCATATTGACTGTTAAGCAAGGGAAAAAAAGTCTCAGATCCTGTTCATTATAATCAACAGTGCCCACTATGTTTCGTTTTTTGACAGCAGTTTGTTTCAACTCTTTTTCGCGAAAAACACACAAGTTACAATAGAGTCTCGGCAGTCGGAGTAGTCGGTTTTAGTTAGTAGTACCTTTGCTTACGATCAGACTAGATTCACCCGGAGCTGTCTGCATTTAGCGGTGCCCACTTTATTGCCTTACAAGTGATCGACAGCCCAACGACAAGAACAAGAATGCTTAGCACAGAAAAGTGTGACAACAATCAGCATTGTCAAAGTCGTCACAACTGCGGCTCGTCGCAATTTGAACAAATAAACTAGCTAGAGCATACGCCCGCCCTGTAGGCGCTCCGTTACTTTCTCACCTTCGTTTGACACCAGCCCTCGTTTCAATGAAAACTCAGAAACGGTTAGACATCTTACCGTCTGGTAATTAGAATAAAGCCCTCACCCGCCGTTGGAAACACAAAAATGCACTGTACATCACGTAGAAAATTCGGATATTACATTTTCGCGCACTTCAAATACAACATGGGCAAGTGAGTTATTACCGGTAGTACTGGTACAGCATCATACGAGTAGACGTCAGACAATTGCACCGGAAAGCTGTGACAGTACCTCGTGGATCAACAAGCGAATCAAAAAAAAAAAAAAAAATGAGACTCTGGAATTGACATCGTTATGGTCAAACTACCAGCATAGGCTCCGTTAAAAAATCTCATCTACTGTTCGTTTAAGATTGAGTATGGCCTGGCAGCTCAAAGTCCCTTTCTGACCCCATCCCTCACGTCCGTAAGCAACATCTGGCCGGACTTTGATATACCAGCTCCAAGCACGACCTGGCCATGACTCATCGTTTTCCCATGACTGGATGACAAGTTCAATCGCTCCATGGACTGCAGCCAAATTCTTATTGCCAAACGCTCGAAAGAGGTAGGCGTTGACCTGAGCTGGGTGGATCCATTTCATCTCGGGATCCACGACGCCTTTCTCGGCTTGTTTTTCCATAGCATCAACATCTAATCCCCAGTAGCCGCTGTGATCGCCTCGGCGTAACACAGGGACCTCAATTGAACCAAAAGTCTGCAGCGTGCGGTAGCCTTGCAAGATCTTCTCCAGGTCGACCGCAAGTCCTGATTCGGCTTGCGAGAGTCCGATAGCTTTGGCCTTGACTCGCGATGCTGAAGACGCAGTTGCAGAAGCTAGAGACAAATATGATCCGGCGCCGTAGTCAGGGTAGGTATGTTTGAGTATTGTGTAAGCAAACAGAATCATCAGTGGTGCCCTATTGACGGCCGCCGATGATCTGATAATAACGTCCTCATCAAGCAGAATTGGTAACTCAAGCGCAGAATCATCAATCGGAGCTTGCTCATCTTTCACGATGAACTTTCGTCCTCGTTTAGGCAAACCGTCAGTCGCTGCAGCTGATTTACGTTTTCGCGGCGAAGAAGCACATACCGAGTGCAGTTTCTGGAGTTGCTGATCTGTCAATGTCGGACAGATCGCTTTAAGCTCGTCTATTGATTTCAGTCCAATACTTTCTTTGCTATAAACAGTCAAAACTCATAGCAATGGTTACGGAAGTCAAGTCAATTACCTCAATAACCCATTCTTGAGCAGTACCGAAGCTACAGGTAGCCCAATAGAGAGTGGAATTTTGCAATTTGCAGTCAACAGACGTAGCAAATCGTTTAGAGTCTGACCTTTGCCGGCCTCTAATTTCGACATCTGTTTAGATCAAAGCTATCATAATACTCAGTTACCATCATAGTCACAAGTCTGTCTCAAATTAGATATTCACTCACGTCCGGGTAACTGATTAAGCGTTTGATACCACATTTCGCTAGAACTCATACGTCATTAAATACAATGTTATTAATCAAAATAGACGAAATCCTATTAAACATCATTGTCTGTTTTTAAAGAGACAATTGGCTCATCATCTTCGCTGTCTGTCAACGGCTCGCCGTCAAGTTCAGGGTCAATGAGGTCGTTCACATTCACTACTATCGCGCCTCCCGCCTTCTTGTTAGCACCATTGAATTCTGAATCTGTTATATTTGGTCGGGTAGCAGTTGAGCTGTCGATCTTCTTCCATTTATTAAAGGTGGCAACTTTGACCGGACGAGGTTCTTGCCCTTCTTCGTCAATGCGATGAGAAATCTCGTTCGCGGGCTCTATTTCGCTACCTAAAAATTTGTATGTCATTTCTTCCAAGGCCTCGTGTGTAAAAACGCTCCATCCCTTCAGGTCTAAGTCAATTGTTCAAGATGAAGCTCAGTCAACTCACCTCCCACACATTGAGCACAGCCAAAACTTGTCGTCGAAAGTTGTCAGCTCGTATCCGACCGTCAAACGCCCTAAAGACCTCGTGCAAATTTACAAACACAGACACAAGTCTTGACTGAAACAGGCTTCTGTATTTCCACACACCTTTGTTCACTCCGCCAATGCCCATGCCTGAATTATACAAAACATCGCCTATTGCCCAAAGCCGGGCGACACGAAGCTGGGCGGGCGCGTCTGGCCCAACGACGCTGTTGCACATTACCTCAACAATTTCTTCTGCCGCGTGCGAGTTATCAATGGCAAATGCCATTAATCTTGCTATTGAGCCACGTTTCGGAGAAATGTGTTGCAGCAGTAACGTCAGATGCAAATGTGCAAGTGGGCCCAACCATGGCGACAGCTTGTGTTCGGGCTGTTCGGCGCGGTCAACGTCCTCATTGTCAACCTGAGCTATCTCTTGCTCGATTGAAGGTGCCAGTGATGGTGGCACCCATAATATGCCGTTCGAAAACATCTCAATCGGTTTTGTACTCCACTTGTCAATTGCTTCTCCACTAGCAAGACTCCAAAACTTCCAGCGGAAGTAAATGTGTTCAGGCAGAGCTGAATCAAACAAAAAGGCGTAGTCTGCATTATATCGCTCGCGCACACGAATCACGGCCTCAAACTCAGGCCCTAGCTTCAAGATGTTTTCAATCATACCGTGAATTTTACGCAAAGTCAGCAGCGAGTCGGGATACCGCACCTGCACGTGCAGCCGGTTTGCAAGAAGATTATGAGCCGTAGATGTTGAAAGACCAACAGAGCTTGGCGGTGCAAATCCTGGCACTGTTGAGTCTAGATCGAGGTCTGCAGGAAGTTGCGCGCCAAACGGCAGACCGCTTCGTGCATCTAGCCGAGAAGTTGGTCCGGCGTCTTTCCCGTGTGAAGCGCTAAGCCAGTACCCTGATCCCAGATATTGTCTATCGAGTGCTACTCTAGCTTTTTCGACGTCTTCTGCGTCTTCAAAAACAACTCTTGCGCTTATTCCTCGCCGTTTAGGATCTGGTAGTTGGAGCACGACGGTTTGCACCTTTCCGTATTTACTAACTAGCTTGGTCACTGAAGACTGTGTAGAGTTCGGTAATAATCCACCAATATACATCGACGCAGCACTGGGCTCTGTATAGTTTGAGACTGTATTACGTATTTGATCTGGCCGAGGTAATCCAGCTGGTCTGTCCAAAACTCTTCGCTTGATCCCAGTTGTCTAGACTGATCAACGTTCCATTCCACCGCAAAGCCATAAACATACATCATTTCTACTTCTTTGTCCTGTAAACGGAAAACTCCTTTTGACGGTGGTTGTGTGAGTTGGGTACGATTGCTGGTCTGTTCAGTTAGCAAAATCCATCTCAAATCATTTTCACACACTCGTTAACGCAGTCCCACTCTGAACGAAGTTAACCTCTGGAGTGTCTCCTTCAAAGCTTTTCACAAAATCTTCATAGGCAGCCCTAGTCTCGTCTTCGTCTCTACGCCGTCTGGCTTCTTCCGCCTCCTTTGCACGTTCAAACGATGACTTTGTCGCGTTGTCGCTCGTCGCAACAGATCCAAAGCTCGGATAGCTCGAAGCATTATTGCTGGTGGTGCTGCCTGAAAGCTGCGGAGGCTGAAAATTGTCAATTATTGAATCACCATGAAATTGTATTCGGTTGAGATTTTAATGCAACAAAAAAAAACAGTCGTGGTTGACACTTACGCCTTTTCTGTTGACAAAATGTCGTGGGGGCATTGCTTAATACGATGAAGCACTAAATTTATTTTGCCATTGACTGGTTTTTGTGTAAGATTTCATTTGTGTGGAGTTCTAGCATGAGGAAGTCTCGAAAATATAGCCCCTGTAATTCCACGTCACTATTACCACATCGCAACAAACAATACAAAGAAATAAGCTTTTAAAGTAGAGAATATTGATTTAAATATATAAACTGGTAAGACCGCATTATGAGGTTCAAAATTATATGAATATCAAGTGACCATTTCTCACACTAAAATCTACAGAATACATGAAAAATATTTGTTCGATCTTATCCATCTCATTGCCATCATTCCAACTTTGTCCCAAGCTTCATGATCAATTTTCCACTCCGCTCGTTGCCGCTTCAAACTTATATGATCTGTTGCGCCAGACCTTGGCCACCGAGCGTGGTGGAGGTTGTGAACTCCTGCTTCTTGAAAGCGGCAATGGCATATGAGGCGGAAGCGAGCGTAAGGAACACGGCCGCGACAATAAGAGACGAGCCACGAATAAACAACGTAAACCATTGAATGAGTGCAACACTATAATATTAGCCAGCGGTCATGGTAAGGCAGCATGTTGTGTACCCAAGATAGAAGAGAGCACGAGGGGTGTTGTTTGAGAACCGACGGACAAATGTATCAAAGTTTGGGGACACAGGGCAGATTCTGAGCAAGAATGGAACTTCAACAAAAATCAATGTGAGTCCAGTCACACTGTAGATTGTAAATACATAGCATATAGTTGAGACGGTGGCGTACATACATGCAGACAGCAGAAAAAATGATCAGGCCAACATTAAATGTGAAGATAGTTGCAATTCCAACGGCAAGACAGATAATGATGGATATAATTCCAATCCTGCAAATAAATCAGTATAGGTCGATTTGGGTCGGAGTAAAGCATTGTACCATTGGCCATAGAGACTATACAAGTCAGTAAGATGTGACACTCGATTGAACGTGAAAGGTTTTACCTAAAGTTGCGTGTTCTGAGTTCGTCTGCAATCGTCATTTTAAATTGTTGTTCAATTGCTGCGCGCTATGGCTGTTATGGTTAGTAGGGCATCCAATGCGTTCACCAGCTAAAGCATTCAGGCATAGCTATATGATGTCAATCAATATCGGTTTATGCTTACTACAGTGATTTGTCTTCTTATAAAATAATTGGTCAGTATACCCAGCGTACTTGTAATAGTAAGAGGCCGGTTGAAAGACTACTGTATGGTGCGATGTGTCTGGTCCTGGCCCCTGGAAGTAGTCACGTGAAACTTCTTCGCAACAGCTTAACTTTTTTTTCTAAGCAAAACCAAGCAACTATAGCAATTTAAACCAGCGTCACAAACAATGAAAATATAGTGTAAGTCAATGATACTTGTGATTTGAGAGAGTTGTGCTTGATATGATGAACATCGAATCTAAACTTATCTACATTATCTGTATGCTCGTCAAGAGTGCTGAAGACTTGTTATTTGAACACCCTGATAATCTTGCGCAATTTCCACCATTTAGTTTCATTTACGTGCGAAGTAAACTAATTATTATACCAGATGTTCAGAAGTATCGAGATACTATCAAAATTGAACTATATGACGAATGACGGGGGTATACCGGTGAGTAGTGTGAAGTCTTTAATGGTCATTCTGTTGCCGCCTATTGATCTGTTGCTATGAATTGGCTTTTTCGTAATCAATTAAGATAATAGCTGCTAAGAACTATAAGCATGTTTGATTTATACACTTTTTGCCTCCGTAATTCTATCCCATCGTATTGATTTCTCTCAGGAAGTAGAGCAAAGAAGAGGATTTAAACCTAATCCGCATTAACATTGAAAACCTTTGCATTTACGCCAAGCCAGATAGACCGTGTCTGTAGAAAAAATAAAGAAGTAGACAAAATGCCATTATCAATAGCAGAGGAGTCATATCTTAACAGCTCGCTTGCCATGCGACCGCCATGTCGGCCAGACGGGCGCGATCAGATGCAGTTACGGCCTATCGACGCTGCGACGGGTATTCTACCTACCACAAATGGTTCAGCCCGTATACGACTGGGAGATGGAGGCGAGTGTATAGTAGGAGTCAAGGCGGAGGTTATTACAGCAACTCATACATCTGAGGCAGTTCATGTTGAAGTTGATTGTGACATGTAAGTGATCTTAAAGAATAGCGGGCTGAAGGGACTAATATTGAGTACAGAGCAGGCGTACAGTCGACTGATTTTCTGCACAATTTGTTATGCTCTACACTTGAGTCAGCCATAAGGAAAAGTATTCCATGGAAGCTACTACGTATTACGGGAAAGTACAGGTACAAATTGTTTGTAGACGGTGTCATACTAGATCATGCGTCGCACCCACTCACATTGTTTTCAATGACAACGTACTTAGCACTACTTGATACTCGGATTCCTGAACTGGCGCCCGATTCACGGTCACCAGACGAGGACGAGAATGAGAACGTGAAAGAAGACGTCAGCATGCCTCAGTACTCAAATGACTGGGATGAGGCAGAGTGGTTGTGCAAGTCATGGTTGCCACCTTTAGTTTTGCTAGGAATAGTTGTAAGCAAAAACGTGTTTGTGGATGCTACTGGCACCGAAGCCGAGGTTAGTGATGGTGGACTGTTGACTGTATGGCATGAAGGACGACTCGTGTCAGTTAGGGTCGTGAACACGAAAGACTCGCCTAAACAAGTGTTCAGCGTGTCTAGTCTGAGCAACGCAATAGACGTCTTATCAAAAGCGTCAAAAGAAGTTGAAAGGGCATTAAAAAATGTATCTCATTTTGCATAGCTTTATGAATTTGACTCTGTACGAATAGGCGTTTGCGTCACATACGAAATCTCCTTACACTTTCTCACTTTATTCTAAAATGCCTTTTCAAACGAACCCATTATTAAATGTCTCCGGTCCAGTTTGTTTAGCGGATGGCGGGTTATAAGATCCGTGAGCGACCGGCCACAATACCCAAACAAGTAATCATTCTGACACTAACTCTATCAGTTTCAAAACTACTTACACACAATGAACCAATTTACTGCATCGGGCAATGAGAGCGGCTCAAACCTCATTCGATTCCTTTTATTCTCTTCAAGCGCACTTTTCATTTTCTTTCACTTTGTTCATACAAATAATCGACCTCCAACAGAATCTTCAAATCGTGGTCAAAAAAAAAAAAAAATAGAATTTTTGATATACACGTTTAGTCACATTCATTTAAAGTGCCATATTTTTTATTTATACTGTTTCAGATTGTTGACATTTTACACGCGTCTAGTCGCGTCATTTTTACACGTCCTTTACGCGGTCCTTCATTGAAAGACAACACAACTACTATCACCACAACTACAACAGCAAGAACCGCAAAATAACAACAAATGCTTCATCAATTTCAATCACAACAACCTCAATACGCTCATTATAATTTCCCAAATATGTTGGGACATATGGCTTCAACTCAAAGCTCACAGTCATTTATTGGGAACGCCAGTAATGAAGGAAATTTATCACGAAAGCGAACTTTTCAAGATTCAGAAAACGAGGACGCGGCAGGCATGATAAATTATAGTCCAAACAGTCAATCGTTTGAACAACATAAAATTGCTAATATAAAAAGACGAAGCGAGAAACCAACTGATACGCATATTCATGGTGTGTTGGTAAATTTTATGACTGGGATCTATACTGACTTTTACTAGTATCAACACTTAGGCGTCTGTTTGCTGCTGCACAATCAGATAACGACGTTCAGACTTCAGCAGCCAAGATGTTGTCAACATGTAACGAACTAGCGTGTGAAGATTGCGAAAACACGATCATGTTGGATGAGTACACATCTGATCCAGATGCTTACTCATGCTTCTGCTGCAACAAAACTGTATGCTGGCGGTGCTCTTTGCGAACTCAAGAAACGAATAACGCGTTGGAATGTCTACAGTGTGCGTCTAATAGGTCTGGTCAGATGTGTTGAGAGTACACAGATAATATATGTGAATATGAATTAGTCAAGGGAAAAGGAATGGGTAGCGAGTACATAAACGCAAATTTGGATCTGCGCTTCAAGGGTGGGGCATAATGGGGTCCACAAAGGTCAGGAATAGGGCATTTTTTTTATCAATCGTAGATCGCAAAGAGATTGCTAATCTTTTGTTATTTATTGTATTTTTATATATTTTTGTATTTGTATATTGTTAAGGGCTTCTGTATATTCTGTATATTGTGTGTGACTGAGCCAAAATAAAGTTTTGAAAGAAATTTCCGGTGTTTTAGTATGTCTTCAAGATTAGGATCATCGTTACTGGAAGGAGTGAAGGGCCGAAGTACCGACAAGCGGGGCACCAACGTGGGGGGAACCCAAAAAGGTTCAAACGCCTTCTTTAAGCGTGTATTTTTGTTTCGCCGAAAAATCTTATCTTGGAGAGATCATAATCGATATTGCAGATTAGATAAGGTTTTTTTACAGTAGGGTAGGTCAATTGATACGACAATCATTCTATCATTAATCAGCCATGAACTGATATGAAATTTCCATTATTATATGACCGGATTTAAGGATTATTTGACGTGAATGTTTTAAAACAACGACGACTGCGGCGCTTGATTAGACTACTAGCTCTTGTAGTTTAAACTACTATCGCCGCGAAATCTCCATCAGCGCGGAAACGTAGTGTCTCCACGATGTTGGTGGTCGGAAACCTATATTTCCGCGTAGAAGTCCTTAGTGGTCCTTTTAAATATTCAATTGCTATGTCTGCACTACTCCGTGACTTAAAGCAAAATGGCAAAAAGTACAAAGGAAGAGTCTACAGTCATCACTGAGGTTCAGGTTGCTGGAATAGAGTCCAAAAGGTTAACAATGAAAACGATACTACGCTTCATTAACCCATTAGCAGCCCGAACAGCACCTCCAGTTCCAGATGCTCCATATGTTACTGGTGAAGCGTCTGCGGATATTTTTTCAAAGATGTACTTCATCTGGATGGACAGGCTCATGATTGTATGTTCAACTCTGAATCAACAAAATATGCATGTTAACTAGTTCAGACTGGATATGCTCGTGAACTCAAAGAGAACGATATTCCCCTGGTGGATCCGAAGAAGCAGACAAAAGTAATGACGGAGAAATTTGTGGCAGCTTTAGAAAGACGAATTGCAAAAGGGCAAAAGAAAAACTTAGCTCTCAGAGCTTTATACGATACATTCAAAGCTGAAATTTGGTGGGTCATGATAACCAGAAGCGTGGTTGACGCGATGTGGATGACGAGCCCTCAGTTGACGCGTCGCATTATTTACTTCGTCAATGATGCTTACAAAGGCTCACATGCCCCAATTAGTCACGGCATTGGCATGGTAGTCGGCCTCGGTGTTATTCTTGCGGTCTCGTCGATTTTGCAACAGCAGTTCATGTACCATTCACACTATATTGGTGCTCAGGCCCGAGGGGTGTTAGTCAACGCTCTCTATCAGAAGTCGCTTGCATTGTCGAACCGGGCCAGAGTCGATCACACAAATGGCAAGATTGCAAGTTTAATGTCTACCGATACGTATCGGGTGGAGTTTGCATGCCAGTTTGTAGGCCATTTACTTGACGCGCCTATACCGCTTATCATTTGTCTAATTATGCTGGTCATCAACATCGGTCCTTCATCACTCTGTGGTTTTGCGCTAATCGTGCTCGCCACACCTGTCTTGACCAAAATCGCAAAGATCATTGCTCGTCGCCGTGTTAAATCGACAATCTTTACTGATGCTCGAATCCGGTTAACACAAGAGTTATTGCAATCTATTCGGGTCATTAAATTTTTTGCGTGGGAAAACGCCTATATCAAACGCTTACTTGAGATTCGCCGAAAGGAAATTAAACTCGTTCGATTCATGCTTGTGCTTCGGTCTGGCATTTTTGCTATTTCTCTTACCTTGCCTGTGTTTGCATCA
Organism: Lipomyces arxii; assembly: GCF_038497795.1. Classification (NCBI taxonomy): domain Eukaryota; kingdom Fungi; phylum Ascomycota; class Lipomycetes; order Lipomycetales; family Lipomycetaceae; genus Lipomyces; species Lipomyces arxii. Next base: position 418,177 of record NW_027117708.1, on the reverse strand, counting down.
ATGATTTCGTTTGTTGTGCTCTCAGTCACAGGTGGTAATCTCGATCCTGCTAGAGTCTTTGCATCGTTGTCGCTGTTTAACTTACTTCGTATCCCGCTAATTGTACTGCCACTGGGATTAACGACTGGTATTGACGCTTATGTCGCACTAAATCGTATTCAATTGATGCTGACTGCTGACGAGCTTTCTACGGAGGTTGCACCGGATACAGACATGCCCGAAGCGATTTTGGTCCGGAACGCGTCGTTTACATGGGAGGAAGAACTTGCTGATTCTACTGAAGACACGAACGATAAGACCGTTGTTGAAAAAAAAATAGCGGAAGATAAAGCAGAGTCTGTTTTGAGCAGATTAACTACAGTAGATAGCGCCAGAATGGTCGGAGTTGTTCCAGATGAAGACGAAATGCCAGACATTATCGAAGTTGTTGAAAAGCCGTTTTTCCAGGAAGGCGAGATCAAGGACAGAGATGCGCTCAGTCACTTTTCCGGACTGCACAACCTGAATTTTTCTATCAAACGTGGTGAATTCATTGTTATTACTGGCTTTATTGGTTCTGGAAAGACATCTCTTTTGGCGTCTATGGTAGGCGAGATGCGCCAAACCAGTGGTGTGATTAAGATAGGAGGAAGTGTGGCTTATTGCCCACAGCCGTGGATTCAAAACTCTACATTGATGGATAATATTCTGTTTGGCAGACCATATGATGAAGAAAGATACAATCGTGTGATCAAGGACTGCGCTCTTGAACGGGATCTCAAAGTTCTACCTGACGGTGACCAGACCGAGATTGGCGAGCGAGGAATTAACATTTCTGGAGGCCAAAAGTCACGAATCACGCTTGCTCGAGCGGCTTATTATGATGCTGAAATCGTGTTGCTGGATGATGTTCTTTCGGCTGTTGACTCCCATGTCGGCCGGCATTTGGTCGAACAATGCATTTGTGGCTTACTGGACGGTAAGACTAGATTGTTAGCTACGCATCAACTTCATGTGCTGCCTCATGCAGACCGAATCATTTTTATGGATGGTGTTGGCGGACTGACGATTGGCACTTACGACGAGCTGCTTCTGTCGTGCCCAAAATTTGCCCAGCTAATTACGTTTGGCTCAGCCCAGAAGTCAGATGAAGAGGAGGATGAAGAGGAGGAGGAAGAGGAGGAAGAAAAAAAAGTGGAATCAGAAGAAAATACAAACCCAGAAAGTTTAGATGCACCCAAGAAGGTTCAACAAGCTCAAAAGCTGATGAAAGTCGAAGAGCATCAGCAAGACAACGTGTCTTGGGAGGTATACAAGGTCTACTTCAAAGAGGCGGGAGGAAAGTACTTCTCATGGTCGGTTGCGCCGCTTGTTGTATTTGTGGCCGTCATTGCCGCTGGGCTACAGATTTTGGCGAACCTGTGGCTATCGTATTGGACACAAGATAGATTTCATATGGCTCGAGGCGGATACATTGGTGTGTTTGTCATGCTTGGAGTTGTGTGTGCACTGTTCTATTTCTTTCTTGGTCTTGTTACTACATATGGTGAGTTGATAATTGTGATAACGGTCGATTTACTAATATGAAAAGCTGGCGCTAATGCGTCTGTAAAGATGAACATTTCTGCGTCAAGAAAGGTACTGCGTGCCCCAATGTCATTCTTTGATACCTCTCCACTTGGACGGATTATCAACCGCTTTTCTAGCGATGTCGAGTCTATGGATAATACTCTGATCGATGCGTACCGAATGGCTTTGATCACGGTGACCAATATCGGTGGTATTCTAATTTTGATTGTTGCATATTTTTACTGGTTTGCGCTGGCGTTGGTCCCTTTGATGTTTCTATTTTGTCACGCAACAGCATATTACCGTGCGTCAGCAGTTGGCATTAAACGAATGGATTCAAACGCACGATCGGTTGTGTTCTCGCACTTTGGCGAGACTTTGACTGGTCTGACGTCTGTCCGTGCGTATCATGAGCAAAATCGGTTTAAGGCCAAGATGGAGGCCGCGCTGGACTACTCGAACAGATTTGGATTCATGATTGTGTCTAACCAGAGATGGTTGTCTATCAGACTTGAGAGTCTTGCAATCTTGTTGACATTTGTGTCTGGAATTCTTGCAATTTGTGCGCGTTTGAATGTGTCGCCGGCATCCATTGGTCTTGTAATGAGCTATTGCACAACTTTATCGTTTCAGATGGCGATGGTCATCAAGCAGGTGGCCGACGTTGAGAATCACATGAACGCAACCGAGAGAGTGTACTACTACATGAAAAACCTGCCATCCGAGGCTCCGCTTGAGATTGAAGAAACGACGCCGCGAGAGTCGTGGCCAGAAAAGGGAGCCATTGAGATGAAGAATGTGGTTATGCAGTACCGACCAGGCTTGCCAAACGTGCTACGAGGTTTGACCTTGTCGATCAAAGGGGGCGAGAAGATTGGTATCTGTGGTCGCACTGGAGCCGGCAAGTCGTCGATCATGGTTGCGTTGTATCGATTAGCTGAGCTATCCGGTGGTAGTATTGAAATCGATGGTGTTGATATCTCAAAGATTGGGTTGCATGATTTACGAAAGAAGCTGGCTATCATTCCTCAGGATCCGGTGCTGTTCAAAGGTACCATTCGGTCAAACCTAGATCCTTTCGACTCTTACAGTGATGTAGAGCTATGGGACGCACTTCGACGGTCTGATCTACTATCCAGTGCGTATTCCACACCAGATGACTCTGCGTCGTCGTCGTATGACTCAACCATGGAGGAGAAGCAAGGTGCATGTGAAACCACGGCTGAGGCTGGATTTGGAAAGTTCAGTTTAGACCAGCCAGTTGATGACGAAGGTTCGAACTTTTCGCTCGGCGAGCGCCAGCTGCTTTCACTTGCACGCGCACTTGTACGGACATTTCAGATTCTCGTTCTTGATGAGGCAACATCTTCTGTCGATTACCAGACGGACGCGAAGATTCAAAACGTCATTGTGCGTGAATTCAGCAAATGCACCATCTTGTGCATCGCACATAGACTAAAGACTATCATTACCTACGACAAGATTTTAGTGCTCGATAATGGGCAGGTTGCAGAGTTTGAAGAGCCAAAGAAGCTGTTTGACAAGAAGGATAGTATCTTCAGAGCGTTATGTCTGAAGTCGCGTATCACCGACGATGATTTTATGACGAAGTGACACAATTAGAGATTTTATACTTGCAGTAGAAATAATTTATAATATAACTGATTAACAAGATGCACATAGATGCGCACTGTATCAATCTTCTTGTCCATAGGACACGTGCATACTCACAATCTTAAAGACTTTGACAACTATCTCCTTGCGATAAATTTAAATCATATAAAGGCCTTTACTTTGCGCGTTTGGACAACCGCTGCCTGAAATACAGCTAAGAAATCAAAACGGCTTGAGTTTGTGTATACAAAAAGGCATCAGAAAATACAGTTACGACAGACAATGATCAAAAATAGTTTGTCGCTGTGACACAATCGCTGTGTCTCGATTCCACCTTCCGAACCATTTGCTTTGGCAATAGCGGTGGGCTTCCATTGTCCACAAAATCGTTTCAATTGGCGATCTTCTCTTGTTCTCTGTTCTCGCTGTAAGCTTCTTAGGGCCGAGTCCCCTTTTAGCTTTGTTTTTGAAGTCATCTCCCTAAAACTTGCACTTTAGACCAATTTTGCGGATAGGAATATTCTCACGTTTTCAAGCTTAAAATCTATTCCACTTTTGCCTAGAGGAGTTTGGCAATCCACTGTCATTAAAGGTTCCATTAGTGACAGGAAGAAATCTGAATGACCACTAGCTGGGCATTTCTTCAGAAGTGTGGTGTCTAATGTGTGGGCCAAATCTCTTCTTAGACAGCATTTGCAGTAGGTCAGCAAAACACTTTGTTGCGGATGGTATTCAAAAAAAAAAAAAAAAGAAAAAAAGCAAAGTTCATTGTATTGTGTTCTAAAGAACTTGTAGATAGCCTTTTATATACAAATCTATTACGTTGATTTCAACAGTCTTGATTCCAGCAACAGTAAACCGTAAACCACAGAATTTCCAAACAAAGCTCTTTTTACTTCGCTTTGAAGTATTGATTGTAGTGTACACTTGTCACTTCTGAATAGAATAAAAAAATAACCAAGTCAACAGGCGGTAAGCAAATCAAATAAATCTTGGCTATGGAAGCGTCATAAAATCAGTCCAGGTTGAGCAGTCAAATATGAAGATATTGAGCACCTTACTATACCATTCTTTGAGCTAACTAAATGTTGGCGTAACTGAAGAACCAAAACCCACCGCTCTCTCCACTGTTCCCAAATTGCCGTTTTTATTTGAAAACGCGTCAAGTTAACTAGACAGCTTTCTAAACAATTTTTTGAGACGGCGAAAATTAACTAAGGTGGATTCTGTCTTTGTCTAAGTGTTCGTACACAGAGAATAGAAGATAGAAACGGTACGATATCCAGACAGAAACTATAATGGCAGCACAAAATTTTATCCCCTGAAATGCACTTTTTTAAAAGAAAAAGAGTTTGCGCCCAAAAATTGATCGCACGTTTATCTGGCTGATTGGAGCTTTTTAAGCAAAACTGAAAAACCCACGTTGTTTGTTAATCCTGTTTTGTTTGACTACTTTTTACTGCTTTGTATGCTTCGCTAAAGTGGATCAAAAGTATAGTTGGTTGTCATGAGTTATACTGCGCTGTTGCTAAAGCAATAGACATTTTTGACGGTAGCTTACGTGCGATAACAAGCCAGTATGTTGCCTATTAGAAGCGTTATACGCAGCACAAAGTACTGAACTTGTGCTGTCACATGATCTCTATGTTCTGTATTTAGGATTATTTTCTTGTGTTAGCTTTCATCTGTAATCTTTTTCCACTAGTCACGAGATTGCAGTAAGATTCCTATGGAGCACGCTAGTTTGTCAGTTTTTTTACATAGTCTGATGAAATACGCGTTGTAGCCAAAATAATGGCGTTTGCTTTTAGTGGCAGAGATTTGAAATACGCGACGCGCAGTATCGATCAAGATTGACCATTCGATCACTGTTTCCTCTAATCGGCTATAGTGTCGGACAGCTCATCTCAGTACAGCTATACTTAACTGTCAACAATAATCACACTTGATATTTTCAATTAGCACGAGCCAATTCGGGAACTCCGATCCATCAAGCTAGTATGGACTGGTTTACGATTTATCGTCTTTGATGGCAATAAAGGACTTTTTCTTGGTGTTGTGGGTAGTAAATACTGCGTGAGTGTTGTCATTTACGGCGATCGTGGTTGTACCGTCTGAAGTTGCACGGATCATTTAGAGCTGCCAAGACAATCAAGGTTGTTTATGGTATATAAGGGCGCGTATCGTCTCGGCTACGCGAAAGTTACGTTTATTTGATGGAGCATCACGATGTGAAGTCGTGAAGAGGCGAATTATGAAAAGCAATAGCAGGCTAGGTGTGATTTTCGTGGGGGTATATCCCAGGTTTGATTTTCCTATCAACCAATGTTGCTTCGAACTGCACTATCCATACCCCCGTATCAACGCGCATCAACATGCCCTGCTTACGAATTTTCCTCTTTCTCTTTCTTTCTCTTTCTTCCCCACACTACATACTTCCCCACATTTAATATGCATATCAACTACTTCATATTATGATGTATACAATTTAATTCAAGTATGCTGAATGTTTACGTTTGCTAATGGTACATAGTACATACATACACCATGACATGCGTGCACCTTCTATCAATGCTATTGCTTATTTTCCTCAGCCGATACTCTTATTAAAAATTTTCTTCCAATTTCGCTGGTAGCTACATGATTGTCTACTGCCTGGGGTTGTTAATGACGTTCCTTGCGAACGTCTGCACGGGATCACATTGCCAACCTTTCTGTTATACAGAGACTGGGTTGCCTTTCATGGACCCTCAGCTGTCTTGTATGCAAGAGCTTCTGACCAAAAACCGGGCCTATCTCGGATTGATATTGATATGTTACTGTGTCGGAGTCTATATGACCTACTAGTCCGGTACGCTATGTACTTATCAATCAGTCTGCAATATCAGATGTTTGGGTGACTTTGGTCTACTGGTTTGGTTCGGTATCTCACTGTGGTTTGTGGTTTCATGATGACTGAGGTAAGGAACTGATCTAGATAACTTTTTTATCATAAGGAGCGCGTTATCATTATTAGTGTAACAACTGCCAAGTCATTCGTCCTGCACTATGATACCTCGACTTAATTGTTTTTAGCAATGAATAGTGCCTTCACACTGTGGACCTCTTACTTTCTTCTGATTTCTTACTCTATACATCTTGAACTTCTGATTATGACTGGTATTGTCTTTAATGTTTCCCTCTTTGGTCTTGATTATTCACTGGTCGTGGAATAATCACAACGTGGAATAATCACAACAAATATAATTTATCATTATTGGCTTACTAAAACTTGGAAAAAGGTACTCAACTCTATAGACCGCTGTTCAATCTTCACCAATAATTTGATGAAGTCCGGTTTTACGCTACTAGTTACAAGAAAAATAATAATAAATAGACAATCTTTGATTATTTTGAACTAATAATAGACATAAATAAGTTCAGCTTTAACTCTTAGAATATCCGTTTTAACTTAATAATATTTGCTATAACTAAATAAAAGTAAATATTGTCGGATTATTACAAAACCTACTAAAGCACTGGAACTACTTTCATTTTTATTTTAAATGCAATTTTACAGAAACGGCATTATAATTGTGTTTTCTTGAAATTTGACGACTGCAGATATAAATTTTACGTTGTATTTAAAGTGCTCTTCATTGCACCTGTAAAAGTATCAACTGTGTTCAAAAAATGGTTACTAAAAAAAAAATAGATTAAGTTATTACACAATTGTCGAAACACTGAGACAGTTTTTTAGTCATTTCTTTGTTTAGGGAACTTGTCGTTCATTATATAGCCCGAACGGCCCGAACCACAGAGGTAGCAGATTTTTGATCTGTAGCATCCGATATTTTGAGATATTAAATCTGAAGCAGCTGAAGCTCTTACAAGCAGGAGCTGCAGTTGTACGCGCGTCACTAAGCAACCGCGATGACGTTGCATCCTCTATTGTCACAAAAATATGTCTTTTCTTGTACACAACCTAAGTTAGCAGCAATATACACATTAAACTATTGTCTTAACCCTGATAACCATTAAAGTAAACCACAACGCTTGCATCTACAAATCTTGCTTAAATCAATGATGATCAGTGTCTCTGGAGTCGTTTACGATTTTGATGCTTTTCAATTCGATTATTGGAGCAACAGAGCTTTGTTGAGAATACTACAAACAGTTTCCGATATTGCTGACCCAATTGCACTCTGAATATATTGAAGTGGCCTGACTTATAGAGCCTTTGCCAAATAACGCGATTTCAAAGCATTCTGACGTACATTTGTTATTCACGGCGTTTACTGTTGTGTTTTGCAAATGATGGCTTCATTTGCGATGCATTCAGCGTTCGCCCATGACGGATAACTCCGGTCATGTTTATTATACATTACTCAAAAAATATTTCCAATTTTCTTGTATATCCGGGTAATATAAAAGATAAAGTTGATTGACCGAACCCAAAGTAACCGCCTATAAACTGTACTTCACACTTTTGTTCGAGAGAACTTATTCCGACTAAAGCGGTTAAAGTATAAATTTATAATTAAAATAAAATCTACTGTACAAAAATGTTATACTGCGCAATACTTTGTAATACGACTATGAAAGGTAAATGCTAGTCAAAAGAGCGGTTTTCTGCCTAAGGTATAAATTTGGTTGAAGCGGGCGCGGCTTGCTTTAGTACGAGATCTGTGTCGAAGTTAAAGTTCCCAGCAAAATGGCAAGTCGGATGGTCGGGTGATGATGATGTGAGCTCAGTGAAAAAAACATTAGCAATCATTCTTTTTAGCTCCAGCGTAAGAACTTTTTTAAGTAACAAAGTTAAAAACGAACTGGATGATTCTAACGACTCTGCTGCCGGGCTTACGCGGTTTGTCGGTCTAAATGCTGTGTCAGCGTAACGCACTTTAAACACTACCCCTCCTCCCCCCAAAATCACGGGACTTTGTTTTGCTCAGCTAGTTTTATATATAGTTGATCTTCCCTCTGCATTGAATTTTCACATTTAAATCCACTTTAAATAAATATTGATTCGTCTATTTGCTATCATAAGCAGTATGTCTCGAGGAGTTGCAGGTGGTCGTTATGACGATGGGTACGGGGCACGTTACAATGCGTACGAAAGCTATAATGCCAAATATAATCCAAGTGCTCGATCTGCTACACCCACTGAATCAAGTGTCCCTGCCTTTTCGTATATTATGAAACGTGCGGAGCGTGCGGCCGAGCGACGAGCATCTCAAGCTAAAGCTGAGGAGCGACTAGCAGAGTTTTTGCAGCAACGAGCTGAGTCGGTAGTGAATGAAACAGAGCAGACGATTGATTATACCATAGCAACACAAACAGCATCGAAAGCGGGCAGACGCAGCTCAGCTTCTTCTACTGATGTGTTTTATAGTCGCAGCATGGTTGTTTGATTGCGAACAAAAAGAGGAGCAGATCAAAGCTGCTCACGCACTGACGCGTGCACAGGGAGGTTGCACAGAAGACTAAACGTTACACTTTCACATTTCTTATTGTATGGTCTATCATAAATATTGTATTCTACGTGGAGTATATTATTTATATTATACGCAAATGCGGTGCTGGTTGTGCTGTCAGAATGGTTATTTTTACTGTAATATTATGTTGCCAGTACTTTCATTTGGAGAATCGTTGTAAATTGTCGATGACGTCATACATTTCTGCAGACTAAGTTGAACAGAACATATTTGGCCCATCAAAGGAGCACGAACCCCACAGCTTGCTCTAATTGCTGATGATACTCCATGACTTGTTATAATTTGTGAAGCTGTATAACATTCTACTTATCCCGCGCTTTTGGAAACTAATGCCTGCAAGATAAATGTTCAAGCAAATTGACGACATATTTATACAAAGCAGCAGGTAATTTCAACTAAATTACTCACTATTTACTGCCACGACTGGATGCTTCTATCATTTATCCCTTGTTTTAGGCTTACGTCACGGCTTTATCACTCGTAGCTAAATTAGGATCTCAATGTTTGAAATTTATCACATGTGTTTCATGCTGAACGCTTTTATAGAAAGACTCCAGTAAGGACCCATTTAAGCAAAACAAATAGATAAAGAGTGTATGGCGGCTTTGGAGTGCGCTGTCGACTATAAATATATAACTATCATATTTCAACGCCCCCCCTCCCCCCCTCCCCGCGCGCTCTTTCTAGAAATACTACTGCGTTCGTTTCTGAACCAATTAAAATAAAGGAAGTAACCTCATATTGCGTAACAGCTAGATATAGAAATTATAAGTAGAGATATATTTGGACGTAATGCCAACTTGAGGAGGGTAACTGGCGATGATCGTTTTTCCCTGCGGCGTCCATTGCTTTGCCCAATTCGCGTATGTACCATATTATCGACATTCTCGAGAATTTCCATTTATTCTTTCGCAGATAAACTACTCGTCTTAAAACCTGTTACGTTAGAATACGGGCAACTGTCATTCATTTTAATTGTCCATACTTCCTATCATTTCTAGTGGTCTGTGAGAGTGAATCAAGTGAGCGCATTGATTAACAGACCATTGCCAGTGTCACCGTTGTGGTCGACTTATACATATCCATTATGCTCAAATCCTCAAAACGGGGATCTGCATCAGACAACTACTTGCAACGTGTTTACGACGAGGCTTACAAGACTTTTGTAAATGCAATATTCGAGGACGCGCAAGGACACGACGCTGCTGCTCTGGACGGCTGGCTTCAAACACTTGAGCTCATTGAGGACGATCATTCCAAAATTATCGCTGCCCCTCAAGTGAACTCTCAAGATATATCTCTTTATGCTCGGATTGTTGATATTGAAAGGCAGTCAAAGGATCGTGTATACGCCTACGCATCTGCGTTTGCAGGTAACACGTTAGATACTGGCGATTTAAAGGCTGTTTATGAACAGTTGCGCGCGGACAGACGAAAATCACGAGAAGAGCAAGAAGCCAAAAATCCGCCTCTTTTGGTTCCACAGCCTGCGGCAAAGTCATGGTGGGCTCGTCCAGAGGAACCTGCTAGGTCTCTATCTGGAGGATCGGTTTCTCAAAGTCATCTAACAGCTCGTTCTCATAGCCCGACTAAAAAATCCATGCTAATGACTTTACGGAACCCTAGAGGCCCCAAAAAGGACAATCACACAATATCGTCGGCAATGAAAAAGAAGGCTCATGCGGTACCGGCAACGACCGCAGCAAATGCTGCGTGGAGCTCGGTCCAGAATGTCAATCAGATCAGACAACAGTCAGAAACAGCAGGCGGAGAACAAGAATTAAGGACTGCCTTTAAAAACTTCTCAACGTCTTCTTTGCCCTATCCCAGTACGCTTGGATCTATCACTTACACAGCTGTACCTCTTGCATCAGATAATTATGCAATTCCAGATCCGAGACGAAATCGCTCTACTAGTTCTTTGGAGAGTCAGCCTGCACTGATTACGTTTTCACCGCCGACAACACCTCCAGTAGCGGAGTCCAGTAATACTTCCACGCTGCCTAAGGCATTAGCTGTCCAGAGCAGTCCACCCTCTTCACGATCACCGTCTCCGTTGTCAAGCGTAACGAGTAATAGTTCTGGGCAACCGTCAATTTCTCAGGTAAAAACAAATGGCTCGGGTCAAGAAGGCAGCAGATCTGGGCCGCGTCTCTATCCATCAACTTTGGGGTCAGTTTCGCCAAAGTCTGCCCCTTCTCCTCCGCTATCGAAATGGAATAAGTATGCAACACGAAAGATGCTACCGAAGGACTTAAAGCAACTGCCGTCACCTTCGGATCGACCTATTTTGTCTACGGTAGCGGTATCTCCGCCTTCAAGTCCACTTCCAAATAGCACTCCACGAGCGCCAATTTCTCACTCTGCAACGCCAACACAGTCAGAAACTCAGAAATTGTCTAATTTGACAGAATCAACGACTTCAGACACCGCCCAGCCGTCGGCACCAATACCAATTCCGCAGATGCCAAAATCACTTACGCTTCCCCCGTCAACATTTCCATTTCATCCTTCAAGTTCTAACAAGTCGAATGGTACAAAGTCTCCGGGGCAATCGTCGCTGTATTGCTTGCCTTCAGGCGGAAAGAAGATACGAGACGTAGCTCAGCAATCAGCAAAGACTCGACCATCAGTTGCGCCGTCCTCTAGCCCATCTAATAGCTCATTTGTGTACAATCCTCTGAATGCAGCGCTTGCTGCAACTTCCAATGCAAAGGAGAAGGAAAAGAAGCAATATCAACCTTACGGCTTGACCTCAAACCAACGACGGGTGTCTCCACCAGGAGCGCAGAGCTCGGCGCAGAAGCCCAAGCAACAAGCCACATCTCAAGCTTCGAGGAGTAATCTTGTGCCTGCAGTGGCTAGGCCAGTGGCCACCACTTTATCGGATGGACCGTTGCCACCTTTGATGCCTGATACACCCGATCCGGAGCACCAAATTTGGAACAATAGGGTGAATGAGGCCTTGAAACACATTACTGGCGTCGATGAAGCGGCAGCGAGACAGATTTTAAACGAGATCGTGGTCAAAGGCGATGAGGTGCACTGGGAAGACATTGCAGGATTGGAGCAGGCAAAGACCAGTCTAAAAGAAACCGTGGTTTATCCATTTTTGCGACCTGATTTGTTCAAAGGTTTGCGAGAACCAGCGCGTGGGATGCTGCTGTTTGGACCTCCTGGTACCGGTAAGACAATGCTTGCCCGCGCAGTTGCTACCGAGTCTCAAAGTACATTCTTTTCCATTTCTGCATCGTCTCTTACTTCGAAATACCTGGGAGAGAGTGAAAAGTTAGTCAGGGCGCTATTTGCACTTGCACGAGCCTTGGCACCTTCTATAATTTTTGTAGATGAGATTGATTCTTTGTTATCTGCTCGAAATGACACAGGTGAACACGAAGCCTCACGGCGGATAAAGACAGAGTTTTTGGTCAAGTGGAGTGATTTGGCGCATGCTGCTGCTGGAAGGGACCATAAGGATGGAGACGACGCTCAGCGGGTTTTGGTTCTTGCTGCTACAAATTTGCCTTGGGCTATCGACGAGGCTGCAAGACGTCGGTTCGTGAGGCGCCAATACATTCCCCTGCCCGAGTCGGAGACTCGACTCAAGCATCTTAAAACTTTGCTCAAGTATCAGACCCATGGGCTGAATGAGAAGGATATTGAGAAGCTGGTCAACATGACAGATGGTATGTATCAATTATTGTATTTCGTTACTTTTTCTGATGGCGGTAAACAGGCTTTTCGGGCTCAGATATCACAGCACTTGCGAAAGACGCAGCGATGGGACCATTGCGGTCGTTGGGTGAGGCTTTGCTGTTTACTCCGCGAGAGCAGATTCGTCCAGTTCAGTTTATAGATTTCGAAGCAAGTCTGAAAACCATTCGGCCAAGCGTATCGAAAGAAGGGCTTGAGGCTTTTGAAGAGTGGGCTTTAAAATACGGCAGCTCGGGGGCATGAAAGACGACAGAGGCAGCAGGCTGGTAATTTTGTTGGGTTCTTGGTTTTTCAGTTTTGGGTGTTTTTGTATTTGCTGCACTAGCATGTGTATTCAAGGTTACGGTTCAGGTCAGGCTTGTACAGATTGCAGTATAATTATTAAATGGGCGCGAAAAATATGTTGGCGATGCTGCATATCTTGGCTCATTGTCTATATCAGTTTGGTAGGTGTTGAGTTGCGATCAGCATGACTTGCAAGTGCAAATGTGGCACACATGCGCTGAGAATAAAAACCGCTGTAACTACTGACGTCGTCTCAATGAAAAAGTGCTTTCATGCATGACAGTAGTTAAGTGCTTAAACTCTCGATAATTTACCGATGACATGCTTCAAACATCATGGCACGACATAATAACATAGGAACTAACATGAATATTATTGTCACAGAACCCAGACCGTCCTCTAATCAATACACTCAAACAATCAAAATAAATTTATAGAGAATTATTCATGCTCCCTTTTTCAGCAACATTTTGCAGAATAAACAATTAGCAGCACCAGAAGCTCTTCATGTTGTGATTGCATTCATTGAATGGAAATTATTTGCCCAACGCCATCATTAACGTAATTTAACAGGTCTAAAAATTTATGTCTTATAAAGCTTTTGCCTGTGCACTTGTATCCACTAATTCGGTTCCTAAAATAAGTTAGCCACCATGCTGTGAAAAACTGATAAAGTTTACCAAAAACAACATCCCAGAACTTGCTGGTAACCCCAAAACCAAGCTCGTAGTTCTTGTAATGATGCTCAAGATGATAGGTCTTGAGATCCTTCATAGAAGAAGGTAAGCTGGCATGGTGGAGAAAATAGTGCGTACAGTCATAGCAAATGTATCCAAAGATACCACCACAAAAAATAGCCATGGCAATGTAGTATGGGAACAGCAGATGCGCCAGCCTGTAAAACGGGGTGGCCAAGATAATAAAAAGTGTCGGCGGCATGACTAAACGGAGTTTATCCATAGGCAAATAATGATGAACGCCATGAAGCACAAAGTGAAGTGTAATAGCCACGCGATGGTCGGGTAATCGCTCATCCATATGAAACAGCATTCGATGCATCATATACTCCACAAACGTCCAGATAAAGATTCCGAGACACCATAAAGGGACCAAAAAATACACAGGAAGACCTTGGCTGGCAATATAGGTTCCATACATGACTGCAGGAATCCAGATGAGAGGAATTACGAACCATGGAGTTTTTGTAAGAGGCTCCAAGAAGTTACCAAATAGTGGAGCAGAACCATTTCCGTAATGACGTGGACGATGAACTTGCTGAAGATAAAAATCCTTCTTAAAATCATTCATGAAAACTTGCATCAGTAACGGCTTCTTCAGATCCAAGAACTGGTGGCGGGTATAATCGACATCGAAGTCAGTTACAATTGAGAGCTCTTCAGCTGACGCAGTACCCGTAAGCGTGTACGCATCTTTATTCACACCGGCCTTCAACAGGCGTTCTTCTTCGTCTGGGGTAGCAAGAATACCAACCAAATATTCATCCAAAATTTCGTAGGCGGCTTCAGAATGTTCGTGCGAGATAACATCTGCCATAATTGAAGTCGCGTCTTTTCCAGCATAGTCCAAGATAAGTTCGGCCCCACCTGGATGTTCATCTAAAAATTTTGTGACATCGTACACCTTCCGACTGTTGATTGATATGTAAACAGACTTCATCGTGTTGTGGGCCGCCATCTCTGCAGACGTGATGAGAGGAAGTGGAGGACTCATGACTAAATGATTTAATTGATTGACTTGAGACCAACAGAATAATTGTATTCTGAAACCACTATGGATTCTCTATATATTTCTACTAACACAAAGTGCGTAGGCTTGTCGCGTTCGTGAAAGATTGGAAATGGTGACAACGACACACTAAAGAAATACCGAACATATTGTGTGGCGTGCCGCGCCGCGGCCCAGGCAACATTTAACTCTTCGCGTGGAAAACACGTGACTATTATTATACGTCAATTACGCGTACTTTCTCACCTATTATAAATTAAGGTCGTTCGTCTGCTTTTGTTTGTATTCATTAACAGCATACTGTGCAACAGTTTATTGTGCAAATTGCAGTTATCTAGCTATAGCCCCGGCTCTACACGATACGCAAATTAACCAACCTCATCCAAGAAAAAAGTAACTGTTTCAATCCATGCCTTTATATCGAATCACTTTGCCTACCTACAAGTTTGACTCCAAAACGGATTTTTGCTAGCTCTGTAATTCTAATATTTCCGTAAACCTAAATTTATGTGTTAGCAGTAGCACAAAACCACCAAAAATTGCCCTACCTCTATCAACTCCAAAGATTTACAACGATTGGTTAGAAATTCAATTTCCTCGTCGCCGATACATTTCAAAAATCCGACATCTAACTGAGACAAGTACTCACAGTTCAACGATGCCAAAAGTTGCATTGTCGATGAAGTTAAGTCGTACACAGAATTCAGATTGAGAATAACCAGCGTTTTGGCCGAATGGTTCAGCGCTGCTTGAACTGCTTCATCGCCAATGTTTGTGCACCGTGACAGATTGAGGTTGATGAGTCCATCATTCAAATCCCAACTCTGAAAAAAATCGCGCATTCCTTCGTTTGTAAATCCATCTCCAAGTCCCAACGATAGATTCTGTAATTTGCCACAGTACGGTCGTATACCTTCCAAGAGAAATTTATCAGTGAGCTCTCCGCAGTCATAAAGATTTAGCGTCACAAGTTGAGAGCCAACCAAGCGCAAAACATTGATCATGTTATCATCAGTGACAACGTCTCTCATATAACTGATTTCTAGTGACGTGAGCCTTGG
The DNA here is from genome assembly GCF_038497795.1 of Lipomyces arxii. Classification (NCBI taxonomy): domain Eukaryota; kingdom Fungi; phylum Ascomycota; class Lipomycetes; order Lipomycetales; family Lipomycetaceae; genus Lipomyces; species Lipomyces arxii. The sequence goes on along the minus strand of NW_027117708.1, from coordinate 402,732 downwards.
AAGCTGCAATAATAGTTGCATATCGTCAACAGTAAGCGCACCAACTCTAGTGAACGCAAGTTCTTCTAAAGTAGGCGAACAGCTGTGGACCAACGCCTGCAATGATACCGTATTAAAACGAAGAGTATTTCCTATTGAGAGTTTTTGCAGATTTGGTCCAGCTGTCGCCAAAAACTTTGCCCAACAACTAACTGTGATAAGAAATCCTCCATCAACTGTTAATGAGTGTAGATTTTTCAGCTTTTGCGCAAAAAAATCAAAAACTCTGTCTGTCATTTGCCCACACATAGAAAGTGTAAGTGACTCCAGCGATGGACAAAAAGACGCAATGTGCTCAAAACTATCAGAACATAAATCTAAATTTTGTTAAAATGATCATAGAATGTTTTCTAAAGAAACTTACTCGAACAGTCCCAAAAGTTTAATCTCTTAATTGTTGGATTTAGAAATAATTTCACCGTATTATCTTTGAGTGATCTGTTTCGAGACAGAATGCGTGCAATTTTGTCCATATTGAAATCTCCAATATCTCCGAGCAGTTCAACATCGTCAATGTACTTAGCGATCATCCTTGTGCATAAATCTTGAAGTTTGGGAACCGCAAGTTCTTGTTTATCTAGCAAAGCTGCGGAAACAGATTTCTTGCGCTTTCTAGAAGCAATTTGAGCTGTCTTCTGTTTTTTTTCTTCTTTGGCGTACTTTGATCCACACGAATGACACAACAACCCGTCACCAGTTAAAGCAGACTTGGAGTAAGCAGTGACTGTAAATCGACATTGACATTCAGCGCAAAAATCAATCTGCCCTGGTCTGGGTCGAACTATACGCTCCAACAAATCATCCTCATCATCTGAATACTTTTTCTTCTTCTTATATCGTTTTTTTCGAGAAGACGACGCTTCCGCAATGTTTTCCGCTTCAGCAGTGGTTTCCCCATCAGCTTCACGTACAGATGTAGACCCAGATACAGTAACAACTGCATCATCTGTTACCTCATTTTGTTGCTGTATAGTCTCTTCATAACGATGGCGAATACGATTAGCATCAATTCCACGCTCCTATTCCAATTAGACAAATCTCTCAATCCTCTTAAAGTGCAGTAATTACTCTCAAAAATTCTGTTAAAGCTGAGTTGCTGTCAGCAATTAGCAAATTGTACACAGACTTAGCTCTCTGGTAAGACATACGGGCCGCGAACTCTAGAACCTCCGGCTCTCGACCTAGTCATAATCAATTAATAGCTCAAATATATTTTAGTTTTATACTTACATTATGTATCTCTGATCCTAATTCTACACGAACTGTTTTAACCTGGCTTGTTAAGGACTATTTAGAAACACCAAATGACTCTTTGTTTTCAATTGAAAAGCGACGCAACGCAAAACACGTCCGAAACGCGCGATCACGCTTTTACGCGCAGAGCACCTTAATCGCTGTCAACTTGCGTATATATTAGACCGCTCTACGTACTTATCATCACATTTACTGTGCTTATACCAATCGGGAAATCATATTGAATGGTTTCTTCTGGCTATCTTTCACTGTCGCCTTGTTATATGCTATAATATACAGATACCGTAGTTATTCGCGTGACACTATACGTATTATTATACATCAGAATGTACTGTCTACTCTTGTTCAGCTTCGGCAGAAGGAATCTCGAGAGCATAATATGTAGCCTCATCCAATTGCTCCCCTTTTTGAGCATTTATCTGTCGTAATCGTTTGTTAGTCGTAGACTCTTTTCCATCGCGAGCCATTTTTCGTTTATGTTCAGTCATTATAGAGAATGGTCTAGAACATGACTTAAGTACTATACCGGCAAAGAAATTTACCACACTTACCCATTTACTTCTCGATCTAAACGGTTGTACTCTTTAATTGCATGCGATCCTCCACGTTCAAGTAGGTACACCATGTAAATGTGGGACAGATCCTTGATTACAAAAGGTGGAAGTCGCGTCTTTGTTCTTATGTCACGGTGCACTCTAGAGATACATTTAAATCTTTCTGCCTCGGTGTCTAGACTAGAAGGGATACCAATTTCAAACTGCAAATAGCCAATCCAAAAATATCGACTGTCTAAGTATTCGTCTGCATTGTCGGCAAAAGCTTTTCGTGCTGCTTTAACGTCACCCTTTACAGTATATAGTAGACGAGCCCATTCTGCAACCAAAGAGCCGCGAACATAAACGTCGCAAGATGACGATTGTAAGAGTTGTCGATATATATCGATAGCAGCGTCAACACCGGATAACCTTCTTTCCAGATTTGCCCTCGCAATGATCGTTTCCAGATTTCCTGGAAGCTCCACTAATATCGCATCCAAAATGTCTCTAGCTCTGTTATGCTCTCCGGCACCTTCTTCAAAGTATGCGTAGTTGATTCGAAAGCTTGGTCTTCCAACAGGTACAAATAGAGTGCTCGCTCTCCGGTACACGTTCCTAATCTCCTCCTCGTTATCCACTGGTTGTGCAGAAAGCCAGCGAACATATCTAAACCAAAATTCATCGTATAAAGCCTGTATCTAAGTCAAAATCATAATTGTGAAACCATCTGTGTATCTTACGGTAGCAACCAGGCACTTCTCATACAGAAATCTGACTCTTTTGGCATCTCCTTCAATCTCTTCAAAATCAAGATATTTTCTCCAGTTAATTAATTCTGTTTCTTCCAGCGGCTTTACGTGGAAATATTGACGCTTGATCTGAAAATAGTAAGCTTTTATGCAGAATTATGTACGGCATTTAACTCACCTCCGATTCAAACGGCCATCTTCTCATGGTTTGTTGCTGGATGTCTGTAAAGCGCAGAACATGCGTTTTATGAATCCGTAAACGTAGTTCGCGTTCAATCTCAACGGCAGATTTAGGCTCCCTTGACTTCGCCGAATCTGCTTCGAGCAGCGTAGTTAATTTTTGAAGCTCCTCTTTTGTGACAAGTTCATGAGTCGGCCTAGTTGCTGCTACTTGTGTATATCTATATAATCAGCTTCACATCTTAATGGCATTGAAATTTGCTGTCCGTACCGCTCAAAGTAGCGTGCATACTGATGCATCGGTATCAAGCTAATTTTCTCCAGAATGTGGACCACCAAGTCCTGTCGCTCTAAGCGGGCTTCAAACTCAAGATATTTATCCCAGAAAGTATGCGACAAAAAATCAAGTCCAACGGATTCCGCAGCGGTACTGAATAGTCTAAATAGAGATGAACATCTACTGGCAACGAAAGATATAACTTACACTCTAACTTCTTCTTCATCAGAACTCGTTTCCATTTTAAAGGCACAATAACTGGTCCATAACTCTACAGAATTTGGGATGCCTGCTACACCGCGCCGATAAACCTGTTCTATGAGCTTTCATTAAAAACAACAAAACCAAATCCACCTACCGCTTCTGCGGTGTCTGAACCTGCCATTGAAAATTCAACGTCCGCGTAGCGTTGCCAATAGCCAAACAATAAAGGAAATCGGGTAAGAAGACCATCAAATATCCTTCTGGCTTGTGTTATGAGTTCCGGACTGGTTCCTCTACCAAACCCGCCCTCAATGGACTCCGTTGCGCGAATGAGATTTTCCCAGTGTTCTAAATTACCTGGATCTTGTTCCTTTAAGTAAACAAATCAGAAACCGGTGTACTGGAAGTTCAAAGTCTACTCACCACCAAATCATTATACCGGTTCCACTCTGGGTCGTCAATTGTGTCCGCTACTTGTGAGTACGATCCATACCGATTGGACATTGCTACGCAACAGATGATTCAATTCAAGCAATAGCCTTGGTAAAAACGTGATAGAAGTTTTTCAGCAAAACTTTTGCCTCGTGGGTTGCCAGACTGGTTGCTAGTTTGCTAGAGAGGAATATTTTGTACAGTTTGGGAATTCATGACGAACACATGGGACACTGAGCCGCTGCAGCGATCAGTGATCTCCTCGAGAGATATTTGAACTTAACTTGTTTGTAACAATACTACACACTACGCGTGTAACATGCAAACATAACCACATCGGCTTAATATTTAAGCGATCATTTGGTCAAAGACTAAGCATTGGCGCAAAATGGACAGTTTTGGGTACATAGTTTTGATGATCTTGAGAAGGTGAAGCTGACATATTTACAACAGCATATCCAGGGCTACGTTGAGAGCCCAAGTACTTAATCGTCTAGCTAGTTTTACAGCAAAGACCTGTTGTGAAGGAATGACTGAAGGTTATGAAAAAATTACTGTATCACTCAATCACGGAGGGAAACTGTTCACAGAACCAACCCCCTCTCTTAATGAAGATCTGAGCAAGAACGGAATTGTGACAAATGGGAATGGCAAAATTCATGGAATTGCGATACCTACAAAGGAACTCGACGTGCTGCTTGCTTTGGCTTCTTCTGTCCCATATTTGAGAGAAGTCACGAAGGCCAAAAATCTGTTGAACCAGCTTGGACTGTATTTGATGGACAGCTATAGACAATATTTCACACCATCGCCGTTGATTCGAGGTTTGCAACATTGTGTGTTTGAGCAAATAAACATTTTTTTGACTTTTATTGACTTAGATATGTTACCGTCACCGTGGGAAGTACTTACCAACAAGCTTGTACTTGCTATTATTGATATCAGTCAACGGTTTGACAAATTGGCCGATGAAGCTAATAAATATATTATGGACTATATTACGGCTATAAATAAGAAAATATCAACTACACCTTATAGTAAGTCAATTTCCAATATTTTACATAAGACACTACGCTAACTGCAAGATCTTGCAACAATACTGCCATTGTCGTTTTCTCTGCAAGGATTTCTGTTGGCTGTCGGAGAGCAAGCTCAGAACTACGAGTCCTCCGAAGTTCAATATCAGTTAATTTCTTCCATTGCGACAGTGTTTCGCGGTGATTTCTGTGTTCACCTTGAGGAGGCCCTGTCTATATTGAGGACTTCAAACGATCCGACCAGTAAAGTCTGGAACTACTACAGATTAAGATATCGTGCTTCAGGAAAATCTTTTGGATCTGCGTCATTACGGTACAGTTTCGTCGAGGCAGTTAGAAATGTGTCCGGGCTTTACGTTGTTCCATTCTGTTTGTACGTAACTCCAACGCTAGAGGCTTCATCAAAAACAAAGCCGGGTTCATTTTTAGACGACTTAATGGAAGGTGCTCGGATGAATGCCCAATTGGATTCAAATCTTCAAAAATCTCTGTCATTGTGTCGCGATATAGCTTTGGCTGAGATTGCTAATGTGGACGATGGCGCTGATTATATTGACTTGATGTCAGCTAGACAGAGACGTCTCAGCTTTGCGGTCAAGGCTTCTGCATTGGTATGCAGACGAGTTGAGTCATTCATCCCGCTACGGTTACTAACTCATTATAGGAGATCCTCTGTATTGCCGTGTTTTCAGGTCTACACAAGCTATCGGATCTTATGCAAACAATCGATACTTCGCTTGCAAACGATGACCAAGTGATGGATGAGCAGCTTATTTCCACAATTTTCAAAATTATGGCACTAATGTGTAGATCGTCAGTATCGTGCTTATCAACGTTTGATCTGCTAATATCTTAACATAGTGACTCGGACATTGGGGCATCACTTACCAGAATTTTTCCAAGACTCATAGTGCGCTACAACGCGACAAAAGAGACAATTCAAATTGGCGCAGTATGCGTTGCCTATGCTCTAAAATCTCTATCTGAAGATGCTGTTATTTCAACGCTGTATACTCTATCTAACATAATTGTTCCGGTTGGCGATGTACGCAAGTTGGCAAATACTGCAAGTCGCGTTGAAATTACCGAGGTTTCTTCAAAGAATCTGGAGAGAGTCACAAGTATGGGGAGTAGTATCAGTCTACTTTCGGCAAGCGAAGACGAGCGAAACATTATTTACGAAAACATTATTCATGCTTTGGCTAGGGTTGTGGAGAATTACAATGATGCGAAAATTAATGCGCTTGCCATATCTGTTTTGATGCAGAAAATTGGTCGTTTTAATGACTTTATCGATCGTTCTGTAGTTATTGCGTTGTCGGGACTCGCGCTCAGTGGCACAGACCGAGACTTGAGAACAATATTGAAGCTATACTCACGATTGTGCGTTGAAGCAGTAGTTCATGGAGATACAGGTATGACGGATGCGATTTTAGATGCAAGAATAAGAATTTCAAAAAAGCTTCGGTTGGGAGACATGTTCTACGATGTCTACCTAAAAGACTTGCTCGACGCTATTGTAAGCAAGGGCGATGTACAAGAACTTGAGCATCACAGACCACACCATGAAATAACAGTTACTGCAAAAGAAATTTCTTTGCTGATTAAGCCATTAGCTGCTTTACTGCCTGCTGTTGATCAAACGCCATACAAAACAGAAAACTTGGAAATTTTGGTTGCTTTTCGCAATGCTTGGTTTAACATTGTTGTTCATGGTTACTTGAGAGGCTCCGATTGGGCAAAGATGTATCGACAAGAATTTGAAATCATTGCGTGGAACTCTCCGACGCTCATTTCGGAAAGTTCGTCTAATCGCTTTGAAAGTGACATGGAGATCAATACTGTGCTACGTCGGGGTTCGTCTCATCACAACATGAACGATCTGAGACAGCAGATTTTGTCGGCGTTTTCGTCCACAGCCTTGGAAGTCCGCACTATTCCATATCCCAAATTAGTCTTTCTTGCGGCCGCCCTTTTCTTGGAATCAGTAAGAGCTTCCGTGGGAGACTGCTCAAAAGTACTCCTATATTTTGTCGATCCCGGGCTGAAATCAGGAGACACTCACAAATTCATGTTAGGAATCGCAGACGAGGTTATGAATATCTATCTCAACAAGTTTCAATCAAAGCAGGGTGTTGCTGCTAGCGAGAGTGTCTCTAAACAGTTGCGACAGATTCTTATATATTGCTGCCACAGAATTCAGAGCGTTTCCGCTGTAGCGTTCACATGTACGCAAAGGCTGATTGATGTCATACCATCAGCTTTATGCAATCGAGAAAGTTTGTTTACATTGCTTGAACTTTTGACTCTTTTATGGAACAGCTGCTTGGATGAAGATGTAGATCAATACTCACCTAAGTCGGTTTTTGTTTCTGCAAAGGCCAATATTTCTTTAGAGCTGTCGGATTCTTACATACACAGAAAGGAGACGTTAAAGTATTTGGATAGAAAAGCTCGGGCTTGGGTGCAGAGGTCCATAGATCTTATTCCTATGGATATGAAGGGCTTACTGCAGGCCTATCTTGCTGAAATTGACGATTTCAAGGCATTTGGTCATGTGGCTCTTGGACGCTCCTTCGCTGTTGAGATGGGAGGCAGGATTCCCGCTTCTGACAACAGGCTTGCTTCAATTGGTCGACAGGCTGATACTGGTACTGACACAGCGTCTGACTTTTTGGCTCAATATACTTGGCGACAAGTATATCGCAAGGTTGAGTCCAATGCAGGCACTGAAGATGACGATCATGATTTCCCGACGGTTCTTACTATGCTATCAAACTTAAAGAAAAAGGTGCTGGCAAAAAAGTTCATCTCTATCGCTGAATTGCGGGAAAGTCTGTTGCGGGCTACTGCCTACTCGCTTAAAAACGTTAAAGTATGTTTACGGACAAAAGCAGCAGACAAATCATTAACATTGCTGTAGATCTCTTCTCCATTGCTGCATTACTTAGCATTTATTCCGCTTACTATGTTTACCAAGCAGTCCGTCAAGCTTGGTGTATCAATATGGCTTTGGATTTTGACTGAGGCGCCGGAGTTGCAATCACGTATTCTTGCGGAGATTGTGCTTGGGTTTGAATGGAGTATTAGAAACCACGGAGGCATATACTCACGGGCCCATGAGTATGTATAAGCTGTGATCATATCAATACTGTTGCTAATGAGCAACTTTAGCATTATTCCCGTTTTGGATGGAAGGATGGAGTATGCTCCTTCTAGTAAGGATGAAATTGTTCGTGCCGCTCGCCTTGCTGTAAACAGCTTTGCGCCACATATGTACATTATCGATATGCTCTCCAGTCATTTTCAATCAAGCAGATTTGAGAGTCCGCATTTGCTTGAGATTTTTGAAAGAGCTTTGAGGGTTGCTCTGTTGAATATGAAGGATGCCAGCCATCATCCCTTGGTTCGAGAGAACAGATTTAATGTAATTTTGTTTTCATTGCAATTGTTGGAAGGACACAACAATCTTTCTTCCCAGCGCTCTACTTATTTCAAAAATCTCACTCTAACCGCGGCTCTTACTTGGTTTGCTAAGCCAGCAACGTACCCTTTTGGTGGCAACCGCTTGCATCTTAAATCCGAATTTAGACTTCTACTGAAGGTCTATCACTTGGTGAAAAACATTACCGTGAAAGGACCAGAAAAAAATTTGTTATTGGACGTCAAACGTGAACTGCTGATGCAGTTTCTAGAAAATGAAGTCTACGCCATGTCAATCTGGTTGGAACCATTGCAATTTGTTCCATATCGTCAGCTGAAATCTGTCATTCCTAAGAATTCTTCAGTGGCTACACCGGAAATGGTCGTGGTGGCATGGCAGGAAGATCCTGCTTTGGCCGTTTATTATGCAAAGCGATTTAAGCAGCACAACATTGAAGAGCAACTGATGCAACTTATTGCTAATGACACTGGCCTAGTTGTCGATATAGGAGACGCGCTGAGTTATCTACTTGAAAGTCGCAAAGCCGAGTCCCTCGTTCTGGGTTGGAAGTACCTTTCGTACTGGACTCGAAGCGCCCCAATAGATGCAATCAATCTGTTTATGCCGGGCTACAATTACGATCCCCTGGTGCTGCAGTACGCTATGAGATCACTCGAGAGTCATGGAGTTGACGTGACATTTTTTTACGTTCCTCAAATTGTACAGATGATGAGGCATGACAAATCTGGCTACATTGAGCAGTTCATATTGGATACAGGCAAGCTTGACCAATTGTTTGCGCATCAAATCATTTGGAACATGCAAGCAAACGCTTACCGTGATGAAGATGAAAAGGTTCCTGATCCAATCAAGCCAACTCTTGACCGAGTCATGGATACTTTGATTGCTTCATTCAAGGGTCAAGACCGTGATTTCTACGATCGTGAATTTGATTTTTTTAGAGACGTCACGTCTATTTCTGGAAAACTGAAACCGTATATCAAGAAGAGCAAGGCAGAGAAAAAAATCAAGATTGATGAGGAGATGGGCAAAATTAGAGTTGACGTCGGAGTTTATCTTCCTAGTAATCCAGACGGGGTAGTGATTGGAATCGACCGCAAATCTGGCAGACCACTGCAAAGTCATGCAAAGGCTCCGTTTATGGCGACTTTCAAAATTCGGAAGGAAGTGAAGATTATCAACACAATCAGGATTGAAGGCGAAGACGATTCAGAAAAGACAGCTGTCGAGACGGTGGAGAAGATGCTAAGTGCGATTTTCAAAGTTGGTGACGACTGTCGCCAAGATATGTTAGCGCTTCAGCTCATTGCTTTGTTCCGAAGTATTTTTAGCGCGTCTGGATTGGATCTGTATTTGTTTCCGTACAGAGTGGTTGCGACTTATCCTGGTTGCGGTATTATTGATGTTCTTCCTAACTCAATCTCTCGCGACATGCTTGGCCGGGAGGCCGTGAACGGGTTATACGAGTACTTTATCAGTAAGCACGGTAGTGAGGACTCAATTAAATTTCAACAAGCTCGAAACGGTTTCGTTCAAAGTATGGCAGCTTATTCAGTTATTTCCTACTTGCTGCAGTTCAAAGACAGACATAATGGTAACATTATGTACGACGATCAAGGCCACGTACTTCACATTGATTTCGGCTTTTGCTTTGATATTGTACCCGGTGGTGTCAGGTTTGAGGCAGCGCCTTTTAAACTCACGCATGAGATGGTTCAAGTCATGGGCGGTAGTCCTGACACTCAAGCGTACCACTGGTTTGAAGAGCTCAGCATCAAAGCCTTTTTGGCGTCGAGACCTTATGCGGAGAGCATTATTAAATGCGTTATGCCGATGCTGGAAAGTGGCTTGCCTTGCTTTAAAGGTGAGACAACTATCAGAAGGCTTCGCGAAAGATTTGTACTGGAGAAATCAGACAAAGATGCTGCTGATTATATGAGAGGACTGATCAAGAAGAGTGCAGAGAGTCTTTATACAAAGGGTTACGATGAGTTTCAGAGAATGACAAACGGTATTCCTGTAAGTTATGGTCAGTGACAGGCGTTTGCAGCTGGCTAACGATTTATGCAGTACTAAGAAGTAATGCGTCCGACTTTCACCAATCCCAATTACTAGATACTGTACATGCATGATGCCATAAAATACAAAAAACCGATACTTTTCAATTGTCGTCTATTTTGAGCTTCGAGACATCTGGAGTTTCTTCTGCTTCTATTTCGTTCTTTTTCTCAATCTCTTTTAAAGCCATAATAGTGCCTTCCACAATCGCAAGGTGCTCCGCTTCATGTACCCGACGTTCATAGTCTTGAATGGTCTCATCCTGTTTAAATTCAAGCTCCTTGACCACCAGCGGTTCACCTCGGTCGACTTCCTGAATAACTCTGTGGATCATAAGACCACCTGTTGTGATTTCGCCTCGCTGGCCTGCTTCCCAAGCACGTTCGATGGCTCTGATTCCGTCGAATTGGCCGGGAAGTGCTGGATGTAAATTTATAATTGGAATATTTGCCTGTTCTACTGGCTTGAGGAATGACGGTGACAGAATGAGCATCCACCCGGCGCACACTATAAGATTTGGCTTTAAATCCAAAACTATCTTAGACAAGTCAACATTAAACGTTTTCCGACATTGTTTCCGTGCAGCTTTGTCCTCCTTCGGTGTGTCCTTGTAATATTCCTGCAGATCGTGAACAATAGTAGGAACACCTGCCTCTTCAGCCCGCGTTAATCCATATGCAGTTGGCGACGACGAGATCACGGTGTGGATCTCCGCCTGAATCTGAGGGGATGTCTTGCCAGCGACGGAGTCAATTAAAGCCTGCAAGTTTGACCCAGACCCCGAGATAAGAACTACAATTTGTGGTTTGCCTGTCATTGCTGCCAGAAATCGCACCCAACTACTGTCTTCAAGTTCAATTGATTTTAAAATAATCTACATACTCGGAAATTGAATTTTATGCTACAAGCCCCTTAGTATTAATTGAGCCGCACATGCTGATGTCATGCATGACTAAGACGATTTAAGCTTTTCAAAGCAAAAACGCAGTCACGACCAGCTCGAAGTTTGAAACTCTGTTTCATTACACCATTGAGTGTGAGGCGGTCAAACATTTTGAGGTTGTCGTAATTCAACTTGGAAGTCCCATTATCATCACATTTAATTATCAATAATGGCAGAGAAGACAGGTACGATTCCAACTTGCTTATTCACAATATACAAGACAGATTCTTATACTTAATTTAGGACTCATTGTTGGACTGAACAAGGGACACCAGGTTACCGTTCGTGAGCCAAAGGCCCGCATCTCCCGTAGCAAGGGAAAGATCAGCAAGCGTGCTACTTTTGTTCGTGACGTTGTCCGTGAAGTTTCTGGGTATGCATAGATCAGGATTACACATTTGTTATTCCAAACTAATTGTTCTAGACTCGCCCCATACGAGCGACGTGTTATGGAGTTGATCCGTAACAGCAAGGACAAGCGTGCCCGTAAGTTGGCTAAGAGAAGAGTGAGTGATATTGCAGTGTTGGATTGTGTATGGGCAAATGGCTAATATATCATGCAGTTGGGTACATTCGGCCGTGCCAAGAGCAAAGTTGACGACCTCACCAGAATCATTGCTGAGTCCCGACGACACTAAAATGTATAATAGAAAAATTGTGCAGCTGAATTTTCATTATTTGTGGGTCAAAAATTCCATCGTATTCATCGTCTACAAAACACTTCTAGAAAATTTTACAGTGCATGACTTTATGTGCGTAGAATACGAAAAGTTCTAGTCATGCAATAATATATGGTCTCAGTGTAAGGCTGTTCATGAAAGTTGGGGTGCTCGGTGAAAAGTGAAGCTACTAGTAGTAACTTTTCTATGCGCAAGTCACACTGAAAGCTGATATCTGAAAACTGCAAAGCCTATCTTTTCAATTATTTAGAATTTCAGATTCTTCAGCCTTGTGAATGCTCGGCAAGGCTTCTATGATGATGACACAGTAGCCGTGTGGTCTTCCAGCAATAGTCAAACTGTAAATTCCCATTATGTCCAACTTGAATCCTTCTGCAAGTCTTTTGAGCAGATGTAAACCAAGCAGAAGAACACTAACTTGCCGTACCAGAACTACATAGTGTCTACATATGTCTAGTAATTGGACTAATTTTGGAGTGGCAGGCAGTACGTTGTGTATGCGATAGCGAGTGGCTCCAGAATCGACTTTACATTAAATGCGTACACTATAGTTTCTACTTTCCAATTAAGAACGACTTGTATCCTGGCCATTTCTACTACTGACTGAACGCACAGCTTATCTTTGTAAAAGTATGTGTCGACAGTTCAATAGTTTTGTGTCGTGTTCGGACTTTATGTTCACATTTCAGTGTTTTGAAGATTGATGGTAGACCCGTAAAAGAACTGCTATACACTTACTGGATCCTATTGAGCAGCCGTGCAACGTGAAATAAACTAACTAACAGCTACGTTAAATGTTGTTTTGCAGGCCATTTAAATACAGTCAGACGCTGGCTGTGTTTGGCTCTCTACGCCAAATATATAAGTCTCTAACAATTTTGAAACTATTATGACAATTCATTCACGTGGCTGGTCCAGCATGTGTCCCATCCGTTCAATCTTAATTGGTTAGTTTGATAATAGTATAGAAATTGTATAAGCCATACCTTTGTCTTCAAATAACCCTCAATTTCGGTGCTTCTGATTCCACCCGCCTTGGTCTTCCATGCGAGAGGCACCATAGGAACGCGTTCGACCACCTTGATCTCTCTATGTTTTCCCTCGACAGCTGCAATCTTGTCGGGGTTATTTGTGAGCAATCGAATCTCGGGTTGGTCGAGATCTAGCAGGATGGCTGTCGCTAAACTGTAAGACCGCGCGTCCGCAGGATGGCGAAGCAATAGATTTGCTGTCACAGTGTCAGCACCTAAATCTTGAAGATTGTATGCTCTAAAATCAAACTTAGTTGAGACTAATAAACGCTTTGTCACATCTTTCCTACTTTAATTTCTCGCCAAGTCCAATACCACGACCTTCTTGCCGTAAGTAGACCACAACACCGTCATTTTCCTTTGCCATTAATCGTGCTGCTTCATCAAGCTGTTCGCCGCAGTCACATCGAGCCGACCAAGCGATCTCACCGGTATAGCATTCCGAATGTATCCTGACCAATGTTGCTAATTCGCGAGTCAGCAAGTACAAGGAAGATCTTGATACCAAAACCACTCACCATGACTCTTAGCAACATCATTGCTTGAGTCACTTTCCTCTTCTTTACTTGTCTTTCGGCCAGGATATAACCTTCCCACATAAGCGCCTCTGACCATGCGGTCCATTTCAGTCTCTCCCTCCCGGACTTTGTCCAGGCTCTTACTCCGAATACGGTTTCCAAACACAATAGCAAGATGTTCTTTGTTGTCAACATTGTTTTTGTACAGATGTAAAAATATCTCTGAGCCGGTAGTCGTTGGGATCCGTGCACGAACGACACATTCTACTTCAGGCAGCACGTCTGGCAATCCACTCGATGGTGGCGGAGTAGAAGTGACTAAAATCGGTACCGGCGTAGATGGAACGGTTAAAGGCGTGAATGAAGGCGAAATTAGACTTGGAGGAACTGAAAGATCTAGATGTGACGGTGTCGTACTACCTAGTGAACTACCGCTATCGTCGGCCCGAGGGTCTAGCCGCGGGGATACAAAAGATGGAAACTCTGACGTAGACATTTTGTCGATATGCAGTTCCACCACGAAGAGCTCAATCGTAGGGTTATAGATAGATGAAAAAGAGAGTGCCAGTCTGCTTCCGGGTTTCTAATAAGTTAATCCGACTTGCGTATTTATCACACCACTTTAATCTATTTTATTGGATCTGAGCTTTATATATGCCCGAAATGAGTACTACTCTATTGTGGGTACTACAATGCGTACTAAGCAACAGTTCGATTAAATGTCGACCTCATCTACCCTAACCTGTGTTCGAAGCTCTGCTTGTACCGGCAGAACTGAACGGTTTTTTGGTGTTTATCGTGCAATCGACATATTAGACTAGACGGTTCTTTGATTTACACTTGCACTGACCGTGGAGTTCATACCTATACTTGTTTATAATTCATACAATGGCAACTGTCAAGAAAGTCGCCTCGGAACAGGCATTGAACGATAAGGTACTTCTAACATTGTGCTTGAATTCTCGGCCGCTCGGATGAATTGATTCTTGTTAAAAGCGCGTCGCATTGTCATATCGCCATTCTAACATATTGTATAGTGGGATATCGTCATTTCAAACGCTGTGGTTAAAACCGGTATAGGTTTCGCCGCCGGTGCAGTCATTTCGGTCGCGCTCTTCAAGCGACGAGCATTCCCTGTATGGGTCGGAACTGGATTTGGCCTGGGAAGAGGATATGCCGAGGGCGATGCTATTTTTCGTGGTGGAGATGCCGGTGTGAGAATTGTCAACCCATAGAGCAATATTGCTATGAGAGGCCGGTCACTTTTGTCAAATATTGAGACTTTCAAAACATAATAGTTGCATCGAACATTACACATACTTAAATACGTTCACTAAACAGTAGAAGCTAACTGGTTTTACGTAAATTCCATTCTACAAATAAAAAATTATATTGTATAATACCGTTCATCAACCATAAACTTTTGTAGCCAACAAACAAACTATATTTTTATATATGACAAAATTACTCGTCCTCTTCCTCGTCCTCCTCGGCAATAGCACCACCGCCAACCAAGGATGCAATCTTCGCAGCCCGCTTGGCAAGTCTCTCCTCTGAAGTGAGCTTCTGGGATCTGTACTTCTTGGACTCGGCAGCGTACTCAGCCTTTGTCTTCTTCTCGGTAGGCTTTGGTGATGGGTCCTCGCGGATCTTGGCATGGGCATCGACGTAAATGTCTTCAACACCATCAGCCTCGATTTGGTCCTCAATGTAACCTTTAAAAACACTTCTGTACTTCTCCTCATCATCGTCGGCAAGAGTCTCCATGTATTCAGCAACGTGTCCGCCGACAATATACTTTCTCAGAGTATCAGCATCAAGCTCTTTGGACTCAATATCGTATCCAGGGTATCTCTTCTCAGAATGGGGAACGTAGATACCACCGTCAGAAGCTCCCTTAAGAACACCAAAGATACGGGCACCAGTTGTAGTACGATGAAGACCAACGTCAAGATAAGCCTTGAATGGACGAGGACCATCTTCAACAGCCTCAGTCAAGGAGAATTCACCATCAGCCTCCTCAACACCGACGTAGGTTTCGTCCAATTTCAGCTTCTGAAGAGTTCGTCGGGCAATCAAAAGACCGACAGCGTAAGCAGCAGACCAGTTGGTCAAACCATGGTCAATTCCGTAGTTGGGGAGCTCATGAGCGTATGCAGCACTGAGGACGATATCTCCAGTGAGCTGCGACGAGACAATCTGAGCAATGATATCCTTGTTGGTGAAACGAACAACCAAGCGGTACTTGGGAGAGCTGTACTTCGCCTTGTGCTGAGCGATCAGACGCTTGCGGGCGTAGTAGTCGGTCTTTCCTTCCCGTCTTCTACGGTAAGGAGTCTGGTACCGCGAGAAGTAGGCAGGGGTCTTAACTTGCTTCTATAAATAAAGATTAGCAATGAGAACATAAAGGCCTATTGTGCAAGTAGAACGTACAGTGAACGGCATTGTGTATGATGGCAAAGTTGTCGATACTGAAGTTCAACTTTCCTGGTCTAAAAGATCCAATTTCTGTATACACGTTGAACACCGTCGGTGGTGCGGCCCATCAAGCTTAGAAGCAGCAAACGCAGTCACGCGCCATTTGGAATATATGGTAATAGCCCTATGTGTAGGGCTAAGTGTCACTAGCCCCAACCCTGGGGCTGCTTACAAGTCACGCGGTTTTTGTGGCAAAAAATCGACACAAGGCCCGCAAATGGAATGCTGCCGTTGTCCCCAAACCCTCGTTCTTGTTTACACCGTCGCATCTCGACTCTCCCCGGATCAACGCGCGCTTGAGCTTTGATCTTCGCGAACATTCGCATCTTTGTGTTTTTTGCTTATTGACTAACGCTGAAAAGATGTCACGACAAACTTCGTCTGCTTCCGCGGCTGCAAATGTGGGAACAGATTCTGGTGGTGAAGTCGTTATTACTGCTACACCGGTTCAGGTCCCTCGACCGTCTGCTACTACTGCCGCTTTTATGCAGCATGTGAGTTTACACCAAGATCCTATTACTAAGACAGATCAATTGTCTATACGTTCAGATGTTACTTCCGACCAACAGGCCGCTGATGAACTCTCTGCTAGCATGGTCATCGCTGCCGCTGCGGTGACTGATCCCGCGTTCGAGTCCAGAACGGTTACAGAGCTTAGTGGCACTGACGGTATACTTGTATGTACTCGTTGCAAGTTGGCAAAACCTGAAGAGTCGTTTGCAAAGCCTGCTGGGAGGGAAGGCGCATATAAGTTCTGCGATACTTGCCGTGAGACAAGCAGACAGCACACCAGTGATACCAGAAAGCGAAAGCGTGAAAATGGCAAACAGACAGTTGAAGACCTGATCGATATTTCTGAAGTTGGCTCTCGTTCTGGAGTCGGCTCAATTCCCAATATCATGGAGATTACAGATTTCACTCAGTTTTATGACTACTTCCCTGTTGCACCCGCCAATCTTGACCCGGCGCTTACTAGTACAAATGAAGACGAAGTACCAGACATTCCGGAAGATCAAATTCAGGTTCATCAGAAAGCATTTCTTTTGCAGGGTGGGGTTTCTGTAGACGGGGGTCATACCACTATTGCGGAGAACCTGAGGGGACTCAACAACGAACCAGTCGAACTGTTCAAGCGCATCATTCAAGCAATTTATGACATTACCGGATTTTATTTTGCACGACGCGCAAAGTCAAAATCTGGTAAGAGCTTCAGAACGCAATATGTTTGCTCCCAGGTCGCAGATACATCAAACAACAGAGAGAGTTTGAAAACCCCAAAGCGAGCAAGAAGTATGTCATTTTTTTTTTGACTTACTTCCTATGTAAATATCCTAACGAATAATTTAGCTCGCCGGCAATTGTTCAATTGTCACGGTCGTTTGATTTTAGCTGCATCAATGACAGATAAAAACGTTATCGTGAAGTACACTCACAGAATCGTGCATGGTCCTGCAACCCGCCGTCGGTATCTGCCCGATGCCGTCAAAGAATACGTTCTCTCGCACCGTGATAGCTCACTCAGTGAGGTTTACAATGGTATCAAGGAGCTTGCGGCTCGGAATCATGAGATTGACAGCAGCAAAATTACTAGAAAGCAAATTTATATTTACATGAAACGGATGGAAGACTCTGCACGAACTCCAGACGATGTCAAAGCTTTGAGCGAAGCTGTGTTAGAACAAGAACCTGCGCACAATCCTGTCTAGGCATGAAACTGGGAAGAACTTTGATTAATCTCATTTGCGGTATAGGATTTTGTTGGCTTTAGAATCTCTAGTGTATAGTATTCCATCTAATCGTCGGTAGGGTGTCTTGTTTTGAATTGTGTCTTCTGTTTTGTGTACAATAGAGAGTAATTGATAAGTATTATTTTTAAGAGGAAGAATAAAGTGCTCTAGTCATTAACTGATTTACGTGAACGTTCTGTCTACGCATGAAAGGTAACAAGGCACTGACTCGGCACGGTTCGTTCATACGTGTATGATACAACTGTATATTGTTTCCGAAAAATTCAAACCCTTACACATGACTGACTACATCATCATTTCCAACCCACTCAAAACCATTCTATAATGAATAAAACCGTGATCCCGAAAGCACTTAAAAAATAAACTATAAAAACGCAAATTCTATCAATATGTACACCTATGAAGGACCAGAACGAGGTTCGACCCAGCTACCGTTGTTCGCAAGTGCGGTTGCAGCCTTGGTGTAATCTAATCCAGTTAGTAAAAACTCACATCAAATCGAGCTTAAAAAATATCGTACCTGACTGGTACCCCTCTTCATCATACATTCCAATTCGGAAGTAGAATGGATACATGTAGCGCTGCTCCTCAAGACCAGAGTAGTAGAAAAACTCATCTAATGAGATGTTTTTGTCTGGTCCCCGATATCTTTCAACATCATTGATCAAAAGACTGAATCCAGTGTAGTTGACATCAGTTTTAGGATACATCGGGTAGTCCCATGCAACAAAGCTGCCATTGAAGTTGGTAGTGTTGGTTGTGAAATGAGCCAAATCGGTGTCTCGAGGTCCTCCACGCATAAGAGCGTATGGAGTTTGAAGAATGGAATCCATACCCCATCGTGTCGCACCGTTCAAGTACATTCCAACAGCCAATCCCTGGAACAAGACTGACAACGTGGTCTGGAAAGCGGTAGAAGGAAGGATCAACAAGCCCAGAATGTAGTGGTGAATGCGAATAGTGAGTCTTGGAACCAAGGCCATGCCAATAAGAGTAAACATGACAATGGCGTATCCGGCAAGGTACTTGTAGAACTTGCCATTCTTCCAGATAACATAGGCCTGTCCACAAGCACTAAGGAAAATTGTGAGAAGAACGAATGTGATGGCAGCAATTCCTCCCGGGAGGTTCTGAATATCTTCCAACACAAATCGATCCAATGGCAACTCGTCGAAAGTGTAGTTATTGAGAGCACCAACCCAGAAAGCACCAACCCACAAAACAGTCTTGGTCATCTGGGCACGGATACCCTTCATTTGATGTTTGACAGCAACTTCAAGGATAACGTAACCAATGAAGACGGCGGGCAAAAGACGCTCGAAAGCGACAGAGATGGCTTCGGCACCTGGATCGGGATACTGAGTAGTTGGTGGTGGGTCAGAAGCGAGAACGATAGACCAGAAACCCATGATAAACATTCCCCAGAAGAAAGCAGCAGGAGAATAGACAAAATAAGCGAAGATGGCGGACAAGGAAATATTTACACCAGTGATAGCCCATCGTAAATCCAAGCAGTTCTGAGCAGTAACTGATTTGTCAAAGACAAAAGATGCTGGGAAGTAAGAGTTGAACTCGATTGTCTTAACACCGTTCTGGTTGCTCGAAGGAAATGAATCACGGAATCCATTGAACCTCAATTTTCCACATCCTCCATTCAAGTTTGATGTAACACCGGCGTGAACAGCTGCAGCGCAGATGAAAGAGTCTGCACGGTAACCGTCTTCGTTTCCGATGACATATGGCTTGTAAATGACGTTCTGGTCACCGACTATTGACATACTGTACTTTGCAGCACCAGCACATGACGATGGGCATCTGAAGCTCAAAGTTGTGTTTTCAAAAGGAGCACAAAACTTAGCATCGATTCCACAAGAAGCATAATTTTGTGTCATCCAAAGAGGATTGCTACCACATTCAAGCTGAAGGATTTCTTCGTTTGTACTAACGACCGACGAAAATTTCGACTTTCGAGACAAAAACAGAAAGATCAAGAACCAAGAACACAAATAAACAACAATCGCAATGACACGGGTACGTTGGCGAACGGCACGTCCGACCTTTAGAGGGAATAGCTGGATGGGTGGATAGATAAGCCAGACAGTTGAAGGACGCGGAGGCTGAGGACCGTGAAAGAAGTTTACAATCCTAGCCAATCTGCTCTTTGGAAGCACGATTGGAGCTTCTGTAGCTGTCAAAGTTGGATTGATCAAAGGCGATTCATCGTTGATGAAGTCTTGTGCCTCGTCTGCGAGTGGGTTATTGATTGAAGAGTACGATCGGATCGTGTTTGATGGCCGTAAAGTGTCTTCATATTTCTCTGAAATACCCATGATTGCTGATGGATAGAAGAAGCAAAGCCGTAGATGATCCGGCAGCTTTTGAGATACTGAAGAGATGAAGCGAAAGAGGAAGAGACGAAGCTGAAGAAAAGAAACAAGCCAAAGACGCAAAGTGAAGTCGAGACCGAAGGAGGCAGCCGTGTCTACGCAGGCGATCCAAGCCTGGAACTTTGTGTGATGATAACACTAACCTATTTCTGCTCTATTTTGGGTTATGTGGTACGACAATAACCTAACCCTTTGCTCGTATTCGCATTGATCCAGTAATTTGCTCGCACCGGCTTAAGCATCTAGCATTCTTGACACGAATATTAATTTTGAGAAAGCTCGATGAAATAGTCATCCGGATTTGAATATTCTATTTAAATTTATAACGTATTTTTTATCTACTACAAACGAGAGAATTTGTGCACAATATGTGAAAGACAGCTTAAGACGGGCAGGTATATTTGGCACCAACATAGGTAGCTAGCGAAACCTATATGTAAGCGTTTACTTGATTATGCCATATTCATGACGCATTTGTATCTGAGTCACAGATTACTGATGTAATGGGCCAGTTTTACGCACGGATCACAAGATGTCACTGTATCAGCAGGGAGCGAATTACAGCCTCGACCGCCGCCATGTCTCGCCCAAGTAACGCTACTAAGCAATTGATTATCATAAAATCTGATAACCGGTGCTGGATATGCACTTTATGCATGAATATCTCAGTATGAGCTTCTGCAATGGGATTCTTATCGCATGAACTTCCGTTCAAACTGGCAGTTCATCATCGTTTTCTGTGATCTGTGACATCTGTAGTGAGAGCATTTTTAAAACGGCAAAATTGATGTTGCTTGTCGAGTTTGAATTCGACGTCAGTTTACAGCGGATAGTTAATTACGTGCTCATAGTATTTGTTACATTCGCTTTTGCTTTCTCCTCGTATTCGCTTTTGCTCTCGCTTCGTATTCGCTTTGGTATTCGTATTCTTGAGCAGCAACCCTTACCACACAGACCATCGATCATATCCCGTGCTTTACACTACACGTAAATACAGCATTATTGCTCATAAGGAAACTTTGTCACCGGATTGCTGCTTACGCGTCCTGGTCTCCTGACAAACCATCGCACACTACTCCAGCTCTCAACAATTTGCTAACAAATTAGTCGCCTTAACAATGTACTGTTCAGATCAGAAACATTCTGACTTCCTTGAACGCGAGAAATTTTGATCCACGTCACGTGATATTAAAGCTTAAAAATTATTTTTTCACAGAGCCTGTACAAAACAGTCCAACGTACTTGGCGCTTAGTGAACTGCTGATATTATGTACGAAGTATTAGTAGTATGGCCCTTAAAGCTCGAAGCCATTACGAAACTCTAGGTTTGACTTTCCCGGTTGGAGCGGGTGTAGATTCGCCGACCATAGATGCCGCTACGATCCGTAAGGCATACCATACGGCTTTGTTACGGCATCATCCGGACAAGTCCCGTCAGCCGTCGTCTTCGGCAGAAACCATTGACGACATTGTGCTTGCGTACGCTGTGTTGGCCTCGCCTGACCGACGAAAACAGTATGACAACAAGATCACACATGAACAGACTCAAGGTGATATAGCCGCCAGGGTGCATGCCCAAGCAGAAACGTTTGATCTCGACGACTTTGATGAGGCTGATTTCTGTATTGCTCATATTATGGATGACGCGCCAAGTGTATGTGATCCTGAAACAAACCCGGAATGCCTTGTCAAGCATATATGGTACCGTGGTTGTCGCTGCGAGAAAGAGCATGCCTATGTAGTCACTGAGTCGCTTTTGAACGAAGCTGCAAATGAATTGGATGATGCGGATGGCGAAGTATTAGTACAGTGTCTTGGTTGCAGCACCTGGATCAGGGTCCTCTTTGCTACTGCGTAATGAGATGTTGCATTTATAATTGGTGTTTAATGTTTTGGTTAACATCGGAGTTTTTGGTGCTTAGACATTGTACGTGTATCAAGATTGACAAAACATTCATTTTAATACAACATCGTAACTAGCAGTACACAACTCTTTTCGCCCAATCTAACATCTACCATCGACGTCCATTGTTACCGCCAGACCATGCACTTAATTCTCCAAACGCATCAGGGCTTGCTCTGCCGCCGTTAAAGTCGTCAGGTCTTACTTTATTTTCAGCAGCTGCCGACTTGGCAACAAACGGATTATTAACCCCGGTCTTGAATGGCTTCAAAGGAGCAGGTGGTTGCACTCCGTTCGCACTGTTCATGCCATTGTTCATCGATCCGAGCATTGAGTTATTTATCGCACCCTGCTGAAGTCCAGACACCGGCATCGCCACTGGTGAGGAGTAGTAATCTGGGTGCGAGTACAGTGACAGGATTGAAGATTTATCCATGCCTGTCCGCATAGGTTGTTGCATTGGAGCACCGAACTGCTGCGACTGGCCAACGTTTTGAGCGCCCTGTCCATTTATGAAAGGCTGCTGCTGCTGTTGGAAAGGCTGCTGCTGCTGTTGGAAAGTTTGCTGCTGCTGTTGGAAAGGTTGCTGCTGCTGTTGGAAAGGTTGCTGCTGATACTGTTGCTGCTGTTGCTGCTGAGCTTGTTGCTGTAGAATTTGTTGTGTAGGCGAGACAAGCGATGACTGCTGAGTACCGTTTTGCTGCAACTGGACAGAATTGTTATTAAGCGGTAGAGATAGAGGACCTAAAGACTGTTGCGGTCCCTCTGAATGTGGTGCCTGAGTATGCTGTGACTGAAGTGGCTGAAATAGTCCAAAGCTGGGCTGTTGCTGTTGCTGTTGCTGTTGCTGTTGTTGTTGCTGTTGTTGCTTTTGAGGGGCCTGAGTATGCTGCGGTTGCAAAGGCTGAAATGCATTATTCTGCTGCTGAGGAGCCTGCGTATGCTGAGGTTGCAGAGGTTGGAAAGCATTAGCCTGGGGCATGAGTTGCATGCCAAATCCAGTCGACGGAGTAGTGATTGGATGCGCTTGTCGTTGCTGTTGCAAAAACTTCTCGCTCGGTGTGAGCTGCGGTTCTTGTGACTGTTGAGTGTGACTAGGCTGCATTGACAACGATGAAAAAGCACCTGTCAAGGCCGAATCCAGCTTGAACCCACTGCTGGTCAGTAAATCAGATGGCGGCCGCTGAGCTCCATTTGCAGAACCATTTGAGTATCCGTTCGACGTCTGAGAAAACAGACCTGAAGCCTGATTTTGCTGATTTTGAGCTTGCTGAGGCGCCTGTTGTTGTTGCTGCGACGGCTGTTGTTGCTGTTGCTGGCCAAATATTTGTCCATCAAATGGCTGAAAAACTGGATTATATCCGGTAGGCTGTCCTACGACAGGTTGAGTTTGAAATGGTTCCTGCGGTTGTTGTTGTGGATGCTGATAAAACGTTCCCTGTAAATTGCTTTGTTGTGCTACTTGAGCCGCGCCTGGTCCTTGCATAAATACTGAGGCCGGTTGCTGCTGCTGCTGCTGATATTGCTGAGCAAATTGAGGTGGAAGACCAGACGGCGCTTGAAATTGCTGAACAGGAGCAGTCCCAATCGCATTACCATATTGATCGTAAACTGTCTCTGCTGTTCCGTACGCATTCGCGTTGACTCCATTATTTGTCGACTGTAGGTTTTGATTCGACGGTTTCTCAGACGTCGGCCGTCGCGGTAGTGCCGGTTTTGGCTCGGTTTTATCATTCGTCGTAAGCAGCTCAATTGCAGTGAACAAGTCACCTCGAGACTTTGTAAGCGCATCCAAATTGCGTTTCCGGTTTGAGAAGCCCATGTCAAGCAATTTCGAAACTTTGTCTTCGTACTCGTAGTCGTCGTTATATTCGTACGTCTTTGATGAAGTATCTTTGCGGAAATTACCGCGACTTTCATTCCCAGATCCTCGTTTGCTGCGATTACGACTGCCGCCAGCAGGTTCATCGTCGTAAGAGTCTCCTCCAAGCATGGCCG
This sequence comes from Lipomyces arxii, assembly GCF_038497795.1. NCBI lineage: Eukaryota > Fungi > Ascomycota > Lipomycetes > Lipomycetales > Lipomycetaceae > Lipomyces > Lipomyces arxii. The sequence goes on along the minus strand of NW_027117708.1, from coordinate 378,835 downwards.
ATGTTTTTTTGTTGCCCCGCTTGAACCAACGAGACGCACTACTTTTCACGCTTGATTCTGCAGGTCTACTATCGTAATCATAGGAGTTTGTCTGATGATAATCATAACCATCTTGTCTGAATTTTCCCTTCTCGTATTTATCTCGGATATAACGTTCTACTGCCCTAAATTCACAGTCAGATTACTTTGCTACCCACGAGCACAAAGAATTCGTACGCATCGTCATCTCCATCAAAAATATTGTTTCGTTCATTGTTTGGATCCCAAATTGAGTTTGCCTTATTGTTTCCCATTTCACGCATGGCCTGACTCATTGTTAGCATTTGGAGATGAGCTTTCAAACATCGCATTGCTCACATAAATCTGGTCTGCGTTCCATGAATCAACCGACAAACTCTTGACCTTGCTAATGTGCGTTCCAATTTTACGGTGAATTCCAGCACAACGCATGCACAAAAACACACCCAGCTGTAACATGATTAGCCTTCTCAATCCGATAGTCATTTTGACATTCAGCGTACATTCCAACTAGCCCAACCTAAAGTAAACAACGTCAGCAAGTCCAATACAGGTACATTGAACAGATCTACGGCTTCATACTTGGATTTTGAGCACCGCAATCGGCGCACCGTCTGTTTCCGGGCGAGTCGGCTAACTCCCGCAGCATTGATTCGTTCTTTAGCTGCTGTCGTTTAGACATTTTATCAAAATTCAAAAGAAAAAACAGCTAATAATGAGTGCTCAATTATCTAATCGGTAGGTACAAATAATTTTATTGAGTGAACGGAATGACGTCGTAAGTAGTCGAGCACAATAAGATTTCTTGCTTGAGGGCTTCGAAGACCGAGTGAAAGCTTCAAAGCGCAGCGGGGTCATACCAAACCTTATTTTTCTGAACTGTTCGCGGTCGATCTCTTACTCAATATTTCATACTAATTCAGCCATTTCGTGTTTTAAATGCTGGAGATTTTTGTTGTAAATCGATTTAGTCTCTATCTAATTTACGGAGGAACAGCACTACTGGGTTCACTTAATTACAGTGTCTTCTCTTTGTGTAATGATCATTGATAGTTGAGTACAGTAAATGTAAGTGCAATTCAGCTATCCGTAAGTTTGCCAAATATGCAAAGATTCAATCCCATCATGAATAGGAAGCGTAAACGCTGCAGTAAACTACTATATGGAAGTCGGATGTTGATTGCGCTGGTAGAATCATCCGGATGTTGATTGTGTAGGTAGAATCATCTCGCGTCAATCATCACATGTGCCCTACACTTCTTACTACACACCATTGATTAGATCAAGAAATGGTAACCAGGAATTTCAGTTTTTTGCAAGACAAACAACTAATATATGCAGTCTCGAAAAGGAATCTCCGCAGCTGAAAAGGTGTCGCGATTACTTGCGTTCTTTACAGAGTCAGAATCTTTCTTTGCAATCAAGGATATCGAGCGACAAGGTGCAAAGGCTACGGGTATCAACTCAATGCAAATTAAAGATGTTTTACAAACATTACTCGACGATGGCTTGGTAAGATGCGAAAAAATAGGAGCAGGAAATTACTACTGGAGTTTTGCGTCCGATGCTACTCGCGGCCGAGAAGCTAAACTCGAGTCTGTAAAGCAAAAAGTTTCTTCCGGTACTGAAACGGTCACATTTCTGACTGAAAAACTTGCAACCGAATCTGCCGCTAGGGAGAACACAGTAGCTCATGTTTGCAGGGTGGTCATGGTATGATTGCTAACAATAGATAGTCCGACCGCACACGTCTCCTGGCCGAACGTGCCGAAAAGGAGAAGAAGATTGCGGCACTAAATTCTGCTGTTTCTAAATATGCGGATTGTGATCCCGAGCTCCATGAAATTCAAAAGACTGGGCTTAGCATAGCAAGAGAGGCTACAAATAGATGGACCGGTAAGTCGGACCAGATCTACATTTAGGCTATATTAATGTTAGAAAACATATTGGTGCTTGTTGCTTACTTTCGAGAACAAGGGACTGACACACAGCTTTTGTACCAAGAGTTCGGTATTCCGCAGGATTTAGATACTGTTTAAAATTGTGCAGTAAATTCATTGCTCTGATAGCCCCGTGATTCATCACAACGGCTGTGCGGTCCTGTACTTACTATATTTTGCTTGTATTTGTATCTATTTATTCTGCTTCAATATACTGTTACATTTCCGGAACACAATAAAACTCATGTCCAGGCAAACTGGGGGTAGCGAGTACGGCCGCTCCAGATAAAAACGTGAATGTGGAGCAAGTACAATCCTTCAATGACAACGTAAGGTTTCGTCGTGCGAGATTTGCATTCACTGTACTTCAGCCAGGTTGATGTATTGCAATATGCACAACTCTTAAATAAAATTTTCGGCAACGGAGGTTCATTATATCTGCCAAAGGTACTTTCAAACGTTTGCCGTTTCACGATAGTATTGTTCTATATGTTATCTTCAAGTAAGTCAAACGAGTTTGAAACATGTAGAAATCAAAAGCTTGATTTGACCACTGGCCGCGATTCTTTTTCGCAATTCATAGTATTCATATATAGTAAAATTCGTAATCTAACATGCTCATGGAAATCGCACGGGACCAGCCGTACATACGATTCCAGCGCCAACTATGGCTCTAATATATATTTCAAACAAACAAAAATAGAACACCGTATACAACGAAAAACTCTTTTTCATTATAAACTAAATCCGAAAATGTAAATACATGCATGAGGAGCTTCGACTAGAGTACTCATTTTGTGACACGTTGTTGTTGGCACCGGGCCGCGGATGTCGATGTTCGGAGTCTACGGCCTGAGCCTGGAAAGATAGACGTGTCTGACGTGTCGGAGTCGTTGAAGTAGTTTAGTGACTGGTCGTCGGCTGTCTCGTCAAAATCATCACCTTCTTCGCCTCGCACATGTGTTCGTACATGCTGGGCTAAATTGTCCGATCTAGAAAAGCTTTTTGAGCATTCACCACATTTAAAGGCTATTCGTGTCAGTATTGGTGCTTTTATATGTAAATCACCGCCAAGCATACGTTTTTCCCTTGTGTGAAGACTGCGGAAATGTCTCTTGAGATGTTCATGCCGACGGAATCGACGATTGCAGTGAATACACACAAAAATCTTGGTTGGATCCTCAATCAACGAGGGTTTTCGTCCACGACGTTGCACGCGTGTAGTTATAATCTCCTGCTTAGGCGATTCGTCTGGTACAGGAGAAATTGGTGCTGACCAGGAAGCCATTGAGGAAGAGAACGGCGGCTCATAGGGAAATACTGTTGACAGTAGCATGTCCGATGTTAAGGACATGGTCTCAAAAAACTCTTCTTCTGAGTCGGTACAGTCACTTGATCCAGACGCAATATATGACGCCGTAATTTGGCCCATAGGGTCAAAAACGTCAAGGTATGCAGATCCAGGTAGTGTTCTTGGCTCGGACAGATCTTGACAGTACCTCGGCGTCATGATTTCAATTGATTTAGGGTCGCAAAACGAGTTGCTCGTGGGCGCAGAAGTCAGGCTTTGTAGCGGCACCGGGGACGAGTAAAGATTATCGATTGGATTCAAATAATGAAGATCATTCTGAAAGTCGTCGCAGAAGCTATCCATTGGTGTAACCGGAGTAGTTGGTGACGAACTATAGTCGTAGTAGCTGAGCGGTTGAGATGGAAGGACAAGTCTATGACAGCATGAGTAACCGCAACATAGAACCCAAAGGTCTGTACGAAAACATACCGGGTAGGAGTTGCAAGTAAATTGGAATAGTTGGAGTTCATCTTGTCAGGTATGTGTATAACAGTCAAAACTTAAAAAAACAGTTGATTCAAATGAGTGTATGATTAGCTTTGGTAAAGAGTGTTGAGATCAGAAGAAATTGCAGCTTACGATAGAGAATGAGAGAAGGACAGAACGGCAGAACAGAAGGAATACATAAGCACGCGATCGGGAACGAAGTAAATCTTGGAAAGTAAGACAATCTCAAGTAAATCAGTGTAAAACAAATTAAATGCACGCGGCCGCCACGCGCACGAACAAATCTGAAACTTGTCTTACGTTTGTCTCATAGCCCCATATTTATGCGTCTTTACAACTTCCACGTGCGTGACGATCACGTACTTTGACATTGTCTCCATCAGAATAAACATGTCCAAACATAGGATTTGTTGCTTTAATTGCGTGTCAGTGCGAGATGATTAGCGTTTGCTTAAACTATCAAAAATTCTCGGTGTTTGATTAGAAGTCGTTAACACCGGACGATGACAAATTTAGACTAATTTAGATTAGACATTACTGAAGAGAGAGGCTGCTAATATCGTTTTTTTGCATTTAGTGACAGCTGAGCAAATACTTTGAAGGTCTTAGTTTGTGGCTTCTAGAGCACGTACGCTGTTCAACTAAAACTGTCATGCTGTCACACACAAACTCACTTAACCTAATCATGTATGACAAAGGCCGGGTATCTTCTTGAAGGAAGGAGCCTCTAATCGGAGCTTGCCTTCTTTTTGTTTTAGCGCTACACAAACAGACTTTTTTCCGGACCGTGTGAAAGACGGCAAATATTGTTATAACCTAAAACGATATTAGACGGCGCTCAGACATTATAGCTCGGCTTAATCCCGGACTGGACCGTGTCTGCCACGTGGTTCACCAAACCCGGTTGACCCTGCATTGATATTCCCCGCAGTTCGGTATTAGTTCAATTATCATAAACGAAACCCGTGTAGCTTAGTCCATTAGCGGTCCTCACATTTTTATAGTTGGAGTCTAAATACGCCTTTATAAACTAATTCCACATCTAGCCCTACAGAGTACGCGATAGTCTGCATTCAAAACGCTTTACGAACTTCTATCTCCACCGGTCTTCTAACATTGCACCTACTTTACAAAGATTTGGATGAAAATTTGTCGTCGTCATTGCTCAAATGCGCAGCGACTTCTCGTAGCCTCAACTCGGTACACTCCACCTACTCTTTTGTTTCGTCACATGTCTCCAATTCACTAATATCTACATCCTCCTTATGCATAAATTATATTGCTGTTAATGATATCTTTTTTGAAATCGTTTTATTGCAGTGTCCAAGCCTTGTTGCTTGCCCACCCGCGCACGGTCAACATGTCCGAGACTACAAGAAAGCTGCTTTCCGCATTTGGTAGTAAAAACATAGTCCTATCAAAACTGCGCCGCATCGAAGATGAGCTCTCCGTAAATTCACCGTGCACAATCAAGCTAATTCCGATATCATCTACCGTTCGAACACCTCGGCTAGTCCAAGCTTCCACCGAGAATTTCTCAGGTGACGCTAGATCATGTCTGGTCGCAGGAATTTTAGAAAATAGCTCAGAAATTTGCTGTCGTCCGATCGCAAGTCTTGACAATCGAGGCGCAGATGTGGTAATCCTTGTCAGGTTGCGTGACAATGCTATATATTGGCTCCAATTTTGTACTCTTTGATCAATTTCTCGCGGCACGCCCGTGTTCAGAGACATTGAAAATAAAGACATATCGTCATATAACGAACTGAGCTGCGCACGGTCATTGTCGTATACTTGTAGAAAGCTAGATTCGGTTAGCAAGAATTGAACATCATTTCCTAATTTGCGTAATCATACTTTCCGAGAAAATTCATTGCTATTCCGTGAATTTCGGATGTCTCAAAAAATGAAGGTAATGTTGCAACAGGCAATTTGGTTATGTTTGCAGCAGCCAGACTGGTTGATGACCTTTCTTTCCCTCGCTTGTTCAATTCTGGCATTGCTAATCCTTGCACTACCTCACCGTCTAGCATCTTCAATGACGGAAACCGACGCATAATCTCTGTCTTGTAATTGCTCAAACCTGTAATTGGGTTCCCCGTCAGAATCAGCTCTCTCAGTTCTCTGAACTTATGTCGCCATGGATCCAATTGTCGCCATTGGCTTATGCTGTTGTGTCCAAGTGACAAATTCTTCAAATGAGGAAATGTGGCAGCCAGTGTCGTTACCGCAGAGATATCAGTGATGCCGCAGCTATCTAAGCGTACTGTATCTATATGCTCAATATCCATTCCTGCGATTTTCATCAACGCCGGAAACATTTTCGACCGCGTGCTATCGTGATCAAACAGTCCATTTGCATTCAAATACTGATCGCTGTACAAGTTTTGTAAATCTAAAAATCGAGCCTCTGCGTTATAACGACTCATTAGAAAATTTCGCAGAATTTGGATAGTATCCTTCGTCCCATTTCCAGCCTGATCCACCTGCATTCTGACCCTAATCACAAATTCAATCTACCACAATCGATTTTATTTACCATCAAGATTACTGCTGAGACTATAATATGCGTACCGTACCTTAATATAGCTGCTTGTCGACATTTAAAAAAACTAGACCTTCCAGGGTCAGGGCAAGAATGTTGTCATGATCACGTGACTTGATTTCTTCACTGAAAAAGAAGACTTGTTTCAAAGTTCTGTTGCAAGTATCATAATGGCGTCAATAGTCAGACGTGGTCCTTTGACTGCTGAGCAGATTTTACAGGAAAAAAAGAAAGAGGAAACGGATCTTGCCAAACCCAAATTTCTATCAAAGAAAGCACGGGAAAGGCTCGCGTTGGAAAGAAAACAGAAGGAAGAGGAAGCAAAACAAATTGCAACTTTGACCCTATCTGCTACTACTTCGGTGTCACATTCAAATGGATCGGTAACTGGTGCTGTATCACAGCCATCATCTACAGGGTCGAACGGAGCGAACAGCACACAAGTTCGTCAAAATGGCGGCAATAGTGCTCACAAGCAAGCTCCAAATGATCCAGAAGAAAAGCTATTGAAGGAGCGATATATGGGCATTGCAGAAGACAAACGACGAAATAAGAAACGCCGTACGGCATCAGACCGCAAATTTATATTTGATTGGAACGCAGAGGAAGATACGTCTGCAAGCTATGATACCGTCTACGGCAGCGCGAAGTCTGCGGTGATACCTGAAGCAGACGATAATCGACGGCGTGTAATGGAACTAGAAGAATTGCCACGTAAGCGAAAAGAGAATACGGATTATGACAACATGCATTGGAGCGAGAAGCCGCTTGACAAATTGCGGGAACGAGACTGGCGAATTTTTAAAGAAGATTTTAACATTTCCACAAAAGGCGGTGCGGTACCGAACCCTATGCGGTCTTGGGATGAATCAGGTTTACCGCCGGCAATTCTACGTACGATTGAAGAAGTAGGTTATAAAGAGCCTTCGGCCATTCAGCGCGCGGCTATTCCCATCGCGCTATCGTGCCGAGATGTCATTGGTGTGGCTGAAACTGGAAGTGGTAAAACAGCTAGTTTTGTTCTCCCTTTGTTGTCTTACATTATTGAACTGCCAGCACTAAATGAAATCACAAAGGCAGATGGCCCTTATGCCATCATTTTGGCGCCAACGCGTGAGTTGGCACAGCAGATTGAGACTGAAACCAGAAAATTTTGTAGCCAGCTTGGATTCCGTTGTGTGTCAATTGTTGGCGGTCATACAATCGCTGAACAATCTCTAAACTTGCAAGGCGGAGCTGAAATTGTTATTGCTACACCAGGAAGACTGGTTGACTGTATAGAGCGTCGGGTGCTGGTGCTCAGTCAATGTTGCTACGTGGTTATGGACGAAGCTGATCGTATGATTGATCTAGGCTTCGAAGAGCAAGTCAACAAGATTCTTGAAGCTTTGCCCGTTACAAACTTAAAACCTGATACAGACGATGCAGAAAATGTCCAGCAGATGTCAAAGTACCTCGGAGGTAAGGATCGGTACCGTCAGACTATGATGTATACGGCTACTATGCCACCGGCAATTGAGCGTATGACGAAACAATACATGCGTCGGCCAGCTACTGTTGTAATTGGTAATGCTGGCCAGGCTGTTGAAACGGTTGAACAGCGAGTAGAGTTCGTTGGTACAGAGGAAAAGAAGAAGCGTCGCATGGCAGAGATTCTTAACAGTGGCGAATTTAAAGCTCCTATTATTGTTTTTGTCAATATTAAAAAGAATTGCGATTCAATTGCACGGGAGCTGACTAGAATGGGCTGGAAGGCTGTTACGCTGCATGGTGGCAAATCCCAAGACCAGCGTGAAGCGGCTCTACAACAGCTGCGTGATGGTGACGCTGAAGCTCTAGTTGCGACTGATCTTGCTGGCCGTGGTATCGATGTTCCGGACGTGTCGTTGGTGTTAAACTTTAATATGGCAAAGAGTATTGAAGACTACACTCACAGAATCGGTAGAACGGGTCGTGCTGGCAAATCGGGCGTTGCGATCACATTCCTCACCAACGACGATCAAGAGACATTTTACGCGTTGAAACAGATGCTATCGAACAGTACGCTTAGTAAGGTTCCGGAAGAGTTAAGAAGGTACGGTTTTTTGTTTAGTATGTGTTCATGTGAAATCTAACATAATCTAGGCATGAAGCTGCGCAATCCAAGTTTGGACTAAGAAAAGCAATTCAGTGAACTGCGCAATTGTATTTATAGGGGAAGTGTGGTAAGGTCGGCGTTCAATTCACTAGATTTGCAGTAAATTGTGTAGCAGCTTCAACTACCAGTTGCTGTAAGACGTAGCGTTTGGCGCAAGGTTAGATGCATACATTCTTGTCACCTACAAATGTCATGTCATATTTACTTGCTAGATTGAAAGTATCACGATCGACTTCCGCGAAACCAGTGACAAATGCCAGTGGCCGTTACTCGCTGCACAGCAGTATCTCAACTGGCGTTACTGATTTCATTAACCGGAATTATTACGATTGTATCTGAACCATTGACTGTACATCGATTTCCATGCCCATTTTTATGGTGCGAGTTGGTGTCACATGGTGTGTGGTCCACCGGTCTAGAGACATCTATAGCTTATTGAACCAATCTGCAATTCGAATTCTTTTTCTATAGCACACTAATAGTACATGATTGATAAATGATACATAAGACAAATGTCTATTTTCGCCGCTCCCAAACCTGTTATTTCCATTAGTAATTGTGGATACTTACAATATCTGCAATGCGTACCTGAATATAACTCTCGTTCAGAAACAAAATCTCGCGTCTAATACTCTCAACGTACAAGTCTTGAATTTGCAGCCACTCGTCTCTGCTCTTATCCTTCATTTGAACCCTATAAGCATGACGCTCTTCGCCTTGAGGTGTGGTAATGGTCTCGTGCGTCACATTGGCTACAAGATCGTAGATTATGGGTTCGGTCGCGCCTTCCACATCTATAATTGTAAGTTGCTTTGCACATGTATAGTAGACAATACTCACAAGGTGACATGTCCAAAGCGTTTGGCTGAAATGTAACCACAGTATGATTGATTTCATCCAGAAGATTTGTTTTTGTAATCCGTTTGATATGGAAGATTAGATACGGAGGAATTTCGATAATTTTGTACCGCTTGCGGTCTCCTGCAAGTTCTTGAGTCGTTGATCCGTCGTACTTGCTCAAAACTGTTTGCAGCGACACTTGAGGAATGATGTTTTTACCGACATCATCTTGAAACAACGGGGCAGGAGGTAAATCTAGTGACAAAAACATAAACGGCATCTCGGTTCGCTGAATCTGAGTATCGGCTTCAAAACGTAATCGATCACCCGCATCTGCGTGAGCGGTAATTTTCTGCGATTCTGACCGAACTTTTCCTTGAAATATCATTTGAATAAAACTAGAACGCGTTCGCGTTCGGGAACCGCCAAGGGCTAGATGCAAATTATTCAAGAACCAGTTTAAGAAATCAAACGGGTCCGCTTGCTCGGTAATCAGAAACCGTTTCTTGGAAAGAGCAGAGACGTGTTGAAGCAACTCATGTGGAGATACATGTCCCCTAAATGCCTTCGCGTTCCACAGTTTGCGCACTAAGATGCTAAACCTCTGGACTACTTTTGGTCAATACCTCGGAGCCCAGCCAACTCATATAACATACCCAATTCTGCCTTTCCCTCAAAACTTTCCAGCATGAGAAAGTTCCGTAGCGGTGACACATGAGCCAGACTCTGGATAATGACATTGAAATAATCATTGTGCTTGATGTTGTTCATGCCAACAAATCCTGGCCGGTAAGGCTTGTAGTTTAAGTCGAGCGACTCGATCGGCTTTCTGTCCAGCGATGCCACCGTTTTCTTGTCGAAAGTAGGATTGATGACATATTTGATATCGTCTAAAGTGGTCGATTTGACTTCATATGATTCTGGCAGAACGTAGACTTTTAGCGACTGCAGGTTGACAAAAACGTGATGATCTTCATCTACACTATGAAAATATGCATAAGATGACCGTCCCCGACCTAACGACAGGTTAGTCATTAAACTTTCAGCGCTTACATGGAACTGACCTTGAAAATATTTACCGCAAACCAAGCAGGCATATACGTTCACGTTTGACAGTGAGACCGAGCAAAGTTTTTCAAAGTCAAAGTCAAGTCGTCTCCTGTCAACCTGGACGTTTGTTAACCTCGGTGCAATTTAAGAATGAGTTGAATCAACTCACGGTTTCGAGATACAAATCAGATGGAGTATCAGCAACTGGCGCAGTCTTTCTATTTTTCGAGGTGATAAACTCATCCTCTTTATTTGATTCCAAGTCGTCAAATTCTAAATGCTTGCCATTCGACACCTCCGCTTGCACAGACGGTCGGTCCTCAATTACTCGCACTTCGACAGTATCGCTGATCTGGACACGCTTTTTTCGTTCAGGACCGCCGCTCAAATCCGGCGAAACTGATCTTTTAGACATCCGCACAACGATACTTCCCAAATTTCAGTAATCCGTGTAAACTTTCGTGCACACAAAGGCTAAGATCATAATGGCCACAATAAAGACCGGCAACTATGATTTACTGGTTTAATATTTTATGCTTTCAAGCTCTCAGAAACTTTAAATAGCAGGGTTTTATGCTTACATCTAAAGTGGTTAGGGTTTTGAACAAATTTTGAATTGTTCGGAAATGCAGAAGAACACGATAATCAAACTGATACAAATTAAAGGCTAAAGACAAGCAATTGACGGAAGCAATTGAAAGAATAATAGGTTGATATTGCTCGGAATAGCAGCAGTATCAGAGATGGCTACAACAAGCAGTCATCAGGCCATGGAAGTCTTTAAGAAGTTACCACCGCTCCTGTCCCGATTTTTCAAACAATACCCACCTAGACCAGTTAAAGAATATGCGTCAAAGCCAACACTTACAAATGCATTGGATAGAAATCCATTTATGGTTGCGACTCATCCAATCACGAAGAAAGTGCATGAACCAAAAATTTCTTTGAGAAAGCAGAGTGATTTGTATAAGCTTGCAGTGGAATATGGGTTAGAAAAGACGTTACCTCCAATGACAAAGAAATTTGGCTCGGTGAAGCATGCCACAAAGAGAAAGATGAGAGGTGTTGTTCGACCAAAATTAAAGAAGCACGAGCGGACAGCAGAAGAGCGGTAAGTACAGTGGTTTGATGTTATCCGATTAGACCTGCTAATTGTGTTGTAGTGCTGCCAAACGGTTGCAGGGTATTAATGCTGCGGATGAAATTATTGTGAAGAAGAAGGGCGTAAGTGCATTGCATACGACTTTTTGTGAAATGGTTACTAATACTTTTACAGAGAAAATATGCTCGCAAATTGGAGAAGCGGAGCCTACCTCCCAAGAACTTATTTTAGACTGCAATGGTGTGAAAATGCATTTGGTAGTATGTGTATTCTACAATGGCTGGCTGTTGTAGACGTGCTTTTGTATAAGATCAAGGCATCACTCGGGCAAGGTTTGTACATAAGAGATGCTCAAGTATAATGAAGGAAATTGAACCCTACAAAGAATTTTAAATTACGACTTGGTCGGCGTACCAATGATGCGTGCATTCGCGCCAAAAAGCGCATAACCATGTCAAGAGGATGTGTACCTCTCTGACGCAAGACTGTGCCACAGGGAATGAATGGAACTTAGGACATCCTATGAACCGCTCATTTTACATATCCGTCTTGTGACTACAGAACGTACATGATGTTGCCACTAGATTGCCTTGCCATAACAATCAATGCACCTTTGTTTCTAAACTCGTGATTTTGTACATCGTCAATGTACGAGCAAGCACCAATTTGGTACTGTGCGTGATTATATTTCGTAATTGAGCTTTGAAATTACTTAATTGATGCTTCTTTTTGGCTCATAAAGTGCTACTTCTTTTTCACGATGCATACACCTTGGTGGTTGCACTTATCTTAGTATGAACAAGAACGACAGCGCGACAGTTTCGCAAATTACATTTTGCGCGTTGTTAAGCTAACACAGCAGATTACAATGTAAACTTTAACGCCTATATAAAAATTAACCTTTTTAGATCAATAAACTAGGCATATTTAGTCAATTATTCTCCAATGACTCCAAGGCTGGGCTCTCTTGCTGTGTGAAATGTGTTCGGTGAAATATACAAGCCTCGTGCGGCTCTGCATTAGAGCACGGATTACAAGTATCCGTGGCTGGTCAGGCAAATCTAGCCACTTACGATCAAGGTAATTCCCGGCCAGCGTGCGCGGCTGAAGTGGATAATCGAGTGGCTTGCATAATCGTAACCACCAAGGTCCTTTTTCTCCCGCCGCAATCGCATACTACTGGACTGTAATTCGAGGTTCTACCGGTTCGGGCCCTTAACGACTGTCACAGCTTTTCCTTTCAACCACAAAGGTACTCGAGATTCTGAAGGCTTATAATCCGGTATATATGTCCATCTTAATTTCTTTATTCACTGCATTTTTGTCATTATCAGCCTCTCATTCATATAATAATTACCAATCTCACAATGCTATCACTGGCTCAAGAACTGCTGCCATATTTCGCGGAGAATCTTCTCATTAAACGTCAAGATGATGGGTCTGCAACTCCAGCATGCGCAAGCGACAATGATTATAACGGTCGAATTGGTCTTCGAGTTTCTTCTATATTCGTCATTATGTTGACCAGTACATTAGGTACGATATCGGCCAAAGCTTTTTAAGTAGTTCATTCTAACTCCTGTCAGGCGCTCTCTTTCCTGTTCTCACTAAACAGTCCCGCATCAACATCCCAGAAAATTTCTATTTTGTTGCAAAATTCTTCGGTTCTGGTGTTATTGTAGCGACGGCATTTATTCATGTATGTTAATGTCGCGGATTGGTTACGCTCAATATTGACTGTTCATATAGCTTCTCTCTCCTGCTTCTGATGCTCTGGGCGACGAATGCCTTGGTGGAACTTGGGCTACTTATCCTTGGTCATTTGCAATTTGTTTGATATCCATTTTCTTACTTTTTTTTATTGAAATTGTCACGTTTCGATATGCAACTTTTGGATCCATGACCCAAGATGGACACATTCACAGTCCTGGGCACTCACATAATATTGACGAAGAGCACTTCTCTCATGCCATGGACCATATTGATACAGATAGAGGTATCGACCATCCAGATGCACTTAGACTGGACGATAAAGCCGTTACAACAGATGCTGCAGATCTTGAAAAGGGTACTGCTTTGTCTGAATCATTGGCCGCTCAGGTTGCGGCAATTTTCATTCTCGAGTTTGGTATTATTTTCCATTCGATTTTCGTTGGCCTGTCGCTTGCGATTGCTGGAGAAGAATTTGTGACTTTGTACATTGTGCTAGTGTTCCACCAAGGGTTTGAAGGTCTGGGTCTTGGAACTCGACTCGCGTCTACCCCGTTTGCGAAGGACAAACGTTGGGTTCCAATAGTCATGGCAATTGGATTTGGGTTGTCAACTCCTATCGCCATTGCAATTGGCTTAGGTGTTCGTAACTCGTATAGTGATGCTTCACGCAGTGCATTAATTGCTAATGGCATATTCGACTCTATCTCTGCCGGTATTCTGATCTATACCGGTCTCGTCGAGCTGATGGCGCATGAATTTTTATTTTCTCATGACATGACGCAAGAGTCGTTTAAACACGTGTGTATGGCTTTTGTCATTATGTGTGCAGGAGCTGGTCTTATGGCACTGCTCGGACGTTGGGCATGATTAAAGTACTGCAAAAAAAGTTTGGTTTTAACTTATGTTTTTACATCGACTATCGCCCCGTTTGAAATCGGAGTTTATTCGGAGTTGCTTGATATATATTGTACAATTTAAAGATATAATAGATTTTCTGTTTACATTCAAAGATGTTGCTGATAATTAACAATCAGAAACACCAAAACGTTACGCTTTACTTCTCGGTCGTCGTCAGCCATTCCGTTACTTAAGAGCTTGATCTGGCGACGAAGGACAGATTCAATCGACAGGGTCATTTTGTTCAGTAGGCTTGTGATCTACGTAAATAAGTGCTATTTATAACAATCCAAACCTCACTCAGTTCTTCAGTTATGAGAGCGAAATTTATCAGGTTTCGTTCTAATGACTATTATGCTCTTCTCATATTTTGTCAATTTTATCGTGCGGCTCAATGGATGTGTGGTTCTGTTTGTGAATCTTTGTTTATAACCGTCTCCACTTTCTCGCCTTTCTCGCCAATAAACACAATCTTGTTTACCGCAATAGGCTCGTCCTCGTCCTCTCCTTCCAACAGAATGACAACCGAGTTTACACGCTGGAATCGGACGTACCGCAGCCGAATCGCGGACCACCCCTGCTCGTCTGGTTCGTCGATTGCGGCTTCGTGCACGGCCGGTGTCGAGACGGCATCATCAAACGACAAGATAGACGGTACGTTCGTCCAGATCTTAATCTTTGACGCCCGCTGCTTTACCTCGACATCTTCGTCCTTATCCACCAGTGGGGACTGAATCAGCACGGTGTGGATCTTGGTCGAGTTCATGAACGGGACGTAGAACAGCAGCTGTGCGTCGGCGTCGGACTCGATGTTTGGTGTTGTAGCAACAGAAGAATAGCTGTCTTTAGCGAGCACACCGCGTACGCCAGTCACGAGATCTGCTGGCGACTTTGGCGCGATTGCGTTTAGTGCTTCCAGTGATCTTAGCTCAATAATGTCGTTGATAGGCTGAAACCCCCGAGGAATCATTGACAAATACGTTGCCGGTTTTGATTCGGACCCTGATCCCGGTGCAGTAGTCTCACTCGCGCTCGCCGCCGCGTCAGACTCGGTCAATTGTGAATTCTGTCTAAGCATACTTATACGTGATCTCGGATCTATTCCTTGTACTCGTCCAATTTTCCCGGCCTTACTTGAAAACAAAAACTTAAGACTACAAAAATGTCAATATAGAAATTTACCAACCAGTGCAAATACTAACATTGCAAGCGTGACTGTAAATCTTGAGTGCGATTTTGTGTATGCTTAGTAGGTACCACAAACTATAGAGCATGATGGAAATGACGCGTTGAATTATATCACGCGGCTCTAAACGCATAGTAGCTTGGATTTTATGCAGTAACAATGCCATTTATCTCAACTACGTTACGTCTTCACGTCAACATCATGCGAAGTAGTGTATATATCAATGTACAACCGCAAGCACTTGTAGCTCACACTAATCAAACAGCCAACTCAATTCAACATCAAGTTGTATGCCAGACCTTGAGGGCACAAGTCTCTGCCTTATCCTAAAATTAAATCAAGCAATAAAAATCACAGCTCACATGCCCTTTCTATCAAGGCACTGCAAGATTCTGCCTCTAAACAAACCCGAATACTGAAACTAACAAAGAAAAAACAACCTTTGTGATATAATAAATCCGAATAAAATTATAACTGAAAAACCAGATATCCTGACACCTTGCGACCCGTCCGTATACTGCATTGCTGCAAAAATCAAGTTATGTAGGTAAAGAGCGTATGAATGGCGAAACCCAAATATAAAAACAAAAATCAGATACGGCAATCAATAAAGTCGTATTAGATAATTTAAAGGAATGTAAATGAATCACACAAGTGCTGACGTGCGCGCAGCAGATGCGGCAATGGGAGTGTGCGAATGAGTACTACTTGTGCTCATCTCTATCTTCTTCTTCAATGCAACAAGACGGGTGCGGATACCACCAATATCTAAAAAAGTCAGCTCACCTTCCCAGACTTCAAAAACCGTTACATACATCCTTCGACGGTTCTCTTGTCACTTTCGTCAACAGGTTCGCCAGTACCATCCTGATCAAGAATTGACTGCAACATCCAAAGAGCGGTCTCATATGCAGTCTCACAGCCGTGAAGATCGTCGCCGACGAGCTCATTAATTGCCGCAGCGCGAGACATCTCCAGAGCGCGATCATATATTAATTTCTCGGCCGTGACATCGCTAGTTGCTTCAAACGCATGAGAAATACCCTTTCCTGTAGGGTCGGCCAACTTCAACCGAACATACTCTGCCTTCTCTAGCGATTCATTAAACTGCTCCCGGACCCATTGAACAGCATTATTCAGTCGACTTGATGCTCCGATATTTCCGTTCTCGGCCCACCAAGTTGCTGCAAGGTCCATTGATTTAGCCAGCAATGACAAGGACTTCACAAACAGCACAAGAGCCTCTTCTGACAACGAAACAACAGCATCCGGAGTAAGTTCCGACGACAGCGTGATCTCGCTAGAAGGAGTCGATGGTAAAAGCTGTGAAAACTTTACCTGGGCAAATTGGTAAACCACATTCGACTTTCTTGCCAAATCCTCAACTTGCGAGATAATATTCAGCTCTCTCTCGTCGATATGATGGCTTTCATTGGGAGGAGTCGATCCTCGACTAGATTTTCCATAAGAAAAAGGGGGTGAACCAGAACTCGGAGACGAGTCAGTCTTGCCAAACAAACGAGCGCTGGCCATCGATAATGCCTTACCCAGAGTAGAGCCTGGAGATGTTGCATAGCTAAACCGTCGCTCGTAAGAATGGGAATATCCTCGTGTTCTGGGGTTAGTTGGTGCTCGAGACGTAGATGACAAACGCCGCTGCAATGCAGCATTGTTGATCATTTTAGGAGAATTTGCAAGTTCATCAGCGAGTGCATTCACTTCAACTGTTCGCTTCTCAACAACGACGTATTCTCTTTCAAACATAACATCATCCTCTGGCCTTGCAGGATTTATGGCAACAGGACCAGAACTGAGTCCTGATGAGCGACGACTAAGAACTGGCTGCAGAGGGTGAAGGTCGTTGGAGCTCGCTCCTTGTTGAACCATTACAGACGAAACTGGCGACGAAGAATCTTCAAGTTTATCGGATTTCTCCAAAGGGACTTTTTGTTGCTCGTGTGTAGGCAACACAGTACGCTGATGGGAAGCAAAACTTGACATCTGAGGCCGTGCTGTCGTCGGAACTTGAGTTTGACTGGGAAGTCGAGCAGGACTTGGTTGAGCTGACCTCACTACTGTCACACCAGTATTCACAGTGGCCGGAGCAGATGGAGTAGCAGTTGGTATTGCAGCAGAATGCGGGCGCGAAGAAATCGAATGCGAAGCCGGCGGTGTCGCGTTGTTCGGCAAGTATTCTGCGATGAACTTATCTTGCTCCATAGCATCCAAACCACTAACAATATCCTCAACCTCTTGAATTTCACCACGCACAACTTCATCGTCAAAAAATTCTCTGAAACCCATACGTTCCACAGGGTTGCGGCGCAGCAGACCACGGATTAGTGTCTTCATTTCTTCTGAGATTGGTACCTCTTCCGAAAACTTGATACGATCATCGCTTTTTTCAATCTTTCGCAAAAGCTCGACATGGTTGTTGGCACGGAACGGCGCTTTACCCATAGTCATCTCGTACAGAACTGTGCCAACAGACCATAAGTCTGCCTTCGCGTCGTACTTTTCGTATCGTAAAATTTCCGGAGCCATGTACAAAGGTGAGCCACAAAGCGTTTCGGCCATACTGGTGCTAGGAAGTATACGGGCGAATCCAAAATCCGCGAGCTTCAAAACAGGCAAACCCCATCGACCAGCATAGCCTAGCTCAATAGCCTCCTGTTCTGTACGAGGCGGGGGACATAAAAGAAGGTTCTGTGGTTTGACATCACGATGAATCAAGTTAAGATCACGCAAAAACAATAAAGCACTAGCTAGTTGTTTCAGGAAATGCCGTACGACAACTTCGTTCAAACCACCGTGAGGTGGATTTGGAAATTTTTCAACCATAGAGACGACAAGCGGGATGTTTACAAGCTTGTCCCTCTTCTTGATAAAATAACTGAGATCGCCTAGTGAACAGTACTCCATAACCAGATGGATGTATGATGACGAATGTTGACAGTCGATAAGAGCAACAATATGAGGATGTGAAAGTGTTTTCAAGATCTTGATTTCAGATTCAAGATTTTCCAGCAACTTTTTGTTTAGTTTTGCACGAACAACGGACTTGATGGCGACTGCAGTCTGGGTTCTCTAAGAATTATGTTAGTGATGATCCAGCACCATCGGAATATATGAGTCAGTCATACCATATGAACACCCTTATAAACATTAGCAAAACTACCACGTCCGATTTCGTTGCCGATACGATATTGGCCTATAGAGTAATCCATAGGCGGTGCCCCAGGGGGGTTATTTGATGAATGCCGCTGCTCAAGTGAAATTTTGCCGATTTAGTATGGGATGTAGTATTACATCCGGTAATTGATACTGCAGAACTGATGTCTGTGTAGCTCACATACCCTAATATATAAACCCTACAATTAGTGATGAGTAGTTGGGTGCCCTGTGTGATTATGTCAGCCACGCTCATCGCCTGCAGTGATTTGTCCCAATCCGGAACATCCGTTGATCGGTCGCTTTGAACACTGTTATTGTTATTATTACTATTATTATTATCATTAGCAGCTGCTAAGTGTTTGATTATACTATAAGTTTTATAAAATCATACGTATGTCTATGCGTGATCCCGCCGTTCGTTTCCAATATAGGGGGAATAACAGTAGTTGGGAGTTTAAAGGGTTAGGTCAATTCAGAGCATCCCCTGAATCTTGTTGCTGTACTCGGTTGGTGAGGAATGGCTCGTCAGTTGACTGAGAGAACTAAAAAAGGCGCCAAACGATCAACATTCTGACGCTGATCACAGAGAGACCAGAGAAGCTACATGACGGTCGAGCCAACGCCCATAACAGTTTTTACTGGCTTTCTTGGTAAATGAAGTCAATAAAATATAAAATATCTGTACTAACTAAACAGGTGCCGGAAAGACCTCTTTAATTCTCTGTATGGGACTATAAAATTCATTATTGATTCGATATTAACTTGCTCAGCTCTACTAAAGCAACTTCCTCCAAAGTACAAAATTGCGATTTTGAAAAATGAATATGGAGACGTCAAGAGTACGTTGGTGTGATTGCTGTGTACTGTTTTTGCTAACCGGTAAAAAGTTGACTCTGCTTTGGCTACTGAGACAAATGGCAATCTCGCTGGTGTTACCGAAATGTTAAATGGGTGTCTTTGTTGTGTTTTGACCGGTCAAATGCGTGCTGCAGTTGTCGAAATTCAAGAGAAGTATCATCCTGATCGGATTCTAATTGAAACTTCCGGAAGTGCATTCCCAGCTGCCATTTCAATTCAACTCAGAGAGCTCTCCAAGGAGTTTGGTATCGGATCCTCAGGTCCTGGTATTAGGCTAGACGGTGTTGTCAATGTCATTGATGTTGAAAACTTTGATGGGTATGCAGACACTTCAAAGACAGCATCTCTACAAGCTCAATTCACAGATCTGATTGTGTTTAACAAATGGGAAGATGTGCCTGGACGGCAATTTGAAACCGTTTGGGATAAAGTGAACGATTTGAACACAGACACACCAAAGATCAAGAGTAATCGAGGAACAATTCCATGGGAGGCGATTCTCGGCATGGACTCGAAACTTAGCCTTGACTTACTTCATCAGAAAGAGCATTATCATGATCATAGCCATAATCACGCTCATGATGATAGTCACACGTCAGAGATTGAGACTCTGACTGTTAGATTTCCGAAGACTCTTCTTGATGGATCAGAGCTTGCTGCATTTTTCAGGTACTTGACGGTAGCGCCTAAGGATGAGATTTATCGAATGAAATTTATCATCCGGTTGCCTGCATCAAAACTGCCTCTATTTGAGCTGGGATCCGACGAGGTGCAAACGTACATTTTAAATTGGGCTTTTGGTCGATACGATTTTACTCCGATATCAAACGAGACAGCGCAGGCGCTACTTGATGATTCGCTGGCCGGGGTCGGGACTGTCATGGTCGGAAGAGGTGATGGACGCATGTTTAGAAAGAGATTTAGCAAAGGCATAGTGGGAATTGCCGAAGTAGAACTTTCATAGAGAACTAGATGTCATAAGGAAAAGGTCTTAACAATAAACTATTTTGATCCATAATAATTTCCTACTGCTTAGTCCACTGTTGTTAACATGGAGCTGTTAGTACCTAGTCATGGTGCGCAGTTCGCAAAACCTTATCTCTCGGCTAACAAAATTCTGATTTCGGTAAGTTACCTACAACAGCACGCCGGTTGCGAAAATAAATACAGAAATTAGTAGATCAAAATATCTAATATTCTGGCTTCTAAACGACGCTATATGTAATGTAAAATAATGATTACTTGTCATGTAAGAATTCTAACCAACATTTCAAAGCTCGTAATTAAACAACTGATTGCTCCCAGCATGAAGCATTTCCAAAATCCGACTTGAACAGCCTGCGTCAATCAAACTATTTAAGACAGCAATACACAATGGGATTAATCTGGCAGACAATTACTGAAGTATATCCACCTAGCCCGACATTTATTGAAAAAGATCTACCAGATTTAAACGGTAAGGTGAGCGTTCATTCAGTAAGTTTACAGACAAAATAGTATTAATCAATTCGTAGACCTATCTCATTACAGGAGCAACTGCCGGAATTGGCCTCGAACTGTTAAGAATTCTATTTTGGAAAAATGCAACTGTTTATGTTGCAGCACGAAACAAGGAGCTGTTCCAGACAGTGTCAGAAAGTATTATGGAACAGCCAGCTGTAGGCTGCAAAGCACCATCTTTAGGTCGCATGGAACTTGTCTTGATGGATCTTGCTGACCTGACTACAATTAAACCTGCAGTCGAAGAACTGCTGTCAAAGACCACAAAATTGGACTCGGTCTGGTACAATGCTGGCGTAATGATGCCTCCGGAAGGTTCGAAAACAGTTCAGGTATGGTGTAATGACATTTTCAACTTACTTGAGTAAACGATTACTGACCGAGTAAGGACTATGAACTACAATGGGGTGTGAATGTTGTTGGACACTTTGTATTAAACAAATACCTCATGCCGACAGTCATCGAGTCTGCCAAAACTGCACCTACAGACTCTGTCCGGGTCGTCTGGGTTGCGTCGGACGCAAACAACTTTGCGCCTTCTCCGGACGGAATTAATTGGGACGATGTAAACTTTGAGAAAATGGAATCGTCACCATTTATACGCTACGCACAGAGCAAAGCTGCCGATATCATGCTCGGACACGAAATGGCAAAGATAATCAAGGACACTGGTGTTCTTAGTCTAGTACGGTAGATACCGCCGTACTTATACAATGGCTAATGAATTTAGGCCCTAAATCCCGGTCACTTGAAATCAAATTTATTCCGCAGTATGCCTGCATGGAGACAGACATTATCCGTAAGATACCTATTGCTGCTTCTCAATTGTCATCGGTTAACAAGCACAGTCCGTATTCTCATTCGACCCAAGACTTGGTGCGCTCACAGAACTTTTTGTAGGATTTTCCCCTACTATAAGTTCGGCCAACAATGGCGGTTATTTTGTTCCGTGGGGTAGATTTGGTGTTCCCAGAGGGAGCATCACAGAAGGATTAGAAAAAAAAGACACAGGCAAGAGACTATGGAACATGTTAGAACTTGAAACTCAAATGTACTGATACTTGAGTTTACACTTTACGATTCGTTGTTATTATTTTGGCACCCTAGGATGTATTGTTTGAAAGTGAACAGAAAGACTAATTTACAATACATTAGGATTAACAAGCTTTTTATGTACATTTTCCAACGCTATCCATGCAGTTACTAAAAGTCAGATCTAGACTGTATGCTCATCTGGGTTCAAAATAGACCCTAATTTTGCGATTAACATTCGTCACACCAGGCCCGTCGCTGCTGCTCTGATCTTGGCGATCTTGACTGATCTCCTGTTCGGTCATCTTGACACTACACCATCGTGTCGCGACTTTACAGCCACTATCCGACGGCTGACTCCAGGCCACTTGATCTCTGGAGATTTCAAGGCCGTAGACTAAACTATGACACGCCGCGTTCAACATAGCAGCTGCGACACCCATCCTCCTAAACGAGTGGGCGGTGTAAATACGCGACACTCCCATGAGCACATTAAAATTTTCCTGTGATGCAAGTATTCGACCCGTGTCAGCCGACATAAAATATCCCCTTGCTGCACGCTCGACCAAACACAGCCCAATAATGGCATTACCAGATCCAACTAGGTTCTCGTCATTTCGCCTCTTTGATATACATACAAACACTGCTGTCTGTCTTGACATTAACTTAGCCACATTCTCGTTTGGCGCTGAAAGTTCGGCATTGCAAATTGTCAGCATCGTCTCAATTGCTTGCTTGATTGGACGGAGCGAGACATTGCCATGTAGTTCTCGCAAGCCAAACTTATAGATGAAAGCAATTTGACCACCTTCAAGTCGAAAGCGGCCAACTGAACTCCACTGCAATAAAACACTAACATTCACCCCACTGAAAGCTCTCGCGTGGAACTTGTTGTGCATACGCAGGTCACCAGGGGACAATGTGTCGTAAGACATTCCGCATTTAGCACACGTTGTACGCTGAGGCCGCTTTGACAGCGCCAAATGTGCCTGAACTTTACCAATCAGCTTCTCAGACCTCAATGACAACTGTGGTTTGACTTTCGTCACGCGATTTGGCGACTGTGGTCGCAGTGGAGGTGATGATGGAGGCGCTGGCACGCGAGCAATAGTATCCATATGATCTGACGACGAAGACGAAGGATCAAACGAAGTGTTTAACAGATATGTACGCCTACGACCAGAATACGTAGATCTTGGAGGTAACGGCATTTTATGGAGTGTGAGAGTTGGCCACGGCGGAGAAACAAACATAAACAAATTGGACGCGTTTTGTACACAAACTCAAATCACGCGTATGGAACAAAACCCTTAAATATATTACAGTAACTGCATCAAATTTTCACCAAGCTTGCAAGGACACATTATACCCAAGATGGTTGCAAAGAAGGAAAAATCCGTTGCAGTTACGGTAGACGAAGCCGAGGCAAAGGTGCTGGCTTATATGATTACACAAAATAGGCCATACGCTGCAACAGATGTATTTCAGAATCTTCATGGCTCGGTCCCACGTCCTGCTATTAATCGCGCTCTGGCATCACTAGAAACTAGTGGACAACTAGAAGCCAAAACATTTGGCAAACAAGTCATATATGTCGCAAGGCAAAAGAAAGATCAGAGTGAAAGTGCAGATAGCTCACAGGTGTCCGGGTTAGCACCAAATAAGTCTGTTGAGGAACTAGAGCAAGAATTGGCCGACTTAACCGCGGAGAACGAAACACTGAACAAACACACCGCTCGACTAAAAGCCGGTTGAATGTATGCTTTATTATGTTGGTATCAGTGCTGATGTGGCAGAGCTTGTTGAAGTGCAGAAGACGCCAACCACAGCGGACCTACAAAAATTAGTGTCTGATTTGGATGAGCAAGTGCGATGCACCATTGTTGCGACAGGAGTCTCATTGATTGACGCGAACAGATTGAAACGGTATCAAAGAAACTTGATTTTTTGACTGCGAACGCATCAGGCGGTTCCGGAATAGAGATCCTGTCTGCAGCAGCTGCCACTAAAATGCGGAAAGATCTATCGAATATGCTCACTCAATGGACCAAACGGCGCAAAATGGTTATTTTGAGCGTCATTGGAAGTACTTTATTGACTAATTGGTTTATACAGTTTAACGAGATTTGGGCTGCTATTCGTGAGAATGTGCCTAATGCGAAGGAACTATGGGTCTGAGTATTACAACAGCTACAACCATTGGGATGCTAACAGAGCAGGACGAATTGGGATTAGAGGACGATACCGAGAAAGTTGAAGACGTCCGTCGACGGTCACAAATTACCTGAAGCTTCTACTGGACTGATCTTGTCATGTTTATAAATAGCTTTAGTTGCATTTCAATCGATTTGCTGTGACATTTCGGGACATTGCTTACATAAGACTCGGAGTTGGGAGACATGCGCCGCACATACTTTTTGCCCTTACCCAGAGCATGACAGCGCACTGTCCAACAACCGCTATAACAAAGATGTATTAAGGTTCAGAAAAAAGCATTAATTAAGCTTTGTGGAGCTATAAATATAAACCTTAAAATTATCTCATTTTAACAGGTCTCTCTCTGTAAGTTCCGCGTTCTTGTATAGAGTCAGTCTATGCACGCGCCGTCGCTGCTCCGCGCTTCTTTACTTTCAGCCGATTTCCGTTTCCACTCTGTTCAAAGTTGTCGTTTCTCTCGTCAATCTCATTTCAAATTGATTCTTGTGATAAGCAAAAAACATAAACAGAAACTCACGAATAGAACGTGATTTCGAAAAGATTAAATTTTTCACAGTCTACTGTGCAATCTCCTTCAGTAAAGCGGTGTATCAGTCAGTCTCCGCCACTTAATCCACGCTCTCCATCTTACACAATCTCAACTTCACGATGCTCGGCGCACAATGTACACAAGGATCTACACAGTCTACATTTATTGAAGCAAGTAGAAGTCCTCCTAGCAAAAGTATGTTGTTGTTCCAATTGTTTCCGTTAAGAGATCATTTCAGTTCTAGTTTCGCTGTAGTTGACTAATAATTCTAGATCTATCCCATGTTCCTTGTAAATTCTTTCGTCAGGGGGCTTGTCAGGCCGGTAACACGTGTCCTTTTTCACATTCAATAGATTCTCAACTTGAACAGGCGCCTTGTAAATATTTTCAGAAGGTATGTCCTAGTCGGGTGTCACTGAAGATAAGATGACTTTTGTCTTGTGCTTACACAATAAAGGGAAACTGCAAGTTTGGTGCCAAATGCGCTTTAGCACACATTTTGCCGGATGGACGGCGAGTGAATCACAGGTCCTTGCCTCAGAACTACGGGCCTCTTCAGTTAGGTGCTAGAAACGTGCCACCCGATTTAAGCTCAAACAATCCTTCTGCGTTGGCACGCTCTCTCAATGCTCAACACAATAATCGACAGCACAATCCACAACCACCACTGCAGCAACCATCGTTAGATCCACCTGAGTTTGGATTCGAATATGGCGTTTCACCACCTCCGGATTCATATATGTCACCTTCGTCCACACGTACCCTGGGACCGTTGGATGTACCTCTACCAGCATCACTTGAGTCTAATGGAATATCGTTTCTAGCAAGACACGGTCCTATTGCTGCTTCGGTACCCGCGAAGTTTGGAGCGGCGGACATCTCACCTCCTCAGTCGGTGCCACAGCAATCTGGTAACGACATAAGCTCGTTATCGTCCTCTCAAGCGTTACGTACTTTGTACCTATCAGCATTTGGCGTTGATTCTGAACAAGCTATATCTTCGTCTTACAAGAGTGGCGTCACTAAAAGTCGTAATGGCTTTATGTCTCTCGGTACCGATGAGCCAATCTCCTCCTCGTCGTCATCTCCCCCTTTGTCAAATACGGGCCCAACATCAATGTCATCGACTCCTGCTCCTACGATGCACTCCTCACATCGTATGCCAATCAATCAAAATCATTCATTTGGGGTCGCCCCACCGTCAAATTCCAGCACAGGATTTCCTGGTCGGCGTCATGTCTCGTCATCATTTCCGGCCAGATCTTCGATTTGGCGCGGCAGTACTAGTTTGAATCATGACGATGAAGACTTATTTTCAGGAGCAAACGGTAGCTATCATAATGTATCTGACTTTGTGTTTACAGAAGAAGGTCCAGGTTTAAGTCGCTCATTTGCTTACGAGGAAGACTTTGTGCCTTCTTCATTAAATGAGCTTCTGACGCCTCAAGAGCGCCACCGTCGAGGATCACAATCTTCTAATTCTGGCCGACTTGGTAACACGTCAGGCACTATTGGTGAGGGAGTGATATCATCCTCTCCACGCGGCAACTCGAACATGGGTGAGAGTCCGCGATTTGGTCAGCTGTTTCATGGTCACCATAGCGGAGCAAGTAACAGTGCAGCAAGTAATGTTGCGACCGTGATTGGGTCGCCTCTTCGTTACTCTTCTTTGGGTGCTATGCCTAATGGATCGTTTGGACAGGAGGGGTTTGTGTCCACGACTACTGCGAATACTGCTATCTCGACGATGTCGTCGTCGCCAATTACTGGAGGCCGAAAGTTCTCTGCACAGACTGTTCATAGAACCCCAAGTGGGCGTCGTGTGACTTCTTCTTCTTTAGTTATTGAGGAGGACGACGAGGAAGATTCGTCACGTAACCGCCGTGGCCAATTGAAGTCATCTGAGGATGAAGAAGAGGACGAGACACAGTTTATTATGGATGAAGAACAGCTAGAACTAAATGGTACACAGAGAGATTTAATTAATAGAAGCGCGGATCTTGACAGCTCTATCGATGGCATGGATGCTACATTGCGAGGCCTAGTTCTTTCTCGATAATGGTCATCAAAATCAAGTGTTTATAATAGACATGTACATGTATTCTTTATATTTGTTGTTTTTGTGGTTTTTTTTTTTTTTGGTTTTAATAGCTGCTAGTATTTCTGGTTGTGTACCTTTGCGCCGGTGGGGAAAATGGAGCCAAAAAGATTTGCTACTGGATTGCTGAACGTTCATATTGTTTATTGGGAGTAATTCAACATTTGGGTATTGCTCTACTCTGGTTTTTGTATTCAATTGGAAAAGTATAAGGGTACCTTATTATTTTGTTTGCTTTTATTTGTTCTACCTCCGTCCAGCTAACGGTTGGGAAAGTTAGATCAGTAACGTAATCTGTTACTTTAGTTGATCTTCATCCTTTCATTCAGTGTCTATACTGTGTATCGTAACGGAGATGTGATGAAGTAAAGAACAGGTTTTCTGACATTCGGGTCCGCTGTGCTTTTTTTTTTCACACGATAATTCAAAATTTTATCGGAACATCAAGAACATGTGAAATTTAAATCAGCACAGATGTAGTTTTTCTAGTCATTCTCAGAACGTGAAAGTTTTCCGGTGTGACAGGTTGAAAACGTCCCGTATATAAAGTTTAGAGGTGACCACGGTCCCTTACTTCGAATATCAATATTGTCACCTCTAATTGTATCGTATGCTCTTGTCCGTGACTGTTCATTTTGTTTCAATTACTTAAATTAATTTTGTATTTTATGTCATATATTGGTGATCTTTACTAGTCAGCTTATACAAACGTCGGAATAGATGTGTAGTAGTGTACATAAATAACACAGGAGCAAGCAAATAGTAAAGTTTAGGCGTTAGAATATAATTGAGTTTCGAGCCCCTGGCTGGGTGATAAATACATTGTTACTTCGTCAGTAAATTGTACGGCGTACGATTTTGTCTAATAGCGTAATTGAGGAAGCATAGCCTGATTTTGACTAGGACTCCACCAAGACAAAGACATAATGTAAACATAAGTAATATATAAACAAAAATTCATTGGTTTTGTCCACATAAAGTGAATATTTCTAACCTTTGGTGGATTTTATCGGGAGCCCCCTGCATGGCAGTAGCACAAGCTTAAATAAAGCTGGTACAGAAACACCGAGATATAGCCCTAAGCCTAGGTGCTACATACGCTTGGCCGACCGCGTGTTCGTTACCAGAATACTATAAAGGGCTCTACTATAGACGCCAGACTCTGAGTCGCTCCCCTCGCTGGAACGAGTGACCACCTAATATGCCCCGTGCATGCGACTGGGAAATTCTGGTTTGAATGGAAAAGCACCTGTTTAAAAGACGGGTATACCTTAATTCAAGTCTTGTTCGTAGACATTAAGTTCAGTCGGCAAACGTTAAGTGATCTCACCTTGCACCAGCCATCTTAGCTACCCGAACTTTGGTTACCGTGGTCACAGTTTTCTCCCTTCAGACACCTCTCTCTCTCTTTTATACACTTCCTTTCGCACTTCTGCATGACCTTATAGCTATAGATTGTATGTGCCGCGGTACTTGAATCATGGATCAAACGCAAAGTATACACCCTGCTTCTCAGATACAATTTAGTCTACCTCCGTCATCATCACCAGACCATGTGGAACAGTATACCAGTAAGTGTCACTACGAACAAGGGTATCATGCCTCAACTACTGCAATGAACCATATGCTACCGAAGGCAACGACCAATGGCGGACCACCTGCGAAGCAGCGCAAGATATCCAAGTCTGCCAAACGCAAGGGGATTATTGCTATAGTGCCTCCTTCGTCGGCTTCAACATCTATGGCTGGCGCTCCTCCTCAGACTCCTCCTCCTTCGGCATCTAAGAAGAATCGTAACCGCGACGGAGCTTCTGCTCGCGAGCCAGCTACACCTGGACCCGCATCACGCCAGTCCACTGGAACCAAGACAGTCCCAAATGCATTTGTGACTCCACAGTCTGCCCAATCGAAAAGCCAAAACGATTTCCATTCTGCACATGGAACTTGGCCCTCTTCTTCTCCTGCCCGTGGACTAGAAGACAATGCGCTTGGAATTTCCGTGTTTTCTTCTCAACAAGCGCATGATGTTGATCCCACTTTGATCTACCCAGACAGCTACCATGGACGAGACGCTCACCCTACAAAGCAGTATAACAGTTACACGACACTGTTCAGGTCACCTATACAGTATCCTCCTTATCTTGGTAAGCGGTCATTGAGTGATTTCGTTCCATTGTCTAGTACTTCAAAGTGCGGTTCCAATGATATGAAGAGCTTTCCCCTGGCTAGATCTTCCGGTGCTGAACCGCCTTCTACTCCAGTTTCTGCTTCAATTTGCTTTGAGATCTCCGAGGCAGGACAAGCTGTCGTTCGACAGTCTTCTCCTGTCACACCTGGCTCTCGCCAGAGAATGTTGTCATCGTCCACCTCTGTCTCTCTCAGTACATTATCTTCATCATCCGGATCTCTATCACCGAACTCCGACTTGGCAGCAGAGATCGATTCAGATATTTCTGAAGCGGAGACCGAAATATATAATGACACTTTGCAGCCAAATCAGCACAGTGATGCGCGAATTGCGATGGCTAAGGCCATCCGGAGACAACAAATACAACTGCGCCAGGAATATGAGCGTCGACTTGGGCAACTGTCAAAAGAAAAGCATACCGAAGAACGGAGGTTACAACGTCGGCTGAAAAAATTAAAACGCCATGCCAGCCATAATGACGCAATCACTGGACACGAACAGAGTAGAAGTGAGTCCACCGAGTTGCGTCGCTCAGTTTCTAAGCCTGTTACATTACCACTCAACCAATTTCACTATGGACCCCCTAGCCAGGATGATCATTTTTCCGGGTTCCATGGCCGACGAGCGGATATGGAAAACGCTCAGTCGGCATATCAAATGAATTTGATCCATCAACCGCATGAAATGGATCAACGACAATTACAACAGCATTATCAGTACCAGCAGCAGCATCAGCATCAGCAGCATCAAGGTATGCTAGAAAATCACGTTCCAGGACACTTTCATGTTGAACGTGTTGAGGCTGAACATGTGACAGACCACATGCCAAACTATTTAATGAAAAGAAAGCGCGACCAGCCCGCGGAAAATCAATACCAACAACAGCAACGTGAAGTCGAAGAGGACGAGGGAGTAACCAGATGTCTTTGTGGAACTACCGAATGGCTCGGCGAGCCTATGATTCAGTGGTAAGTAACAAGCACCAAATCTTCACCGTGCTGTTCTAATTCAATTTAGTGATTCTTGCGCATGCTGGCTCCATATGGGATGCGTTCGTCTTGATCCAAGAACCCGTATAATCGGTGCTTGGTACTGCCCAATCTGTAGCAATACCGTCTCTGGCTTTAGCAATGAGCTTCGGGTATAATATAATATGAAATTGTATGTGGCGGACATGATAATTTGCAAAGGTTTTATTAGTTTATGTAAATAGTGTGTTGTGTGAGAATATGTGTTGTGTGATTAGGTATCTTGCGTTGAAGTGATTTATGGCATCGGTTGCATTGTTTTGCGTTACAGTATTTACGGGCCGTTCTTTAGATATTGAGGATATTTTATGGGTTATTACAAAATTTGGTGCGACCAAAAGTTACAAACTAGAAAACGCAAAGTTAATCTGCCCCAGAATTTAGAACACCATTTAGCGAAAGTCTATTTGCATCATCGGGTTAGGCTAACTTTATTTTCACGTTACATTTTCGGCCAGCGATCCACTCAACCCACCCACATATAACTCAATAACCTATTACCACCTATCTATAGGATTCGATATATACTTATCGTAAAGCTCTCTATTGAATAGAGATATTTCTGTTTCATTTTCTGCTTATTTAGTACGATCAGCCAAAACATCAACAATCATGGTAGATACCTATACCGCATTCCTGGAGTGTCCTGCTGTGATCCAATAAAAGCCAGTCATCGCGTTCCACGTTGATGATCAGATTCGTCGTCTTGCTCCGGGTTAACTTGTTATTTAATTACTATATGTTCATACCTTTGCCCCATGAGCTTTAGTGTAAATTTTGAGGGTATCTATATGCATTAGATAACATTTAAGCAAATTACCAACAGAAATACCGTATTTGATACTACGATACGGTCTAAATGCACCCATACTCATGATATCTATAGCTCAGTTAACTATGCCGCAGCTGCCGGCGCAAGCTTTCACCATACCCTTGTTTGCTATTTCCAAAAGGTCTCCGACAGTTGTTGTGGTCAAATCGAGATCTCTTAAAACCAAGTTTCGCTCGGTCCGGTATTCAAATGATTTAATGACTCTCACGGTTATAGTTGAATCAGTTGCTAAACTTCTGTTAGTTGTGTGATTTTGTGTTGATCTTAGACGGTGCATACGTGTTTTCAGCGTAGATGTCAGTGGCTCTTCTTCTAAAACCATAATTGTCTAAATCAAATATGTTTTGCACTGTGTAGTGCACGAGGTTTGCTTTGCTCTGGCTTACTCTAAAAGACAGGTACTAAAATTGCCAAGAATAAAAAAAGTGTACACAAAACCCTCAAATTCTTACATAAGCTTCTTTACAAGCATAGCCACAAACTCCCAGTCAACATAAAATAACATAAAATAACATAACATGATCAAACTCATCAATAATTAAATACGTTGGAGCTGGAGCTGATTAAACCAGTTTATCACCTATCCCTGCGTATAATCCGATCAATTGCTTCTAGTTCTTTTCGCCGTCGCGGCTCGACTGCAATTAAATACTGCAAAGCCTTCTCATTCAAGAAGTCTCTTGCGGAAGTTTTGTGTAATACATTCTTGACTGAGATTGTGGTGTTCCATATAGTTGCCTCTGCGTCAAACCAGCCGACCGGTTTCCCTTTTGCAGGCGAATATTGAAACTGTGGCTGCGGTAATCGTAGCTGCTGGCATAAGTCTAAAACAGTATTAGATTTTGCTGCAACAGAACTAAATGTGCACTCACTTTTGATTGCGGTGCCGTAGAGCATTCTGAAGTTTCCAGTAGATTTAGTGTCCGAGCCCCTCACATTGATCTGCCCCTGTCCTATATCGACTGGCTCTTGTTTCACATGAACCTGCTCCTTGTTCACATACTGTACATCTGCTTTCTCATGTTCTGATTTCGCATGCGTCTTCAGGGGTAATAACGAATTAGAACTATGTCTTGCCTCAAATGATGCAGAGCTCAAAGGCATAGAAAACGCTTGCTTCTCACCCGAATTCTCATCTTGTTCAGAATGTTTCTGTGGCTCATTTACTATACCCTCTGCTTCACCATTTGCATTCCCTCCCCCATGCACAACTTTTTCAACAAAGTCAGAAGGAAAAAATTGTTCTATCGCAATTCGAGAGGCGTAGTTCTTGGCTAGCTGTTTTGATCGACATAGATGAGCTGGATCACCAAATTCCACTCCGCCTATTTCCAAGACGCAAGAAAACCCTCCAATTTCGTGATTTTCAAACTTTGCGATTATTGGAACTTGCTTCTCATTCCCAAAGAAGTCTAAAATTCAAGATTAGATCAAATGACATTGAATTCTTAATCAAGCCTACCATTTAAATATCTCGACCACAAAACGTTTTCTTCGTTATTCTCTGTCACAAGTTTTAGAGCATAATGCAGACCAACTTTAGCAACAGCATTTTTTGCTTCCTTCTTTGACTGGAATTTTTCAATTTTAGAAAACTCTCTAGTTCCGAGATACAGCGTTACCGAGAGTGGACAACCCACCTTCGGCTTAAACTCAAACAAAGGGGTGACTTGTGGGCCCAGCTTTGCGCATATTTCATAAAGCATTGCCACATAGTTTTCGCTGACTTTCTTCTGGGCGCAGGTTGTGTCATTTCCTTTGAAGTCTGCCCGTTGATTAAAACTTGAATCGACATCGACCAGAGAAACACGATTGGGAACAGGGGCAAGCCCTTCAGATTTTACCGGTGTCTCATCCACAAAGAACCCACCCCGAAAAGCCATATTATCCCGTCAAATGTATCTCCTCTATATTCGCATTCGTTGGAACTCTCAAATAGATTTCATTCTACCTCAGTCTGAAATTCGTGAGGGATTGCTCTCCTCCCAGCCAAGTGTAAGTCACGTGAATTGTATTCAAGGGCCTTGTGTTGAAATTACAGTTGATTTTCTTGTGAGGATAATCCAGATTATTTTGTAAGAATGGATTCATTTCTGCCTGTGTACAGTGACTAGTAGATATTATTCCTTGATCAGGCCCAGTCTTCTTTTTCTGCCGATGTCTTCGTAATGTTAATATCTCTATATACAATCTTCAATAGAACCTCAACAGCGACCAACTCATTAACGGGTCCATTGAGAGGATAAGTAGTACCCCTGAAAATCAACCAGTCACGTGAAACATGTTCAGCGCATCTTCAGTGTAAAAAGGAAGCTACGAACCTACCATTGGTAAATAATTTAGATATATTGACCGTGTAGTCTTGTAGCAATCTCGTGTATTGTAATTTTAGCTAGATGAATATCTTTGGCGTTTTGTGCAGTATATATATATAGCCAGAGTTTGCCTCGAATTTCCCAACGTAGTGACTGGCAAGACGATAAATGCCATGTATCTGGTAACCGCACGTCGGTAGCAAACTATAGATCTGTACTAGCCATGACGTCAAATAATATAATACAAGACTTGCGTTTGCTAAATAGCAAATTGTCGCATGACATATTTACAGAAGATACTGTGAATAGTTCTATGTCACATCGAGGTCATTTGGAACTGTCTCAAGAGGAGCTAATAGATCAACTGAAAGACGGAATTCTAGAGCCTTTAACATCTTTCTCAGATTCATGGCTGAAGCGACTCCAAGAGTATAGTGAAATGTTGTTACAAATTCCATTTTTACTAATCTTATACTTGCAGACAACCGGCTATCAAATTTGAAGCTCTATACTCAGACCTATTCACCATACCGAACAGCAAAACCCGGTCTACTACTAGATTTATTAGATCTGGCTTAGATGGCTTAATTGTTGGTTATGAAGACGTTACGAGCACTTCGCGTTTATCAGATGATAACTCTAAAAACTCAAGCTCTTTTGCACGTCAACCGGCCGCCAAATCGGACTTTGTCAGAGGTCGCGCTGGCTTCATGCCATTCACACCCGGCGGACTTAATGTTGCACCAGATGGATCAACTGCGCTGGATTTAATTGGGTTTGGTGGAGTCGTCAAACGGGACGAGAATGGCCTGCTGAATGTCGCGCCTGGCTTACCAAGAACGATGAATGCTGCGTCTCGAATGAATGAGAGTGAGGATATAGTTGAGCTAGAAGAATCATTTAACAATGACGGCCTGAAAACTGAAGAGGATGAAGTAGAGCCAGTTAGAACGGTCACTTCTGCGGTCGCCGGAACAGTGATAGTCAATGAGCAGGTTGATTCCGAGTTGATCGACGATCTGCTACCTACCGAGGTAATTATCACCACGTGGTTTGCAACCAGACTAATCAGATCTACAGAACATCAAATCTTTATTCGAGTCTCCATTTGGAAAGGCTGTTGGCGCTGTGGCGCGAGGAAAGGAATGGGCTCATACAGTCGACATCAATACCGATATTGTAAACTTTGCAGAACTGGTTCCTAACATGGCCAAGGAGTGGCCTTTTGAACTTGACACATTTCAGAAAGAAGCCGTGTATCATTTGGAACAGGGTGACAGCGTCTTTGTGGCCGCTCATACTTCAGCCGGCAAAACTGTTGTCGCGGAATACGCCATTGCAATGGCAAACAGAAATATGACTAAGTATGCTGTCACCATGAGTGCTTTAATAGAAGTGCTAACAAGATTTAGAGCAATTTATACCTCACCAATTAAAGCACTTAGTAATCAGAAGTTCCGCGACTTTCGACAGATTTTCGACGACGTTGGAATTCTTACTGGAGATGTTCAAATTAATCCACAGGCTAGTTGCATTATTATGACTACCGAGATTCTTCGAAGTATGCTGTACAAAGGTGCTGATCTCATCCGAGATGTAGAATTTGTCATTTTCGACGAAGTTCATTATGTTAATGACCTGGAGGTAAGCAATACGCATGAAGACTAAAAAAGCTAACTGTGAAGCGTGGTGTGGTTTGGGAGGAAGTTATTATTATGCTGCCGGATCATGTTAAAATGATTTTACTTTCTGCTACCGTGCCAAACACTTACGAATTTGCAAGCTGGGTTGGCCGAACCAAGAAGAAAGACATTTATGTAATCTCTACACCTAAACGTCCTGTTCCTCTTGAGCATTTTTTATGGTCTAGCAATCAAATGTTTAAGATTGTGGACGCTGACAAGAAGTTTCTGATGCAGGGGTAAGTTTACATTTCTATTTCAGTTCTGGATAGTAGCTCATTAGTAGATGGTCCGATGCACAACGTGCCGCTAACCCGATCAAGGATGTTGCCGCCAACTCATCGTCTGGAAATGGTGGAGACGGGGAAGGACGCGGCGGTCGTGGCGGTCGTGGCGGTCAGCAGCAAGGACGCGGTGGTGGCCGTGGAGGTGGAGGCGGTTCAAACGGTCGCGGTGGAACTGTTGCGAATCGCGGTCGTGGAGGCGGTTCGTTTAGAGGCGGTTTTAGAAACAATACTTTTGATAGAAATATCTGGCTCAGAATTGTGCAAACTCTTCATAAGGGCAAACTGCAGCCGGTCGTTATTTTCGTGTTTTCCAAGAAAAGATGCGAAGAGTATGCGAATTCGTTATCTGGTATTGACTACAGTAACGCCAGTGAAAAGTCGCAAATTCATGTATTTATTGAAAATGCGGTCAGCAGATTGAAGAAAGAAGATCAGGCTTTACCACAAATTCTGAGAATGAGAGAGCTACTTTCGCGGGGGATTGCTGTTCACCACGGAGGCCTGCTGCCAATTGTAAAAGAAGTGAGGTGAAATAGTTTTTTATGTTATATTATGCTGATTCAGCAAAGGTTGTGGAAATTCTTTTTGCGCGAACACTCGTAAAAGTTTTGTTTGCTACGGAAACTTTTGCAATGGCGAGAATCATGTGTTTGTGTTTGTATGAATTATCTAATAGCGGACAGGGTCTTAATTTGCCTACCAGAACAGTTGTATTTGCTGGAACAAGAAAGCATGATGGAAGAAGCTTTCGTGATTTGCTTCCAGGAGAGTATACGCAAATGGCTGGACGAGCAGGCCGAAGAGGCTTGGATACAACGGGCACTGTGATCATAGCATTTGCGGGTGATCAGCCTCCTGATGTGAGACACGCTGACGCAGTCATTGAATAAAGCATACTGACCACATAGGTTCCTTCTCTCAATAAGATGATTCTCGGCCCCCCTACAAAACTTCAGAGCCAGTTCAGATTGACATATAACATGATTCTCAATCTCCTGCGGGTTGAAGCTTTAAAAGTAGAGGAAATGATCAAACGATCTTTTAGCGAGAACGCAACACAGAGCATGATCCCCGAGCATGAGAAGTCTGTCAAGGATTCGGAGGCCAATTTGTTGAGTTTTAAGCGCGAGAAGTGTAGTGTTTGCGACGGTGACATTGAACAATGCCACAATACAGTAACGGAGATGAAGGAGTTGACAGCAAACATGGTTGTTGCTGCTTGCAATACAACTTTTGGTAATCGCTTATTAAGTGCAAGGCGGTTAGCCGTCTTGCAGTTTGAAGTATGAAAGTCTGTTGAGATAGAGTGCGTCTCCTGATAAATTTAGGGATATAGTCGAACCGTTGGTGTTATTGTTGGTGCAAATGTTCAAAGGCAGACGTTTCATTGCTACGGGATGTTCTCCAACGGCAAACAGAAGAAACAGCAAAAGGAAGCCCGTAAGTTTTACGTTTTTCATAAAAGCTGTTTCTGATTTTGTTTTAGGAGATCTAATACCTTTTATCCCGGAGTTGAAAGAAATTCTTGGGGAGCTGAAAATAGATGGGATGCTGGTCGAAAGACACATTCCATTTTCAGCAGTTGAGTTCTTTTGCAACGCTACAGTTGAGGTAAGATATAATGTGCTATCGTCTGTTCTCATATTGACAACAAACGATCGACTTAGCAGGACTTAGAAAGAAAGATCCCCGCGTGATAACAAAGCTGAGAACAGATTTGCTCAATAGCGCATCGCAGATTTGGACTGAAGTAGAATGGAAAAAGATGAAAAATTTCGCTTTTACCGAGTTTTTCACAAAGCGTGAAGGGCTTCGTCCCAAGCTGGAAACTTATCAGTGCTTGCATTGTCCTAGCTTTGTTAGACACGTATGAACTCTCCAAAGTAACCTTGAGCATGAGGCTAACAATTCAGTTTGCTCAAACGCACGAGGAAGCCTTGCTCAAAAAGAATATTGCAGATCTTAAGTCAGCGATTTCAGATCAAAACCTTGAGTTGCTACCCGATTACGAGCAGCGGATCAGAGTTTTAACCGATTTGGGTTTTATCGACGAGACCTTGAACGTGGAACTAAAGGGACGTGTCGCTTGCGAGGTAAGCTCAGTTTATGGTTTCAATGTGATTTGCGCCTGACATTATTTAGATTAACTCTGGCCACGAACTGATTTTGACAGAATTGATATTGGAGAACTTCTTAGCGGATTTCGAACCAGAGGAGATTGTGGCTTTGCTTTCTTGTTTTGTTTTCCAAGAAAAGACGAATACTGAGCTCAATAGCATTACGCCCCGTCTTGATGAGGTATGTAGACTACAGATTCAGGTTGAGGGTCTCAGATTACTAACTTTTCACAGGGAAAAAGCAAAATCCTAGAAATTGCTGCAAAGATTAACGAAGTCCAAACTTTCTATCAAGTCTTACTTCCAGAAGAAGGCGTGTTTGACTCTGAGACCGCCCCTGGACGATTTGGCTTAATGGAAGTTGTCTACGAATGGGCCCGGGGAATGCCGTTCAACCAGATTACTAATCTTACGGACGTGCTCGAAGGAACTATTGTAAGAGTGATCACCCGACTCGATGAAGTCTGCCGTGAAGTGAAGAATGCCGCACGAATTATTGGGGATCCGACATTGTATGCCAAAATGGAGCTGTCGCAAGAGAAGATCAAACGAGATATTGTGTTTTGCACCAGTCTGTATCTATAAATGCTTCTAAAAAGTTTCCATGTATAAATCATATTAGGCGCTTTTAGAGTGCTATTATACCCACTGTATATAATATAACTTAGCTTAGCATACACAAAGAAATATAAAGGGCCTTGTAACAAAGTAGTATAAACACGTGACTTTCAAAGCTTATCTGTGACAAAGTTCTGAATGCGTCTTACTTGGGAATAAGAGTACGAGAACGTATATCAAATTGCGTAAGGACATTTACAGATACAAGAAGCGCTTTGAGGTTGAAGTGCAATTGTTCAGATTTATTGGATTCAGATTGTTGCTTGCCGCGGTAAACCCACGAAAGAAGCGTTTCAATTGCTAAGTTCTTTAACAATGGCTCTGGCAGCGGTATGCTAATTCTTTACACAATAGAAATTAGGAGGATTTCAGTGGTACTAATGTTCTACAGTGGCGACAATTTACATTTTTTGATTCCCTACCTATTAGAGACCCTGCAGTTGCTGACGACGACGGTCCACTGTACTCGGTATGCATATGCATATTAGTCGAAAACTTATAGAATTGACATAACAATAAGGATTCAAATGTAAGCGCAGTGTGTGCAGGTTCAGGCTCTTTATATCTTGCAACAAATCGAGGTGTGGTTAAGATTGTGTCCAAATCTCTCAAACTACAGGTCTCGTTTGTCGCACATGATAATGCTGGGGCAATTACATATATGGTCCAACAGGACGGTAGTCCCAATCTTGTTACTGTAGCTGTAAGTCATATTTTGCATTTAACAGCTTTATTCTGATTGGCCAAAGGAGTCGGAACTATCTGAGCCACAGATTAGAATATGGTCGCTCGACAAGCCAGACAAGAAATCAAATGGGCCAAAATGTAATACGTCAATCAATATTCACATGAAGAAAGTGTCCGAGGTAAGCAAGTTTTTGGACAATGCTTTTGAATTTATGCTGAACATTGCATAGATTACTGCGTTTGCTGTGTCCGATGATTTTACATCAGTAGCAGTTGGGCTTGCGACTGGAACTATCATTTTGGTAAGGGGTGATCTCTTGCATGATAAAGGTATCAAACAAAAGGTTGTGTTTGAGAGTCCGGAGTCAGTGACTGGATTGGCGTTTTATGATGCCAACAAAACGTCACTGCTTTATATTGCTACGACAGGGCGTATTCTCACTATGTTTACCAGCGGCAAGAACCAGTATCATCCGGCTCGTCTTTTAGAAGACAAAGGCTGCAGTGCAGGTTGTATGGCATTTAAAAAAGCTAGTGGAGAAATTCTAGTTGCGCGAGAAGATGGAATCTATACATATACACCTTACAGTCGTGGCCCTTGTTACATGTATGAAGGACCGAAAACCAGTCTTTTTGTATACAAATCATATTTAGCTATCGGGTCACCTTCATCAGCACCGACTGACGCAAATGCGCAAAGTACTATTCGAAGATTTGTCGGTAGCGTACCAACTACAGATGACCCATTTGACACCACCAAGTTTACGATTCTCGACACTGACAACAAGTTTGTTGCTTATTCTGGACAATTTGTGGACGGTATCAAAGCGGTTTTTTCGGAGTGGGGTGACTTGTATGTTCTCGGCGGTGATGGACAGCTTTACAGGCACCAGGAACGAGACCTGCAAGCCAAACTTCAAATATTGTATCAGCGAAATCTGTATAATCTTGCCCTGGCGCTCGCAACTAATGCTGGTGCGAATGAAAAGCGGATACTCGGCATTTACAAAAGATGGGGCGATTTCTTGTATGATAGGGGCGATTATGACGAAGCCATGGTGCAATACACTAAGGCCATTACAAGCGGAGAGGTTTCTCAGGTAATCAGAAAATATCTGGATTCCCAACGAATATACAATTTGACATCATACCTTGAAGAGCTTCACAATCGGGGTATTGCAACTGCTGACCATACGACTTTGCTTTTAAACTGTTATGCGAAGCTGAAAGATACTGAGAAATTGGAAACTTTTATTAAATCTGAGGGAGAAAACCTAAAGTTTGATTTGGACACAGCAATTCAGATGTGCAGACAGGGCGGATATTTTCAGCAAGCTGCGTACCTTGCCGAGAAGCATGGCCAAAACGATTTGGTGGTGGATATTACTTTGCAAGATCTTGGTGATTATAAGTCTGGTCTACGGTTTATTCAAAGCTTGCCACCGGAAGATATGTATTACAACCTGACCCGATATGGTAGCTTGTTATTACAGTACGTTGCCAAAGAAACAACTACCCTTTTCATTGACTATTTCACTGGCCGGTATACACCACGAAAAATTCCAAATATATCGGACTTTGATCCAGCAGCAGCAGCAGCAGCAGCGGCGGCGGCAGTGTTGGCTGGAGAACAGCAAAGTGCCGCTTCAGCTCTTCTTGGGATCACAAACTACAAAAACTTTATTCCTTACATGACTGGAAGCAGACCACCGTCGGTGATGTCCGGAAATACTGTGGATGGCGCTCCTACAATTATGAGTGCGATCACCAATAATGTTGGGAAGTTGTCTAATGCTGTTGCTGGCGGTGCATCCATATCAAATGCGCAGGTTCCAATGGAGTCTTCAACTTTGTACGCGTCAGAATCAGTCTCAGATTACAATGTTCCTAAGCCGCGGACGGTGTTCGCTATTTTTGTCGATCAGCCAGAAGAATTCATTGTGTTTTTGGAAGCGTGCATTGCTCACCACCGTGTGGTTGGCGGGAGCACGAGTGACGAGTCAGATCTGTATACAACGTTATTTGAGATGTACCTTCAGCGCGCAGAAGCGAGCACTACAGAAGTTGAAAAAACGAAGTGGGAAGAGAAAAGCAAGGGACTAATTACAGGCGTGAACATGCCGATTGATCAGTCAAACGTTCTTCTGTTGTCACACCTTTACTCATACAAAGAAGGCGGTATTTTAGTTCGCGAGCGCGAAAGCTTGTATATCGATATCTTCCGATCATGCATTGCTGTTAATGACACGGTTGGTGCAATTAACACTCTGCATAAGTATGGAGACGAAGAGCCAGAACTGTATCCTCTTGCCTTGTCTTATTTCACATCGTCTCCTGAAGTCATGGACATTGCATCTGAAGAGCTATCGCAAGTGTTGAAGAAAATTGAGTCAGAAGGAATTATGGCGCCACTTCAAGTGATTCAAGCTTTGAGTGTTAATGCAGTTGCTACGGTTGGAGTTGTGAAGAACTATCTTTCTGAGATTATTGAGAGGGAGAAGAAAGAGATCGACACTAACCTGAAGCTAACAGAGTCTTACAGAGTCGAGACCAAAGCCAAAATGGATGAAATCCATGAGCTTGAGACAGAGCCACGAGTATTCCAGTCCACTAGATGTGCTAGCTGTGGCGCTGCGCTCGATTTGCCAACTGTTCATTTCATGTGCAAGCACTCATACCATCGACGATGTTTGAACGAGGTCAACGAAGACAGCGAGTGTCCTCAATGCGCTCCAAATAACGCAACCATTCGTGCAATCAGACGTGCTCAAGACGACATGGCTGACAGACACGAGGCGTTTAAGGAGACATTAAGAGACAGCGATGACAAATTCAAAGTTATAAGTGACTATTTTGGAAGAGGAGTGATGGAGCAAGTTGATTTCCTGGTCGAGTAATTTGGGCGTCGAAATGCATTTTAGTGGCATTTTTTTACAATGTATGCTAGTATCTAAATTTTACAAATCCTCTCAAATAGAGGTTGGATCGTAAGTCCAATTGGTATCAGATCGTTCACAGTACATAGATACTAAAGTAAAGCTTCCGGGTGTGCAAATTGTTCCCATCTCGTAGTTCTATGCAAACTCTTGTATAAAGAAATATTCCAGCTCATACATTCTCGGTTAGTGCCAGCTTCTAACCGTCTTCAGCGACAGACTGGACCAATTCTGTCGTCTGAGTTTCACCAATAGGCTTGCTTTCTTCGTTTCCTACTTTTGATGGAGCTTGATTTTTGTTTTTAGTCACCATGTCTTCATTTATTTCACCGGTCACTACTCGGACGTGGCCACCACTTTCATTCTCAGTAAATTTCTGTCCCACAGTAACATCTGAATTGCCACTGCTACTGCTGCCACTACTACTGCTGCTGGTGTTGTCGTCAGAACTGGCATCCGTATCTTCTGATGCACTCTCAATTTTAGTTTGCAGCTGCACATCGGAACCAGCAGTGTGACTATTCTGGCGTGTGCTATTGCTTGTAAGACCGCCTCTGTTTCGCCCTCTACCTCTAGATCCTCGACTTCGAGCTCGTTTCGACCCACGCCTGATTACGTCTTGAACGACATTTCTCTGTACTTCAACTCGTCGCTCCAGTAAACTCAGAAAATTGTAGTCTCTGTCTCCCAACAGCTGTCTTTTTCGTGACTCTTCAGACTCGTTGTCGTCTCCTTCAACGTTATGATTGTCGTTTCCGAACTCTGAGTATCCGCGACTCCCAATCAATTCGTTGCGCGGGATGTACCGCAAAACCGCATCTGAAATGTCTTTCATACCTTTACAAGACGAGCGTTGCTTATGAGAAGCAAAACATGCAACACTACAGTATGGTGCCAAACAAGCAGGACACTTATAAGAGGGATTGTTTTTTTGACATGATACACATGATGCTC
This sequence comes from Lipomyces arxii, assembly GCF_038497795.1. Lineage (NCBI taxonomy): Eukaryota > Fungi > Ascomycota > Lipomycetes > Lipomycetales > Lipomycetaceae > Lipomyces > Lipomyces arxii. Next base: position 336,557 of record NW_027117708.1, on the reverse strand, counting down.
GTTGTGATGTGCCTAATGATCCATTTGATCCCTCTACCATAGTCGGCCTATAAACTTTTAGCTTTCCACAACTAGTCACAGATATCTAGTGTATTATAAATTTAGTAATATAAGAGCAAACGACAGTACTCTAGTGTACCAGCCCACAATACGTTCTACGTCCAAATATTTTGTAAGGTCATCGCAAAGCGATCCTGAATCAAATCGGGTTAGGGGAATAAGTTCAATAAAGTTTCTACATAAATGCAGCACATTACAGGCGCACATGCGGTAACTGCAGAGTAACGGTCACAGTTCAGTTCAACCTTAAAATGGTTAGATCCAAACCTTACCGTACGATCACCAGCGACAGGGGAATTACCGCTGCCAGGGCACTTAAGAGCCGCCACGACAGTACAAGTGGTTGATTATATCAAAATACACGCAAGAATTTGGTCTTATATTCATTTTAGCTTTTCGGAATAGGCCGTGTCATAAGGATGGCTGCACCAGCTTCTTTTTCGAATCCTATGAAGAAGTACAAGTAAGTTGCGTTGTTAGTCGAAGCATCACTGCCCATTGTTTCTGTACAGTCATTTGACTGGTTATTGTATCTTTTCAATGTTTTTGGCGTTTACAGATGCTAATGTGATTTTATAGACTGGTATTTCTAGGAGAACAAAGCGGTATGGCACTTTGTGGTTGAGTTTGCTTAGGTCGATATTGACATTTCTATAGTCGGAAAAACATCATTGATAACGCGATTTATGTATGATTCGTTTGACTCTCAATATGCCGTGCGTTCAAATATTCTTGTTGAAATGCATAAGAAACTAAATGAAGTAGGCCACTATTGGCATCGACTTTTTGTCAAAGGTAAACCGTCAGTATAGAATAGTAAGCTGATTGCTAACATTCAACAGACAATGTATTTAGAAGATCGTACTGTTAGATTGCAGGTGCGCAACTCTAGCTTGGGAATTATTTTGAGTAGTAATAATAGGGTCTAGTTATGGGATACAGCAGGACAAGAGCGATTCAGAAGTTTAATTCCATCATACATTCGCGATTCTACAGTTGCTGTCGTGGTTTACGATGTGACAAGTAAGCCATTTGCATATTTGTAACTGACATTATTGACCTTTTAATTCAGACCGAAACTCGTTTGTCAACACAACAAAATGGATTGATGACGTACGAGCAGAACGTGGAACAGATGTTATTATTGTGCTAGTTGGCAACAAGACAGACTTGAACGATAAGCGTCAAGTCACTGCAGAAGAAGGCGAAAAGAAGGCAAAAGAATTTAAGGTTATGTTCATCGAAACAAGTGCAAAGGCAGGTCACAATGTGAAGACTCTGTTTCGGAGGATAGCACAGGCATTACCTGGCATGGAAAATTCAATGGAGGAAGCAAATCAGTCACAAAGTAAGTTTATTTTTAAGCCTAGTAGTGGCTCTCTAACAGTGAACAGTGATTGATATCACCATCGACCCGAGCCATAAACAGGTTGAAGACCAAGGATGCGCTTGTTGAATATGCCTAGTATGAGGGAAAAAGAAAAACAACATCATATAGATTTTGATGCCGCTTAACGCAAAGTCATTTCCTTTTATATCTACTTTCATATTGCACGTGACAGTATTGTGTGGATTAGATACGACGTACTTGTTACTTTTTGCGAAACGTAGAGCTCTGCGATTTTACCTTTTTCTAAATTCATTGTATTTGGTTTTACTTTGGGAAAAGTTTATAATCATTTGGGACCCAGTCGGGCGTTCGTCGTGCCCTCTCAGCAACTAGTGTCGGTAAATGCAGCGGTCTTGGTACCGTAATACTCTCAAAATCATCAGGATCGTTCCGCGCTTTCTCTTCCATGTTTTTTTTTGCACGATTTCGACGGTCGCTGTATTTTGCAAACGCAAGCCACAACAAAGCAATCAGCACCACAAAACCCCATAGCCCAATCAAACCTCCCGCAAGGTATAGCTCGAGAGCGATAGATTTGGCAAACGCTTCTTCAACCTTAATCAATGTGGTTTCGACGGTGTCAGCTGTGCTGTAACTTAAGTCGTCCAAAGTCTTGCTATCGAGTGTGGCGCTGTTTTGTCGATTGGATGCAATATTTGGATTTGTTGAGTTTGATGGCAGTAACAAAGCACTTGTAATGACGTCCTCGCCCACTCTAGGAAAGCTGACATGTGCATTATCGTGCGCCCATGTTAAGCCATGCTGAATACCTCGAATTTTCAAAAGCAGTAAACAATCCAAAACATCCTTGATAGGCTAAAAAGCGTTAGTAACATACAGTTGCACGGAAAAATCGCAACTTACAGTGTACAAAGGCGTGCCTCCAAACACATCATTAAGAGCGCCCATCATTTCGTCCACAAAGGTATTTAGCGTGTTGTTAACACTAGAAGTAGCATCTGTAACCCAGCCAAACAAGTCCTCATTGGTTTCAACCTCGACATTCGCCAACGCAATATTCGTTTGATCTGCCCAGCTAATAGCTTTACTCTGCACAGTGCTTGCAATCAGATTTGTCATGTTACCGACATTTGATGCAAGCTCAGGAGTCCTTTCCCGTAGAGCGTTCAAGATGTGAATTTGGATTGAGGCGGCTATAAGGCTTGTGACCCCCAAAGTCAAACCAAACATGGCAGGAGGATAAGTGATATATGCAATTACCCATCGAATGAGTGCACGATTTCGCATCGACTTTACTGGGCGAGTGACATATAATCCTAAAGATTGGGGTAATGGGTGGACTGCCACATCAAAGCTATCAATCGGATCAAGATCTTTGTCTGTACGGCTCAGCGTACGAGACAAAATATAGATATTCTTACGCAGTTTCTTCCAATGAAGAAAGTCAAGATAACCCATTGGAACCATAGCAAGAACACCGATAACACATGCGGCAACGACTGCGGTCTTGAGCATAGTAGCGACGACCGAAACAAGTTCATCAAAGAAGTCGTCAATACTGCTGTCTTCCGAGCATACATTAATAGTGTCTTTGCTTGTAACTTTCAAAAGAGATCTGTCAAATTGATAGTCCGCCAATGACGAATTGATGACATTCTAAATAAGTTAGCAGATTCATAACATTAAATAGCACAACTAATTACCCTAAGCTTCTGGAATGGCTCTCTAATGGCAGAAAAAGTTGCGTTCTGCACGTCTTCAAAATTAGGCAAGTGTCTCTCTACGTCATTAAGCTTGTCGTTAATCTCTCCAGGTATGGTAAGATTTGTAAGTGCACCAAGACCAGGGATAGACAGCGTTGGCCAACTTGGATTTGATCCCGTAAAAAATCCTCCAATGTTTTCTACAGCCCCTTCAACGTTTTTCAATGCACTGTTGAACGAGTCAACTTCGGAATCAATCTCTATTATTATTGAGTGAAGCGTCTCGTTCACCCATGAGATGATAGATTCCGTCGCATTCAAAACTACAGAAACACTTCCGGTGACAGCCATGGTCAGTAAGCAAACATAAGTGCCGGTAACCAAATTGACAGTAAACACTGTAATCTCTTCAACCCCAACGACTAGCAGCTCAAGCGTGGCAACCAAAGCATCAACTGAAGCTTCAATACCTTGTGCGATTAGCTCGTTTGAAGCCTTTGACACATAGTGCGGCATAGAAACAAGGCCAGATCCAGCAATCTCTATACTTTGACATGCGGTATGTGCATTTATTCGAGCCGATTCCAAGCTGCTGTGGAGAGAGTTTGTAAAGAGGAGCAATTTCACGAGGACGAGAATACACACAATTGTCCATCTGTTCAGCCACACTTGAGATAAACGACTTTTTGTACTCAAATAAGGCTCAGATCCTCCGTTATTTGGAAAACCTGAAGGTGGAGTGTTTAAAAAGTCTCTCGGATGTATGTCTGACCATTGTACAGGATGAAGCGGACGTAAGACAGTAGCTGACGAGGAAGAAATTCCTAAAATTTGGGAGTACCTAGGAGTTTCTGTAAATTGAGGTGGGGGAGTATTTGAACTCATTAATTGATCAGAATGGCAGATACAGTATACACAGAAACAGAACAGAACAGAGGCAGGATTATATACAGAGAGATGCTGATTACTTAGACATCACTAAACGGTCAAAGTATAATCATTTTACCGTATTTGGCAATATGATATGCCACCAATTGCATGTTCGTGCAACGTGGTGCCGAAGAGTTGGGTAGTCTAAACATGGAGATGAGGTTCTTCAATCAGAATTTATGTGCGGCGTGAGGCTGATCCGTTCGAACCCCCCGCGACCCTGAATTTAATCAACCCCTTCGTCACTGAAACTAACCCAAAATGGTAAATGCCAAACACTCTATATTTAACAGTTGATAAAATAAAATATAGACCCTTTTAAAACTCCTATGAAATATAAACCATCCAATAAACGACACCATAGTGAACATATGTACAAATATAAGATTTTGCGCCTGTCGTGATAGATTTTGGTAAAACTCTAGCGTTCAATACTTTAATGGTGTTGAAGTGCTAATGGTAGTGGATTTAGAAGCCGTTCCAACGGTTTGTACCAGAGCGGTACGGTGTTCAACAACATTCTTCAATATATGATTCATAGTCATTCCAATCTGGACAAGCTGATCAGCCTGTGCTTTCGTAGCAGCAGCAGACCTTATAAACTGCTCAGACTGAAAATCGAACGGCTCCATTGTCAAACTAAACAAGCTCGCATAACCCTCTACCTGCTTGCGAACCCAATCTACCAAGCTGGAGCTCATATGGTAAGCCTTAAAGCACTCTTGGTATATTTCAATTGTGGCTCGCGTCAAAGTAAAAGTAATAGTCGCCAACTGGGTAATATAAAACGGAATATCGTCAGGATTTTTGTGAAGCTCGCCTATTCGGGTTTGTATAATTTTGCTCCGAGCATGAAGAAAAGCGACACGGGCATCTCGCTCCAAACCGAGACGTATTAGAATGCGAATTATATACACCAGCCTTTTACGACCTGTAAACTCCGAGCGCAAATCATAAGACAAGATGTCATATATTTGATCAATTCGGTCTTGCAGCTCATAATCTATGTCACCTTTGTCCACTGAGACTTTCACTATCTTTATTAGCATCAGAGCAGAGAATAGTACATTGACGTACACTTTTCAATCAACGTCACCGCGTCTTCAATATTCCGATGAGCAATCATACCGTCCAGCTCTGTCAGCTGGTCATCTATAATAGCCTGCCCCTTGGATGGATCCACTAATATTCCATTTTTAGCATTGGTAGAAGCAGACGACAAGGACCGCAATATGTCACGATGCACACTCTCAGCATTTGATGTCGAAGGCAAAAGGGGGTTGCTAGTAATGCTGTCAGAATTGCTGATCCACGACCCATCGGCTCGACGAGCAGCCTCTCGTCTCAGCAGTGGCAAGTCGACATAATCTGCATTGCTGCCATCCTTAGTCCCATTTGGGTTACTGTCTTTGTCCTTAGAGTTCATAACGGTAACCATTATTGACAACTCATTCATCATATTGCGGGTGTCACGGATCTCTTGCTCCAACGTAGTTATTTCGGATGATATCTGAACAAATTGGCTGTAACTGTTGAAAAGATTTCTCTGCATATCTTTGATTATTTGGCCATCTGTACGCTTCAAGTTTTCAAGGTAATCGCGAAGCTGGTAGTCTGCAGAATCCGCAAGATGGGATTGAACATATTTCTGCGGATCAAACGATGCATCTTGGAAGTCTTTCACTGCAACTGTATAATTATTCTCATCTAAACCTGGAATTGATTGTAAAGATGGCGCACGGTCTAAAACAGGTACAGTTTTTGCTGTTTGAGATGGCACAGACGGCAAAGTTGGCTGCTTCGTCGGAGGGTGAGGAGCTGGAGCCCGGGGATCCTGTCGCTGTCTTGCTGTGATGGAAGAATACGAAGTTTCGAGAATCAGTGGCACATCCTCCGGTATTGAATAATCATTTCTACTTTTTTCATTGTCACCTTTCTTTTTGCCCATTGAGCCACCGAAACCAGTTGAAGGAAATCGCGCTGTCGAGTAGCGCTTTAACAATTTACCCACCTAACCGTAAGCCAATGCATACTAGAGCAAATACGTTTCTTACTTTATCATGTTGATGGCTGTCAACTGTAGTAGAACCTTTCCGGTGTGCACTACTAGACATGGAAGGAATGATTGATTCTCGGGCTGCGCGGTTATTCGAAGAGGCTGTTGGCGGCGCGTTGCTGATAGTACCGCGTCGCTTTCTATGTGAGCGAACAGAATCCATTTCTTTTTCTCGAGAGTCCATAGCGCCGTGTAATATCTTTCCCCGCCGATTTATTTGAAAAGATGTTGCTTAGCTAGAACGGCAGAGCCACGCTAATAGGCTTAAAACCAAATGACGTCCTTGATGAGCCGCATAGTATAGTCAGGTTTTCTGTACTACGAAATATACAAGACAGGTGCTCTATATTAGGATTATATATGTACAAGAAATTTAGTAAATTTTATAGTCATGAAGGTCCTGGAGTCGGCGTAAAGTCAGAATCATTCTTCTTTTTCTTCTTGATCTTCTTTTTGGCACCAGGAACATAAACAACGGGTTGCTTGAACAGATCTACAAGCTCCTTAGGATCAAATATTGTGTCGCAAACAGCGCAACTGCCGTCTGCTGGTGGCTGGCAAAATACTGGAGTGGCTTTTAGTAATAATTCGTAACAAACTCTTGGATCGCTTACTTGACAGACAAATATTGCAGACATAGCCAATATCGACTATTCTTTTGTGACAGAAGCATGCAGCTCTGAAGTCAATTCCAGACTGGGTAGGCAGTACTAAATACTTCCGTAAGAGTCGGTCCGGTAAAAACACCGTCATGAGGTATTGTATCAAGCCCGTCGGGTTGACTAGATGTAGATATACACCGCCTGTTGTATCTGCTGCCTGTTGTAAAAATACAGTGTCATTGCCCAGTTTGCATACATCAATTGGTACTTTCTATGCCAGTGTCAGCCATGAATCCGTGATTAGCAAACATCATATACCCACCATCTTTTGTGCTGCAAATATACTGTTCATTATTGGAACATATTGAGATGCTAGATCTGCGCAAACACTGACAACCAAAACGCGCGCTTTCATTCGCATATCTCCGTCATCTACACCGCCTGCCAGCCGATTGATATATGACAACGCAACGCTCAGCGCACCGGACATTACTGTTGAATCAAATGGCACGCCATTGCGTTCGATATCTTCTGCTTTCGTCTCTTGCAGTAGCTGATCAAGTTCCCTTAAAACGCTCTCATTAACAACACGAAATTGTCGATACATTGAAAAATCGCTCATAGAGTGTGTTCCATTTCCATTTCCATTTCCATTTCCATATCCGTTTCCGTTTCCGTTGGTGTGATCTTCATTAGAGCTGTCTGTAGGCGAGTGGTCTTCTGATACTTTCGCCACAACTGTTGATTCACTATCAGGTCGAGGATATAAAAATTTTAAGCGATTTGTGTGAGATGCAATCACAGCAACTTCGTTTGAATGGCTGAGCGAAAGATGCGAGTTTAGAAAAATCAGAAGCGATGACAGAGCTTCCCGCAATGAAATTTGACCGTTCCATCCAAGCGGGTTTGTATCTAGCACAACGACAAGTAAAGATGGTAGCTCGTCCTCTTCAAAAGCGTTAGCTGCAATCAAGTCATAAATAAGTCAATAATACCTAGATCACCCGAGAACTTCTCTTGCTCGACATGAGCAGATCCGTCAACTGCGTTCATATTGAGATTAATTTATTACCACCACCGAAATTTAGATGAAGGTTTCCGTATACAATAACATCTCAATCTATGTTTGCTACAATTTAAGAAACTTGTCTATGTGGTGTAGTTCTAGTGACGTGATCCTTGATTGGGAGTTCTCATATGCGACCACAAAAATATATGGAACGCTATAGTTGCGTGAACTTACACTGCACTTGCTAACCAAAACTACAATATGTCTTACTAACAATACCTCTTATCAAAAGTAAACAATAATTATCTGCCGACCATCCACATAGACCATTATTTAACCCGTTCTCCAGTGCACCAATACTTTAAAATACATAATACAGAAACAGCCATCCTCAATAGAGCGTCCTACCAAGTTGCCAATGCCTGACTTTTGCCGCTACAAGAAGTAAACGCTCTACGCAACTGTGATAATTTCTTCACAGCTTTCACGAGTCGTTGGATTGGACTTTATTATCTTCGGGTGCCTTATGATTATCATTCGCAACCTCTTCGTACGGTGGTGGAGTAGGCTCAGAGCTTGGGCCTGCATCGTTAGACTCCGGTTGTACTGGAACTGAAGCAAACACCGGGGTACTGTGTGTAGCATCCGGTACAGAAGGTGACGACAAGTTAGGTGCAAATACACCGGAATCTTGTTGAGGAACTGGAGAGTAGTTAAATTGTTGTCTAGTATAAAACGTAGAAAATCGTGGCTGTGAATTGCGGCCCGTCTGAGATTCTAAATCAGTACCATCAACAAATGGCTCTTCTGGAAATCGTGCAATGATGTACCACGAGTGCTGTAAAACATCAGTTGCCAGATTATCATACTTCTGCCACTCCTCACTTACCAATAATCCTGGTATGAATCCTAACATGCATAATGCAATATTAATTAAGGAGTCAGCGGAGCAAATACCACGTTTGATCCACACCGGAATAGGAGGAAACAGAATGGCCAGCAAGACCAGAATGATGTCTGCAGAGAGCAGAAAGAAGCACATTGCTACTGTACTATATGCTATACTTTGGATCAAGTAGGAAGTACGTGGACGAGTTTAAAACCTTGTCCAAAAATGCCCCAACCCTGGTTTATTCCCAACCCTTGTCGGGTAACCCCGACAAACCAGCCCTAGTGATGCACTAAACATACTTAGCGTATATGCCATATTACAAGGTACTATTTTGCACAATTGCTATCGTTATCTGACGAGTCAGTGCGCCGTTTACATCAAGTGAACAAAAGGCACATAACAGTCAATGAGATCCCCTGGCTGAGATGAGTCAGACGGCATTAATAGGCTCGGCCTACATTCGCTATTTTTGGCCCGGCACACGTAATCGAGGTAAAAGTTTATAAGCCGGGTTTGGTATTTAATCATGTATCATGTCTGCTACTACTCGGTGCATATGTCAAGTTTTCTAAGGAAGACAAGCTTATTTTTTTTAACTTTCCAAGCTCAATAAATAAGCTTTACTTGCATATCAAAGCTTTCCAACAGTCTTGGAGCATATCCAGCAGCGTAAATACACTGGGAGGTTTTCTCTAATGGCCACGTCTCGGGAGTTTGTCGACTGCGTGTTGAACAATGGATTTAATAGACTTATTACTAGACAGCTGACAACAAATAAAGATGACCTATCAAAATACGTTATCGAGAAGCTGAAGGACGCTCAAAGAGGTGAAATGCCAATTGCCTACGCAGCCAGAGATTTACCTAATGAAGCGTTCAAAGTCTTGCCTGAAGATGTGATTCCATCTGAATTTGAAGTCATCACGCATCTTCAACTATTGAGCATTTTTCGTGCGTTGAGATACAAAATATCAAATACCAACGGACTTTTTAATATCTACAACGAGAACCATAAGAACGACATGTCAAAGGTTTTTGACCAAGCTTTCCAAAGCAAGAAAGCTCAACCATTTGAAACCCGATGGAAAGTATATGTTGCTAGGGCTGTAGAACGCTACACTGTATGGTTCAATTCCCACCCGGCTGAGGAATTCGACAGGCGACCACAATTTACAGGCGGCATTCCCTGGGCAATTGATCTTGGGACATTGCCTCCAATTGACGTGCTATTGGTCTGGCATGTTCACATGCTACATCCTCGAGCTTATTGGGAAGACTGCGTCCGTTCAAACCGTCAAGGTTTCTTTCGAACCATGTCATTTCCATGGTTAGCCATAGTACGTTACAGCATTCGTTCTTATACGAGTATTATTGACTTGATTATAGAGCCATATTATCACAGAAGAACCTGATTCCCATGGTAATGGCTCAAGTTATCTCTATTCACCCCCAGTCGAGGCTATGAAGTATTTTCAAGCTATGACCGGACATGCGTATGAAAACATAGAAGATGATATTTACAAGGTCGTTACTTGTCCGAACTGTCGGAAGAAGGGAATAAAAGCAGACTGGTGGGCTGCTTTTCATCATGGCTGGGCAGAGGAAGAGTTTGAGCTTTATTGTCCAGATTGCGGAACAAGAATTACAAAAGACGGTCTTTCAGCTCTCCAGTTCTTGGACGACTTTGCACAATTGTCTAGCAAAGGCGTTCCTATGAAGTATGAGTTGTGATAATGATAATTTGGGGATATACTAACTGATAAAGAGGCTCGTTATTGGACTATTTAGGTGTTGACCAAAACGAGCAGAATACCTACCCAGGTTTTGCCAACGATCTATTGGGCAAGGCGTACAAAATGACGCAACTCACCTTAGCAACTGGAGAAGGAATGGAGACTCTACGTTTAAAGATCAAGAACTTGATGAACGATAAATTCACGCTTTCAGCTAAAGATTTCAACGTCCCTTTTCATCGAGATAATCAATATCCGCTGCGACGAATGATGGTTCGCTACTACGACAACCCAAGTACATTTGCTGTTGAGTTAAATTCCGCTGTCGCGAGACAAAGCAGGTTTATTGATACAATGGACGCGCTAGCTTATCTAAAGTCTCCATTTCGACAGGCAATCATTCATAGGTCAATCGATCGTCTTCTAAAATTCCTTCATTTACTGCGGATGAACCCTGAAAGAAGTCTTTCTCCTCCAGTTGATGTCGATCTTGCCTGGCATACATTCCAACTTTCGCCTCCAGCATACACAGCAACCTGTTTTGTGCTTTTAGGTACATTGATTGACCACGACGACTCGACGACCACAATCGCACTTCTAGAGTCGGGTCGTGCTTCAGACAAGTTATGGCGCAAGAACTTCCCTTCGGATCTACTTGGATATGATGGCTGCACGTGTGCATTCTGTGAAGCCGAGCGTCAATTCACAACAACTTCAAATGGCGCCACATCATCGACATCTAAGAGGTTCATGTCCAAAATTTCTACCAGTGAGACTCGTAAACGTGCCCAAAAAATTGATGATTTCTACGGACTGGCTTGCGCAGCTGCTGCAAACCGAGGCTCTAAAGAAGTTGTTAGGCTAAAGTCGTCTTACATAGGAGGTAAAGATCCTGGTTACCCGCAGCATCCATACCTTGCCTTCAGACCGCGTGACGATCCTGATATGAACAGCGGTTTCAAGCACTCTACATCATACGATTATAACGGCGCAAAATGCATTTCTTTATCTAGCACAAATGCTGCGAAGATGAGCGCAGCACCCATGTTTTATAATGGTCCGGGTGCTCCATTTAATGGGGACCCTAACGGACCCGGAAATAGCAGTGCCACGACTGTGTGACAAGCCTTAGACTTTCCTTTTGTTAGTATTTGTAAAATTTTTATTGTCAGATATACTGTCTTTTATAAAGTAGTTGTATACTTTACGCTGTATTCTGATTATGTAACCCGAATTTAAAGCTTATGTGGAAATAGCCTTCCTTTTGTCCAGCTTTGTACCAACAGCATTGGCTTGCATCGATGTTCTTATCAACAGCGAATTCAATTTTGTCAAACTTGTAACAGCCGGTATATACTATCACTGTATATTGACACTCCTCGATGGTTTGGCTTGACTGCTTGGCGAGAGTTCTCAGCGCACCATAGTAGCTGTGTCAAAATATAATGCGAAGTTACGCCTTGAAATACAAGCAAGAAAACAGTCCAGAAACAGTCGCAAGATAGAAGTGTTCACTTTCTGTCGGTCAAGCTAAAACACGAAATAGGCATTTGATGGAAAACATACATTGGCAAAGTTAAAGTACACAATCAAGCAGCCATGACACGTGCCTTGATTAGTGCCTTAATTAAGAAATACGCAGAACTACCGATAACTGCTGCAGACACGATTATCTGGAAAAACCGAAAAGCAATTTCTGCCTGTTCCTACTAGACTGCAAGATAGCTTTGTAGTAGTGCTAAACTAGACACTCAATATGCATTCATCGCTCATAATCAACAAGGCATCAAATAATTTCAATTTTACAGAGTGTATTGTACCAGTGCGAAGCAGTACGCAGAATGGTTAGCCTAGTATCATAATGCGCCTGAACACATACTAAAAGCCAGAAAAACCCGTGCGGCTTGATTCTCCATCGTACGCCCCTATAACTGCTGCTGGCCCCTGTCCAGTCGTACAGATTTGTCCAATTCATACCTATTTCAGGTTTATTTTTGCAGATATAAAAACCGGATTTCAAAATGTCATCTAGAGATGTTCTTGTGGAAGAGGACGATCTAGTTCCTGACTTCGCTCGAGGGTGAGTCAACTAGAGTGTTTCTCTAATTGATCTCTGTTAACCTGTAGCACTAGATACGTTGTTGGACAAAAGAAGACGGTTGACGAGTATGTTAAACTAGGTAGGTCAAATTGCCAGTTTTAGGTGACACGTTAATTATTTATTAGATGACAACGATGAGTCGTTGCGAAAATGGAAGGAGTCTCTGGGCTTGACCAGTGCCACTCGTGGGTCAATTGGAGCACCAGGAGATAAGCGAAAGGTAGGCTAACTGCTAGAAGTTTTGTTGACTTTGCATGACTAAAAAATAGGTTGTCATTCTTCGATTACAATTAGAGATCCAGGACCATGAAGCCATCACTGTCGATCTTGACAACCCTAGTACGATGCCAATGCATTAAGATTGAAGCCACAAACCCCTAACGCAATTTTAGATGCTCTTGAAAAGTTAAGAACTACTCCAATTGTGCTGAAGGAAGGCTCGCTGTACAAAGTGTCGACCAGGTTCAGGATTCAGCATGAAATCATTACAGGTCTGCGATATCTACAAGTTGTCAAGAGGAAGGGTATTCGACTCGACAAAAGCAATGAAGTAATTATATACCGGGAGCAATGACGCAAAGCTCATTAAGAAAACAGATGTGCGGTAGCTACACCCCAAATACACTTGACAAGCCTTACTATGACAAGACCTGTACGCTTCTGCCTTGATATGCTACTAATGGGGAACTAACGTGACATTTAGTTTTGGAAGAAGAAGCACCAAGTGGAATGCTTGCCCGTGGATCATACGACATCGTTTCAAGCTTTGTTGACGACGACAACAATGTCCATTTGTCCTTCACTTGGGTGCTAAACATTAAAAAATCTTGGTAGTGATATAATTTAGAGCACAATACATAGTTATGTTGTGCGCAGAAGATCTGATATTTAGTGACTGAACTGATGTAGACGTAGTAAGTGTCGTTTAAAATTATTGGAGGACATTTCTTTCTGTGCGCTAGTTTGTTTTTTCACCAAAGCTCTTGCCCTTTTTGTTTATACCTCTATACTCTTTATTGAGTTATACAGTTTGATTCGGTTTACTCGCTGAAGATATCTTTGACGCATGTATGATACTTTAAGACGTCACAATCGAAGGAGAGAGCGTTATTTGTCCAAATATGACCATTAAACCCTAAATAACCCTGTCTGTAGGTATTCGTGGTAATTAATTAGTTGTACGCCACTGATATGCGAACTTGGACGTTTCAAACTTTCAAAAAGCAGCAACCTGTTCTTGCAACGTCCGTTCCATACAGTCAATTACGCAGCTAACGACTTGGGGTCAAAAATGCCTAGCATTCCGCTACAGTCTACGTCGTACGGTATTGTCATTGACGCCGGCTCGAGTGGTTCAAGAGTGCAAATTTACTCATGGCCTGCTCCGGACAAAAGTTCACTGACTTTGCCTCTAATCGGCAAAGGAGGGCGCGACTGGCAAAAGAAGGTATCTCCTGGCATTTCTTCTTATAGTACACATATAGCAGATATCGGCAATGTGCATTTAAAGCCATTACTTGAACATTCAAAAAAGATTATTCCACAGCAGAAGCATTCTCGAACACCAATATACCTACTTGCGACAGCGGGAATGCGTTTGCTACCGCAAGAGACTCAACAAAAGATGCTGAGAGACACTTGCACTTATATACTTGCGAACTCGGACTTTTTACTCCCAGACTGCGAATCGCATATACGTGTAATCGACGGCAAAACAGAAGGTCTTTATGGATGGCTGGCATTAAATTATCTCATGGGTTCTCTTGATTCTCCGAAAGCCCATATCCATGGAAAGGGACATCACACTTATGGGTTTTTGGATATGGGTGGCGCTTCTGCTCAAGTTGCTTTCTCGCCCAATGCAACAGAAGCCGAAAAGCACATGGAGGATTTATACAAAGTACGCCTGAGAACTCAGAGCGGCGAATCACGCGAATTCAATATTTTTGTATCAACTTGGTTGGGATATGGTGCTAATGAGGCTCATAGACGATATGTCGAATCATTAGTGTCTGATTCACGACAACCAGTGGCGCCTGTACTGTCTCGTCGAAGTTCAGATCATATTATCTTGGACCCATGTGCGCTAAAAGGCTTCGAAGCTGACGACGATCCTGTACTACCAGAACACACTAAGTTTGTTGGCAGTGGTAATTTAACAGAATGCCTGGCGAAGACATATCCATTGTTGGCTAAGGGCATGCCATGTAACGACGACCCATGCTTGTTTGGTGGAGTGCACGCGCCTGCAATTGACTTTGATGTCAACCATTTTATTGGAGTAAGTGAATATTGGCACACGACAACTTCCGGACTCTTTGGCGATATTCTACCCGCAAAAAACGCCAAAGATGATAGTGCTGCTGGGGCTGGTGGTGCGTATGACTATGCCACATTTTCTGCCAAGGTGCAAGCATACTGCTCTAAGGACTGGTCCGATGTCTTGTCATCTTCAGATACGAAAGACGTAGACGAAGACCGACTAAGTTTGATGTGTTTCAAAGGTTCATGGGTAATGAACGTATTGCATTCTGGATTTGGTGTGCCTCGGACGTCGAATGCACCGGGTACTGGAACGGAAAAACTTGTTCACGCTGCCGAGAGCAAGGGATTTGTGGATCACTTTAAGAGTATGGATACCGTCAATGGTGTAGAGCTTAGCTGGACCTTGGGCAAAATGGTGCTGTACGCCTCCAGTCAGGTTCCGCTTGGAACACGCGGTGTTGCTTCTCAGCTATTGAATAGCAGTGAGAATGCAGTTGGATTTGGCCCAAATAATGGCTTGTTCGTACCTGAGACTGTCAACAGTGCAGCCAGCAGAGGTGATAGTGAAAGCTGGTGGGAGGAGTATGCTCTCGGCGTTTCGACGTTCAAAAGTCAAGGCACTTTGAGTCGCAGGCGCTTACCAGGTCTTGTATTATTTGTGTTTATTTTCGTAATGATGGCATATGTTATTATTGGCAAAGTTCGCAGGAGAAAGTTGACCTTTACTCTCACCCCAAAAAGATATCGTCGGCGAGTATTTGGAATGCGCTCAGGTGACAGCACGCCCAATATGATCGCTTCGGGAATGATTTAATGAATCTTCTTGTTCCTTGCTTTTTTTTTTTGGTTAAGTTTGGCTATAACGTCTCAATGCATTGCCTGGGTGTTTTAAATTTGTTACAAAGTTAAAAACTATAAATAAATATCATTATCATTACACAGTGTACTATCTATCCCAATTTACTTTTGGACTCTAAACTTCAAAGGAATATTGTTGCTTTGGTCTTTAATTGCCTGATCCTCGACATGATGAAACAGGTTTTCGTGCTCGCTAAATACTATGTTAGCACAAAACTGCATGTAATCAACCGCTGAGCATACATATCCTCAGGATGATTGAGCTATGAAACGTTAGCTAAAGTCTACTGCAATCCAGATTTTAGATCTTACATTCTCATCCGTCTCGTCATTTGCGTGGTATTTTAACCAGTGATGAACTTCATCTTGTTAGTAAATCCTCATATTCTGAGTCAGTCTTGACGTACTTTCGTATTCATACTCGACATCACCGTGATGCCCTGGTCCAAATCCAAAGTCAGGTAGCTGGCCCCCACCATTACTATACGCCAGCCACTCTTCCAATGAAATTGAGCCGTCATTGTCTTTGTCAATCAGCGTTAGCATCGTGTTGTAAACCTTGTCCTGCTCTGCCACTGTAATGGGCTCTTTTCGATGTGCGGTCGGATCAACTGGCTGTAAAATACCATACAGCCCTAAAATGTCCTGCTTAGTCCAATATTTCGAGTTGTCAGAGTCGTGAAGCGTAAACAATGAGGCGGCATCGTAACTCTCCAACCCATGCTCCTCCTTCATATGTTTGTCGGCCCATGACTCGGCTGAGACAGTGCATGCCAGTGCTGTACTTGCCACAACTAATGTAATTCCAGTAAAACGCATCATAAATTTGTCAGATTGGTAGTTATTTGAAAAAATTGCAGGCTCAGATGAAGTTTAAAACGAAGCTGGGGGTTAATGTGCATCCCTTGCCTTCTTTCGTGCGGCTCAGGTTTGACGGTAATTCAGGGGTAACTGCTAGTGAGCACCTCCTTTGTGGAATACGCCAAAACTCTTCATATGATTTTAGCAGGCTTACAGTGAGGAACAATTCAAACAAAACAAAAGATTTATGTCATTTATTGCCTTGCACTTAGGGGCAGGATATCACTCACCAAAACTTGAGAAAGAATATAAGATTCTTTGTAATCAGTATGTTCACCCCATACGATATATAATGCCAATAATCTAACTATTCACAGTGCTTGTAAACTTGGCCAGTCGCTACTAAACAGCGGCAAATCGTCTGCCACAGTAGCTGCACAAGTATGTGCGTACTTGGAAGACAGTTATTTGACAAATGCCGGCACTGGGAGCAATCTTAGTGCAAATGGAGAAGTTGAGTGTGATGCCTCAATTATGTCAACAACGATGGAACGCGGTGCAGCTGTTGGTTGCATTTCTGGTGTCAAAAATCCAGTTTTAGTTGCCTCCAGACTGCTGGAAAAGTCATCCGAGCAACTGTCGCACGGAAGACTTTCGCCTCTGTTTCTCGTTTCGGAGGGGGCGCACCAGTTTGCTGTAGCCAATGGGCTGCAACATGCAACCCACGAAGACATGACTACTGATCTTTCGCTGGCACGGTTTGAACATTGGTCGCAGATCTTGTCGAGCGGAGAAGAAGCACATGAAGCCGAAATTGGCGATGAACTTAACGAGACAGTTAATGACACGATAGGTGTGATATGCCTTGATCGTTACGAAGAGCTGGCTGTGGCTTCTAGCTCAGGGGGAATAGCAATGAAACCTCCTGGTAGAGTTGGCCCTGCTGCTTTGCTTGGAAGCGGAGTTTGGTTATCTACTGACGAGGAGTGCAAAGTCGCGACATGTTCTAGCGGTACGATTTTTAGCATAGGATGACGAGTGAAACTGATTGCGAAAACCAGGTTCTGGCGAAGACATTATCAGCACCAATCTTGCCAGTCGTTGTGCAGCTGCCGTGATGGATTCGTCGAACGAAGCTGAATCACTATCAGATTTGCTTAATCAAGGTTTTGTCAAATCAAAGGCAATTCAGCTGAGACCTGCAGCCGCTGGAGTGCTTGCGATGAAGCTGAGCAACCTCGGTCATTTTTATCTGCTGACACTGGCATACAGTCATTCTACAAAGTCCATGTGCATCGGCTATTTAGCGGATACTGCGAAATCCCCCACGATAGTGATGTCACGACAGCAAAGCAACGCGACAACAGTTGTTACTGGAGAGTTTGCTCAAAAAATCACAATCATGAAACCGGTAAACTAACGATTTTGAACGCCATAAAATGCATGTAAAACGGTGGCATTATTCCCCAGTGCGAAATCCTTGACCAAGCTTCATGCCGTTCTCTTCTTCCCACTGCTTCACTTCCTCCTCCCATGCTTCTTCCTCCGTCATCGGTTTGCCGCCTTCTTCTTCGGCTTCTCGCATTCGCTGTTCGCGTTCGAGCCGTTCTTGCTCGTCATATTCATCTTTATGGTCAATCCAGCGCTCCTGGATATCGGCAATTCCACCGAGATAGCCGCCCTGTCGAGTGGCTTCTGCCCATACAGTGTCGCCGCCAATTTCGGATACTCCGAATGTGTATCCTGTAGCCTTGTCAATCACGGATAATAACGAAATCATAGATTTTTTGTCCTCAACGGCCAAGACCTCAAACTGCACAAGTCCAAAGTCCATAATTAAATCTGCAATTGCCTCGTTCAAGCTGGCAAACTTCTCGCCTAGTAGGTTAGGTGATTCTTTTGTGAGAAGCGGTGTTAAATAATGCAGATCTTGGACTTCGGTATAGAAGTCAAGATTGAAGTCTGAGATCAGTATGAGTCAAATTCGATAATAGCGCAACATACCGAGCTTTCCATAATTATTCAACAAATCTATTTTACTCAGTACATTGATGTGAGGTAAGTCGAGTTGTAACATGCTGCGGAGTGCCAACAGCAGAACTGATATATACCGATTTGGAGACGTGATGTAAAACGAATCAATGAGATTAACAACGACCAATCTATAATCCTGTCTCTGCATTCTTAAAAAAAGTGAACGCAACGAATTATGGTGAGTGAACAGTTCAACCTGACCCGGGCAGTCAAAAATCAAATAATCACGGTCGCCAAACTCTTTGATCCGTTCCATGAACTCGTCCCAATTGTCTTCCAGCTCTTCCATAGCTCGCATTATACCTCCGTTAGGTCCTAGCCCTCCTTCTGCCATAATATCCTCTATTCGTATGTAATCTCGAATGTCGAGCGCTGGCTTGTAATTTGTGTGATCGTTGGCCGGATCAAGATTGATTACAGACGATTTTCTGCCAATTGCTGATAGAAATTGGTGCACTGAAACTGTCAGAAACCATAGTTAATTTTGTGCTTCTTCACAATTACTAACTTCCATAGCAGTAAGTAGATTTTCCAGATCCAGGAGGACCGATAACTAGCTTGATTCAAACGCGTCAGTAAAAGTGACTTAAGTACAGCATGAGACGGGTTTACCTGTGCAAATGACATATTGAGAAGTAGTCTAAAGATCTAGTCATCTGCGAATGTTCTCTTTGTCGCATCTCGAACATGGACGCGTCTCTGTGCATATGTACACAAATGCAAAGTAATGTTAAGATTATACACTAAACTCATAGTGTTTGTGCCTTACGAGAAGATACATTCATCAAATTGAAATTGGGAAATTTTTTAAAAAGCTGTGATTTACTCTTTTGCATGCAATTCTTTTTTTCAGTTGTGCTAGGATCTTAAATATAGTGCTATTGCAAATATTGTCTAGTGCTGTACGTATATTTTGCAAGTGCTTTTTTTTTTGGTAAGAGCGGACTTTTGCTGTGGGGAAGAAGCTAACCGGTCACATAGTCAGAATAGATCATAATGGCAGTTAAAACTTCTACTTTGGTTCTCAGTGCTCTGGTACTTTCAACCGGTTGGTCAATTAAATAATATTGTCTTTTTGCTGTACTTATAACTGTTAAACAGGAGCCTATCTTGGATATTTCGACTATAAACGACGACATGATCCCGCATTCCGACAGAAGTTGCGCAAGAACGAACGCAAGTACCAGAAGAGTCTGGAGGAGAAAAAAGCACAGAAGAATCAGGAATCTAAAGGTGTCTTGAAAGCCATGCTCATCCGGAGTTTAACAGAGGATCCAATTAGCCTTAACAGTCCTGAAGAATACGAAGCT
Source organism: Lipomyces arxii (assembly GCF_038497795.1). Lineage (NCBI taxonomy): Eukaryota > Fungi > Ascomycota > Lipomycetes > Lipomycetales > Lipomycetaceae > Lipomyces > Lipomyces arxii. The sequence goes on along the minus strand of NW_027117708.1, from coordinate 316,852 downwards.
GGAATGAGCAAAGAACTTGTTAAGATCGACAGTATGATGCATCAAGGTTGGTATAGTACGTGGTACTTGATTGTAGGTTGTTGACAAACTTTAAAGGTGCTGAAGCATACAACGAGATTGCGATTTCGCTCTACCGTCTTTTGCACATCCATCCTTCACCGCAAACTATTTTGGATGCTTTGAAAAACAGCATGCCTGTGGTAAGATGAAGCAGCTTTTTATCACAGATATATTCTAACTATTTATAGGAGGTCATGGCTTTACTTCATGAAGTCATCGCAATGTTCCCTATCCGAGGTTTCTCTAGTCCTGATGCCACTGGATCTGCACCGGCATCTGATGCTCCTGGGGTGGAGTAATCAAAACACCGACGAGTTTTTGGGATCTTATATATAAGGGTGCGGATGCCGTATATGTGATCACACGATCAAAAAAATCCGCGCAAATGTAATATATTTACGAGCTTTATTATTTTGACTGATAGCCGTTATTGGTGTTGATTGAGCATACTTTTGTTCTTGTTGGATATGGTTAACGCTAATCGAACTTTCTTCTTCTATAATCTGGCTAGTTTTTTACATGGTCGTAGATGGTCCATTGGCACAGTTTTATGACGAAAACCGGTACAAGTCCCTTATTTGTGAATGTTTAAACTTCCAATCCGTCGAACCAGGAACGTGCAATTCAGATGACCTGGTCGCGTTATTTAAACATTTCTAGCCTCAAACCAACTTGAACGCATTAAATACCCTTTCTCCAGAAGTGTGTAGCTAGCAATAAACGCAATATAGTCTAGTGTATATTAAAAGCAGATATATACGTTCTAGCAGCACTGCTGTTCATATGAGACTAGACTGACCGGTCCATTGTTGACTACAAAAAACGAGTGATTCTAATCACATACAGTACTCTGCTAAAACGTTTAGTGGTTTGAAGACCACAGTGTACTTATCGATTGTTTAACATTAGTGCGAATTGACTTCAAATGTTATAACGACGCGTGTTTGCAACTCGACAAGAACAGTCAATTACAAGTCAAAGATGAGGTTTCGAGACGGCGCGGTGATAATAGGCACGATAGTGATATGTCCAAGTAAGCTGTGCATTTGATTGTTTGCTGTATCGAGGTTTCTGACAGCGGGACAGTACTATATTGCGTGTACTTTGACTACCGCCGCCGCCATTATCCGCCGTTTCGTCGAGTGCTACGTCGAGCACTACGAGACCAAAAGCGGAATGAAGAACGACAAAAGATGGAGCGATACAACAGACTGCTTGACGAGCATTTGGCGAAACTCCCGTCGAAGATTGTGGGATCAGATGTCAACACAATAGTGCTTGCCAGCCTCAATGATGCCGACCAGAAAATGCGCGAGGGTATGCAGTCGCTTTTACAAATGGCCAGTACTGACTCAAAATAAGGCAGGTTTGAGGATTCGGCTTTAAGTTTGTATGCTGCTATACGCCCATATTCTGATCCAGATGAGTTATTGGCTTCATTAAATCCGGGAAAGGCTAGTTTATGCTGTATGTTCGATTGGATCGTAATGCTAACAACAATATTTAGGAAGTACAGGAAATTCTAGATTATCTAATTAAATTGCGACCGTTTCAAACGGTCGCTTGACAGTATCAGCCATCATGACAAAGATCAAACACAATTTTATTTCAAATTTCATTATGGGAGGAGTTGTTTATATTTATTCATGATACGGCGCGTTGCAGTATTCAAAAAGGTCAATGGTTAATGGTTAATAATGTTACATAGCTTGTATCATATTCTAAATGCGTGTTTCAACTATGATTTGCTTTTACCTTCGCCAGGTACTAGTGGCCGAATAATGATGCCGTTTGGCGTAGAGGTGTTTTCATTATAGCCCACCTCAGTCTCTCCTCCGTACGCAATTGCTAACGATGTTCCCTTACTGTCTATTTCAAGGCACTGGATTGGCCCTTGGTATCGAGGATACTGGCGCATTCGTTTTCGTGCCTTGTAATCCCAGAAACACACCAGCGAGTCATTTCCGCCCGAAGCGAACGTGCCATACAAAGGATGAAATGCCAATGCATTCACAGGGTAAACAGTATCCACGTCACCTTGATTGTCTCGGTGACACTTGAACGCATATTTTCGTGCCTGGACCTGTGCACTTGGGTCGAAAAAGTCAACGGCTATCCGTCCTTCGATAGACGCCGAGGCAAATCCTACATGTTAGTTAAGCAATTGCAGCACAATTTTAACTAACCTTCCCCTGTTGGAATGCATTTAATGACTCGAGTCGTATGTTTCAAATTGCTCTCTCTTCGCTGAAACGGCTCTGCCATGTTTCGGATATCATATACATATATCGATCTACTAGCCATACCAACGACTAACAAGTTTTCTGTCATATCCATTGTGAATACTTTATGTGGCTGCTGAAATACCCTAAACTTTCTTTTGTCCCTGGTATCCGTCAACTGGACAGTGCGATCCCATGAACCCGATGCAATCAGCCCCGAAGGCTTATGATATGCTAAACTTTTGACAGCTTGAACGTGCTCAGTCAGTATTGTGCAGTTTCCGGTCTCTAAATCAATCCTGGAAAAGTATTAGCCATGGCTGAACAACTCATATCAATGATACATACTGTCGCACTTTGTTCTCAAGTCCCCCAATGAAGGCACTCCGGCCACTTCTGTCCCAACAGCAGTCTAGCAGCGGAGCAACACCATCAACTCTTGTAAGTAGCCTACCACCTTCAACTGATGTGTCGTATAAATTTAAAGTAGAATCCCAAGAACTAGCCAACAGAAGATTGCTATTTTCATTTGTGGGATTGAAGTGTAACGCAGACACAATATCTTGTGGTCCATTGTCCAGTTGATCTGCATTGCTCGTTAATAAGTTCATTAACAATAGCTACTCTTAACATACATTGAAATGACATATTCCTCTTTTGCTTTATAGGCGTCGCGTGTGTAGCTCATACAGAATTTAGTTGATTGTTTACGTTGGGTCCAACTTTGCAATGAACAGTACGCGAAACACGTGCGGGCCGTTACCATGACAACCAAACCGCAACTTTAACAACAGAGTTTGACGTCACAGTTCCGAGACGAAACTGGCGTATTCTAGAAAGTGGAAAAGGGCTGCGCAAATCACTTTTACGCGTACGTTCTTAAACGTCTTGCTTGGATAGTATATTTTAGCAATTTTTTGTGTATAAGTCTGATTCCGAAGACTTTTCATGTTTGGAGCAATTTGTGCCGGTAGGCCTGGTAAGAGCAGAAATGATTTTGTTGCAGGTTCGCAATGTTAAGATTCAATATAGTACAGACCAACCTTCAACAACTTGATACAACTAAATTCATGTTTTTAATTGAAGACGGTGCTAAAGTAAATCATATTGTTGTATTCTTATTACCAGGAAGTGAGTATGAATAATTTAATCAAATTTTTGTTGCTAAACTATCTGTTAAGCTGTACTTGATCCAAATGCTGCTGCGAGTGTATACTTCCAATGGCCAGGAAAGCCATTCCAATTGTTGGGAGCGTATGTGTTTATGACCAAAGGTTGAATATAACTAATAACGGTGTTTGGTAGTGTATCGAATAATAAGCCGTCTGCGATCTTTCGAGTGAATCAGAGCAAAAATGCATTACATTCCACTGCAACTGCGTCAATAGACGATATGGTCGACGACAATGCGTCTACTGTGGCGCCAATTACAATCTCACTAGGAATATCAATAGAACCGGCGAGTGAAGTCGAGGCTCAATTAGCGCAGATGCGGGGCGCGTTCAGCAATGCCGACTCTGATCCGACAAACGCGTTGGTGGTTAGAAATCAAGCGAAAACACCAGTGGACCCGAACTCTACAGCTGCTTTGGCAAACAAAATCATGTCTCATGCGTTTAACTTCTTGAGTGGATTCGCTACCAACGACGGCATGGTATCTTTAAAATCATTCAATGACTGGTATGATGGTTGCGGTTCACACGCTGTATAAATTGACGTTAATCTTGAGTAGGTGGCAGAAATTTCAAGGGAAGCTGGCTATGGACCCTCAATTTCTTCAGAATTTAGAAGATTCTTAGCTATAATCAAAAAAGAGAAAATCAAAACAGTATACTCCGAATGCGAACACAAATATTACGAACATCGAATCAAGGATTCGAGGATCAACTATTTGATAGGATGCACTATGTATCTATGCATACGCGAGCACAGTTGGACAATGTTTGGTTCTTTTTCTGGCGTAATTTCACCATGCCGGATTAAAAAGTCGATTGTGACTGATTAACACTGTCAGCTTGGATTATCAAATTGTGACAAACAGAACTTACCAAGTGCTGTATTCGGTTTGAAGTTACCGGCTCCAAGCTCTCGCATAATCTGTTTGGCAATTGTTAGACTATCATTCAATATGCTGTCTAGCATCGTACCGTGTCAACATCCCACAACTTAAACTCTTCCGCCTCGCCGTCAACAGGTTCCGGTGGCTTTGTGTCTTCCGTGACTTCGAGATCATAGCAGTATTGAATCTCCGGTTGCAGTAACCCGCTTTCACCACCGGCTTGACTTGTTCGCACGTAGTAATAGCTCACGCTTCCCACACTTTTTGCACCTTGCTTGATCAGATCTGAATCAAATCCTGCTTCCTCTGCACATTCTTTGATAAGTGTATCAAATATGCCATAGGGATACGAAATCCCACCTGCTACTGTATTATCCAGCATGCTGGGATACGTCGACTTGGTCTTAGATCGTCTAGGTACCCAGATCCTTAGCGGTTTGTCGGCTGTTGCTGGGATATATGCAGTCAAGTGCACGCCATATGTGACTAAGCCAAACAGAGGGCAAGCTGCTCGTTCGAGTGTGAAGTATATGGTAGAAGTCGGATAATATACCGGATACAACTCTGATCTCCACCCTGAAAACACGCGTCAAATAGTATTTCGTCAATCAAATCAACAAAACTGACCAGCAAGAACTTTAAATTTCTTCTCGTTTCGCCAACTAAGCGCGAGATCGTTCATTAACTTGCTCCGTTTCTCCACAGTATCGTACTCTTTCCGAATACACACCGCCTGATCCTGATCGTCCACAACAAAATGATCCGTCAGTTCTCTCAACGCGTCGACAACAAACGGGAGCAAGTATCCCAAATTGGCTACACCGTCATGGCTCTTGAATTGGTACAATAATCCAGTTGCACTCTGGTAGGCTGCAGATCCATCGGCATAGGGAAACGAGTCTGCAAGAGCAACAAGCTCCAGATTTGACAGTTTAGGCATATCTTGAGACGAGCAAAACCTTCCCCTAATGTTTCGGACCGAAAAATCAGGATTTCAGCAAAATTTTGGCGGTCAATTCCAAAAAAAAAAAAAAGAAAACAAGCCGCGTTTCTCCACAGTCATATCCATAATTTTTAACAGCAAAAAGTAAATGCCTCCTATCGGAGTTGAACCGATGATCGCTGCATTCACACGTAGAAATACGAGTGCAGCGCCTTACCAACTTGGCCAAAGAGGCAAATTTAAACTTAAAAAATGCGTGGTTCACTAAGAAGACAATCTCTAAATTCTTGTGGTTAGGGTTTAAGATTTGTGGAATATGCCGACTGCTTTTTTGGATGGAAACCTTTGAACTATTCAAATCGTTTATTTATTCATAGAGTATAATGTGTAGTAGTGTAATGGGGTCGTGACTTTGTGTCCAAGTTGTACCAACAGCAGAATTGCCAATTTTACGGTGCTGAATTGTATCTATCTGAAAATCGCTCCTGAATATTACTTTTTACAAGCTGTGAATGGCCTGTACTTGTATCCATGCAAAAGAAACATCATTTATCAATCGATCATTATAAAAGAAACGGCTGTTGATATGGTGTTCATAGAATAAGGGGTAGTGATTACTGTGCATCTTACTCTGATGTCTATACTATCACTGGCATTATACAACGAGTTATTGTAAATAAATAAAACTCGGTACTACTATTCAATGCAATAAACTTCTGATTTATTTTAACTGTAAACTTTCAAGTCAGGTCGAGTGTAAACAGTTCGTAACGTTATCACTGAAGTTTTGAGTTTTGATTCTTCCCACTTTAAATCTCAGGGATAACTTTGAAACTCCGTCTCTGCTTTTCACGAGGATCTGGTCAATTGCACAATGTCCGAGTCACCAGAGCCAAGTAAAGTCAAGACCGAGCATGATGCGGGCGAGGACGAGTCAGTGGAGATGGAGAATGCAGAAGACGCAGGCGTGCAGCCAGAGCAGCCAGAGCAGCCGTTTGAAGACCTCGATGCTGATATGAATATGGATGGCGATGGGAGCATGCCGACTGAGCAGAATATTGATATGGCTGGTTTGGATCCACTTGAACCGGAAATGATGACAATGGATGGTGGGGAAATGCCGGCATTTGATCCGTCAATGGATGCATCTGGAGTGGAAGGAATTGAGAGGTTAGGTGCACGACGAGATAAAAGCTTGAAGGAATTTCTAAACATGATGGATGAATTTACGCCAATCGTATGTTGCTTTGCGGCCTATGCTATGGTTTGAAACTGACATGAACAAAGATCCCGGACGCGGTTACAGATTACTATTTAATGAAAGCAGGATTTGAATCATCAGATGTTAGGATGTATGTGAAATACACATAATGACGATTCATACTGACGACAACTTTAGAAAACGGTTGCTGGCACTCACCACACAGAAATTCGTATCCGACATCGCGACTGACGCGTACCAGTACTCCCGCATCCGGTCAGCCTGGGCTGGCGGCTCGTCAAGCTCGGCCATGGCGTCCGCCCCAGGCCAATTTCGAGCCGGCGTGCCAGGCAGGTTCGGTGGTGCGGCCGGGTCCGGTGGAGGAGGCGGCGGCTCTGGTGGTGCGGCCGGCGGCGGGAGTAATAGCGGGAAAGTGGTGCTGACGATGGAGGATCTTGCCAGCGCGTTGGCTGAGTACGGATTAAACGTTCACAGACCGGAATTTTACAGGTAGTTTGAAAGGAGTTTTCTCGTGCTGTATGTATATATAGATGATTTTTAAATGTAAATTAAATATTATGTTCTGGCATATCACCCGACCCTTCAGCAATCTAAATCTAGGAAATTACAAACACCTTATGCCCCAAAAATTTTAACAATTAATTCATAAATGCATTCAAATGCGCATTCAAACCGACTCGGTCCCGTTCAAAGGCATGTATCCTGATCCCGAAGCAGCGGTAGCGGCCCGCCCGTTCGACGAGCTTGAAAACCATCGGGCAGGCAACCAGCGAGAACGGCCGCTAGACATAGCAGGATCGACATCGAGCCATCCAGGCTCTGTCGACCAAGCTGGTCTCTTCCACCGTTTTAATGCCAGCGAAGACGTCACGACGCTGACCGAGCTTAACGCCATCGCTGCGCCAGCAGCCATTGGCGGCAGTGTGTATCCCAACGGTAAGAAAACGCCCATAGCAAATGGAATCATAAGGATGTTATAAATTGACGCCCAAATTAAATTCCACTTGATCCGTCTAAAAATCGTCCGACACAATGTCAACGAGACCGCAGCATCGATTAGGATCGTGTCGGGTCTCAGCAAGACAATGTCTGCAGCTTCCATCGCAACGTCAGTACCAGTTGCCATAGCAAGACCAATTTGTGCTGTCGCCAGCGCAGGTGAGTCGTTGACACCATCACCAACCATGGCAATCACAGCATTCGGGTCGGCCATCTGCATGGTCCGAATGATCTCCTGCTTCTCCGTCGGAGTCACGCCAGCCCAGACCTCGGTCTCCGGAATACCGACTTCGCGAGCAACACGAAGAGCAGGAACACGCTGATCTCCAGTCACCATTGCTACAGAGACTCCCATGCGTTCGAGAGCCATGATCGTTCCCCGCGCATCCTTACGGATGATATCGTTCAGATTAATTACACCAGCATATGCCCCCTCAATGGCGACATAAACGTCAGTCGAAGCAGATTCTATTGAGTTCTGCAACTCCGCGGCCGGTACCTCAATGCCCGCGTCTTCCATAAACGTAAGATTGCCAACAATAACAGAGTATCGGTCAGTATCGGCTCTGATCTTGGCCTGAATACCTCTGCCAAGGACGGCCTCGAACGACAAAATCTCAACATCACTAAGAGCAGGGTTGGCCTCTGCCTTCGACTCACTAACACCCAAAAAAATCTCCGTCTCGGCTGCAATGGCCCTTCCAATCGGGTGCTCACTATTGCTTTCGACCGCGCCAACAAGACACCACCAAAGCTTCTGCCTGTACTCTGCACTTTCCCACAATGCAGTCTTAGTGTGCGACACTACTGACATCTTTCCAATAGTCAGAGTACCGGTTTTATCAAACACCACTTTGGTAACATGCGTCGCAAGCTCCAGCACGGCGCCGCCTTTGACTAGTATACCATTCTGAGCGCCAACGCCGGTTCCAACCATGACAGCAGTCGGGGTACTGAGACCTAATGCACATGGGCAAGCGACGACGATGACAGAAATACATAGTTTCAAGCAGACCATGAACTTTCCTTCTGAAGACTCAAAAATCTTCGGAGGAGTTCGCAGCACGTGCGAAAGAATCATCCAGATTATGAACGTAAACGCGGCGAGACCGACGACAACAGGGACAAACTTTCCAGCTGCAATGTCAGCAAGCCGTTGGATAGGAGCCCGCGTAGTCTGGGCTTCCTGGACTAAATTAACAATTTGTGCCAATTGAGTGTCTTTTCCGGCCCTTGTGACCTTGAAATCAAGACGACCGACTCCGTTCATCGTACCACCAATGATGTTCGATCCAGCATGCTTTTCAACAGGCATGGGCTCGCCGGTGACAAGACTTTCGTCCATGTACGATTCACCTGCAACAACAATACCATCTGCCGGTGACTTTGCGCCAGGACGCAAAATGACAATGTCACCAACCTGGATCAAATCTGACGCAACTGTGCGTTCGGCAGCATTAACAGCAATATTGCTTGGGTTTTCATAAATCGTGGCCATTGACGGTGCAAGAGACACGAGCTTCGACAGGGCCGCAGAAGTTTGACCTTTAGCTCGATTCTCCAAGTATTTTCCATACGTGATGAAAGTGATGATCATTGCTGACGTTTCAAACACCGTCTTTGGTGGTTCTTCCGCCGCAGCCCCGATCGAGACCAGCATTGTGAAACATGAGAAGGAAAATGCAGTAAAAGTACTTAAAGCAACAAGAACATCCATTGTGGGCGACCCATGTCTAAGAGATTTCCAAGCAGAAACAAAAAATCTTCTTCCAATAACAAACTGTGCAGGTGTGGTGAGAATTAATGACACTAATTCTCTGACATGCAAGCCGGGGATTAGAAAAGTGTGAGTTCCAAAATCAGCTTTCGGAAAAAAAGGTAGGATCATGTTGAGTACGAATATAGGCAAGGCAAGACAAAGTGATTGTAACGCAGCGCGTCTCCATGCCTGAATTTCTTTAGTTCGCGCAAGCGACTCAATCTGTGCGGTGTTATCTAATGAATCTGCTAGCAACGCGTCAAACCCGGCATCACTTATTGCATCTACCAAGTCTCTGATTCCGACTTCTGAAGGAGAAAACACAACCTTTGCTTCTTCTGTGGCCAACGCGACGACAGCATCCTGTACGCCAGGCAGCTGCCGCAGTGCTGTCTCGACTGAAAGGGTACAACTAGAACACGTCATACCGTAAACCTTGATTTTAATTGACTCTGTCTGTGCAACTTTTGACTCGTTTGAACTTCCGGGAACTTTGGCGGCTTGTGAGGATATTATTTGCGCGTCAAAGCCACAATCTTCAATACTACAATAAAATCGGTCAGAAACGGTCAAATTCAATGAACTAGCATTGAGTACATACGCTTCTCGAACAGCCTCCGGTGACGACACATCTGGGTCATGAACTACAGACGCGCGCTCAGTAATCAGAGAAACCGCAACTGACTCAACACCAGGGACAGCCTCGACAGCGTTGGTGATGGCAGAAGTACAAGCACCGCATGTCATGCCTTGAATGGAGAAAACCGACGTTGCACTCATGACTTGTTTGCTAACCGCCTTTCTCTTTGAAATCTTAGTATAGGCGAGCAATGTATTTGAGTGTTAGAAGGAAGTTGTGGAAGTTGTGGAAGATGGTGCAGCATATAAAATTGCTCGCGCGAACTCGACTCGACCGGGAGGCTGACTAACTACGCCACAAACAATCAGAGTATACGTCAGAAATAATAAGGTTTCGACAAGCGGATAAAATTGTGATTCAAGCCACATTCGGCAACTCTAGAGCAAATTTAAATGTGGCGCAAGATCAGATAACTTGGTTGTATTGGTTTAATCAGATACTGCGCCAATCTGGACTCGGAGGCGACAAATGGCCGACGAAGAGTGACGAGATAGTCTAGTTTACATAAACAGTATGAATAGCGTTCTATCTTGTATTGTTAAATCAGCCTGACTGTTTCTTTGAGAGAGCGCAGTCATTCAGATATTGACATTCTATTTCATGGGTGACTTATATATGACTTCATGTTGTTGACTTATTTCAAGCGTTGAGTTGAAATCACTAGGAGTTACTCTCAGCTCTAGTCTGTGTATTAATTACAGCACGGAATATGCTCATGTGCTTGAGCAATGCAGACTGATAGTATCGAAGGTGTGAGTAGTTTTTATAGTTACGCGTTTTGTGTTACGGTCTAGTGATGCTCCTTATATAAGTAAGTACAATTCTACGCTCGTTCACAGCTAGTTTATACCCATCTTCTATGTGCTCGCATCTTCCGGGATGAAAGAAGGAGTCTGTCACTTGTAATGGCACTTCTAGAACATCGAATTAAGGTTTAAATGTTTTACTAAAGTTTGAGCTTAATCCATGCATTTCGGCTTCCGCCGAGCCTGCATAATCTATTCTAATCGTCAACGCTGGAATGGCACAAGCTTTCTTCAAATGTTCAAAGGATTTGGGGAAGACCGGTTCTGTTTATACGGACTGGTGTTGACTTATATTGTGGTAGCAAATGAGCATGTCAGACCCGTCATATCTTGCTACTAGCGCAGGTAGCAGTTTTAGTGCATCGATTGTGAATTACGAGCCGGCCGCGTATAATGCTGACGACACTGCGAAGTTGCTTCCTGATGCAAAGAAAGATGGTTTGCCGCGGAATAGCAGTTATGACTCCATTGTGCGGCGGAAGTCAGAATGTGTAGACGACTCTGACCGGACTTCGCTACTTCAACAGAGCGCGGTGGCAGACGACGACTTGGTTGCGACTATTATCGACATAGATTTGAGTCATGAGGATGTGATTCGATGGAAGTTAGATCTGCGGTTGCTTCCAGCGTTGAGTGTCATGTACTTATTTAAGTAAGCAGACTCGAGACTGCCATGTATCAATACTAATTACAGTTCTCTCGACAAGAGCAATCTTGGTAATGCAAAGACCGACGGAATAGATATAGATCTTGGGTTTGCAGGAAATCAGTATAATTTGTTACTATCGACGTTCTACATTCCATATGTCATTGGCGCGCTGCCTTTGACCCTCCTGGGTAAGAAGTACGGTGTCACGCGTGTCCTTCCGGGCCTGATGTTTGGGTTTGGTGCAATGTCTCTCGCGTCAGCTGGCTGCCAGAACTGGGCCAGTCTGATGGCGACCCGTACATTTCTGGGTCTATTTGAGTCTGCGTTCTTCCCGCTGGTGGTTTACTACCTCACAACGTTTTACCGGCGCGGAGAGCTGGCACGACGGCTTGCAATTTTTTACGCCGCCTCGAACATGGCTTCTGCGTTTTCTGGAATGTTGTCGTTTGGCGTGTTTCAGATCCAGAACTCTGTTCTAGCCGGATGGAGGTGGCTCTTCATAATCGAAGGGCTCTGCACCATGCTGGGCGCGGTCTTGGCCGGTTTCCTGCTCCCCCATGACGTCTTGACGGCATCGTTTTTGACTCCTGAAGAACGCTCGCTTGCATTTCTCCGAGTTCAAAATGATTCTTCAGCGGTCATCAGTGGACAGTTAAAGATGAGAGATGCAATCAAAGTGTTTCGTCATCCAGTGACCTGGGGCTGGCTTGTTTTGGAAGTATGTCTCGGCGTGCCACTACAATCTGTGACTTTATTTCTGCCGCAGATTGTCGAGAGGCTGGGATACTCTACGATCAAGACTAATTTGTACACCGTTGCCCCGAACGAGGTAGGGGCTGTAGTTTTGTTGATTTTGGCATATGCTTCCGACAAGTACAGACTTCGATCACCGTTCATTGCGCTGGGATTTTTACTCCCGGTCGTTGGGTTTGTCGTGTCACTCTCAATTACGGACGTGTCGGCCAACATAACCGGCGCGTACGTGGCGTGCTTTTTAATGACTTCTGGGATCGCGGTGCCGTCCGTACTGCTGTCGACCTGGTTCTCAAACAACATTCCGTCCGAAGACCAACGCGCAGTCATGACCGGCGTCGGTGTGCCGCTCGCAAACTTGATGGGCCTGGTGTCATCCAACATTTTTCGGGAGCAGGATAAACCGCAATACACGCTTGCGCTTGTAGTCACGGCCGGGTTTGGCGTGGTCGGGTTCGCGGTGAGTATCGGTCTTGGACTGTGGATGCGGTACGACAATTTCATACGAGACAAGAAGCAGAACTCATGGATTCGTGGGGAAGTGTCTACGATTGCGCTGAGCGAGGGACCAAGCCATCCCGGATTCAGATGGTTTATATAATATGCAGTATCATTCACCTAATGCCCCATAAGCATATGCAAGCTTGTAGTCTGTAATCCGGATGCTCTATAGCAATACGCCGTCGAGATTTTATGCACCAATAACAGTACGCCACTAAATACCATTTAGGATACTATGCGCTGTCTAGCTGAGTTAGTGTACTGTGCAATTGTAATGTCAATATAGGCTCCTACTTTCGTTTCTTTGTGCTCGAGTCGCTCGAGGGACTGGTTTCGTCAATGTCCATTGGATCAGTCATGTTGTCGTCCAGAGGCATTTGAGAAAAATTGTCCTTATTTGGCGCCATCAACTGCTTGTTTATCCTGTCCACTACCCGATTATACTCCTGCACGTCCTTGCTCTCCCTGAGCGCAGTCTCACGCACCTTCTTCGCTTCAGAGTTAAGGTCGGCAACAGTGGCCAGGCACCGCTCTGCCCAGACGTCGATAACGGATTTGAGCCGTAACAAATGGTCTTTGTCCGCGACGTCTCTGCCGGTAATGACTGCGGACACGGTTACCAGTTCGGCCTTCGTGTCTAAAGTTGCGGTGATCAGGTTTGAGTAGATGCAGGACACGACGAGGGAGGAGAGTGCTTTGTTGTTTGGCAGAGATAGTTCTGAAAGTAAAGCAGAATAAGATAGAGTGTGTGATTTGCTGGCTAGAGAGACCAAAGACAGTTGCTTGAGTTTTGTAGCTTGTTGATCAGATAGAGGTGGTAGGGAAGCTTGGTTCGATGTATAGTCAGACCATGTTCCTGACGCAAACAGTTTCAGCAGTTTCAGGTACGACTGAGACTGTTCTGTAGCTTGCAAATGCTGTATCAATGATGGAACGTGTAGTAAATATGAGAATGTGAAGAGATCAGGTGCAGCAGTTACGCGGGTGACGAAGTCTATGGCTGCAGACGTGGAATTGACAGATGGAAGAAGAGAGAAGAGTGGGTGTTGCATGTTTAGTGTGAGGATTATCAATTGATCAGTATGGTCTTCATTCAGTCACCCAAATGCCCACTCGATAAGTGACGTCGTAGTATTTAACTGCATAGTTTGGGACATGGAGAACGGCCCTAACCCTGATAAATATCTTAAATCACGATAATTCGATTGCAAACGAACAGCGTCGAGATTTGTTTGGATTTATAGTGCTTTGTTTATAATAAACAAGAACTGTTCAGAACTATTGTGTGATTGCGTTATAGTGTGCTGTGTATTAGTTGTCCATAATAACTAAGTGGAGCAGTAATCAGGATAAAAATGCGTGCTGCAATGATTTTGATGAAACGGTCGGCATGGAAGGGTTTGTACATTGTTATGGTTTTAAAAGGCTATCGCTTATACAAGAACAGGACCCCATATTGTTCCATTGCCAATAGGAGCAGCAAAGAAAGATGGAAGTCCAATTCAGACTCAAGCGCGAGCATGCACAATTCTGCCTTCATTTGTTGGACTCACGTTCCAAGTTCATAACGGGATGGAGTTTTATTCGTTTAAAATTACTGAAGAGATGGTTGGATTCAAATTAGGTGAGTTTGTGCCTACGAGAAAGAGATTTTCGTATAAAAGTATGGACAAATAGAGGGTATCTAGAGGGTATGGTGTTGATTTTGTATATAATACTTTGTACTGTGTATATTATGAGTATGACGATATAGTTGTCCTGTGTAGACTACGTAGACTACTAGACCTTACATAGTAGACTACTATGTAGACTACTATGTAGACTACTATGTAGTACATGTAAAATAGAAGACGTATATGGTACGCATCACAATGTGATCTGTGACTTGTGATCTACCCGAGGAGAGTAATCCGTTCGAAGCGGCCTCTCGTTGGACTCTTCCACTCAAAACATCGTTTAGTCAACAACAATCAAAAATACTCAATTTATTGTTTGGTTCTTGACTGTGTTAATCAGCGAATCATGTCGCATATTACGTCTCCGGCCGTTGTCATGGGTATGTTATCGTGCTTCGTTTCTGTTATATAAGCAACAGCATTATGTCGTCTTTTATATCATTATCAGAATACTAACAGTTGTTTAGACAAGTATGTGGTCATTGAATTCTACTGAAAATTGATGGGTCTTATCTTATCAATTCAATTGCATCTGTTGAAACGTCCAATCATGCTAATTTCAATTACAGCGGCACAGGTCTGACGAAGCTCGGGTTTGCTGGTAATGATTCCCCATCATTCATCTTCCCGACCGTAATCGCGACACGGGAGTCTGGCGGATCTGGCTCAGGTCGTCCTCCACCACCGTCAAAGCCTTCGTATTTGGCAAACTCAAACAGCAATTCCGGAAGCAACCTGGCCTCGAAGCGGGGAACAGAAGATCTTGACTTTTTCATTGGTGACGAGGCCCTTAGTGCTGCTAGTGGTCCTGGTACGTTAAATTCTGTGCAAACTATTATAGTGTGAAACTAATCATTTAGGGTACGGATTGAACTATCCCATTCGTCATGGTCAAATTGATAACTGGGACCATATGGAACGTTTCTGGGAAAACTCCATCTTCAAGTACCTCAGATGCGAGCCTGAAGATCATTATTTTTTACTGACCGAGCCCCCGCTCAATCCTCCTGAGAACCGTGAGTTGACTGCCGAGATCATGTTTGAGTCGTTCAACTGCGCTGGTCTGTACATAGCGGTGCAGGCAGTGCTCGCGCTGGCGGCGTCATGGACGTCAAGCAAGGTCCAGGACAGATCGCTGACTGGTACTGTTATTGACAGTGGTGACGGTGTGACTCACGTCATCCCAGTCGCTGAAGGTTATGTTATCGGTTCGGCCATCAAGAACATCCCGATTGCTGGTCGTGATATTACGTATTTTGTCCAGAGCTTGCTCAGAGACCGAGGTGAGGCCGACACTAGTCTCCGAACTGCCGAGAAGATCAAAGAGGTAGTTTTGATTGCGAACGTGGTCATAAATTATTGTTAACCGGTCCATAGGAGTTCTGTTATGTTTGCCCTGATATTGTCAAGGAGTTCAACAGATTCGACAGAGAACCAGAACGGTTCCAGAAGTACATTGTTGACCAAGGTTTGGGCCGCAAGATCAACGTCGACGTCGGATTCGAGCGTTTCCTTGCTCCCGAGATCTTCTTCAACCCTGAGATTGCCAGTTCGGACTTCTTGACCCCGCTACCCGAAGTCGTCGACACGGTCATCCAAAGCAGTCCTATCGATGTCAGACGTGGACTGTATAAAAACATCGTTCTTTCCGGTGGCTCGACTATGTTCCGCGACTTTGGCCGCCGTCTTCAGCGCGACATCAAGCACCTGGTCGACGCCCGTATCCACCGAAGTGAGGAGTCCAGCGGTGCCAGATCCGGTGGGCTTGATGTCCAGGTCATCAGTCACAAGAAGCAGAGAAATGCGGTTTGGTTTGGGGGATCGCTACTCGCGCAGACTGTAGGCTTACAACTTATATGTACTAAGGACTACGCTAACAATTTCAGGCTGAATTCCAGAGTTACTGCCATACCAAACGGGATTATGATGAGTACGGTCCAGGAATTGTTCGTCAATTCTCGCTGTTCAATGTGCCTTAAATTAGAGTGTAGAGAGTGTGTTATATGGACTAAAGGAAGTGTTCGAATTGATTATATCTATGTACCGCAACCGTGTCGCACTTAACCCTGCTGCTGGCTCTGCATTTGCTATACGATGTCAGTATAAAGTAGTGTAGTATAAACCAGACGGCATACAGTGCCAATGACCTTGATGGTCTGAAAGAACTTTCCGACGCATCTGTCGACACAGTTAGACTCGCCCTTGTTGAGGTCACCTTCAGAGTAGTACGCAGGCACGCATTTCTCAAAGCACACCGACGACGCCCTCAATACGTTAAGTCTTTAGTGATCATCACATACTCGCATGTACTCACTTTTCCTTCATTTGCTGAATCATGAGCATCTCGCCCTTGACGCTGTTGATTTTGTTTTCATCGTAACTCGAGTCTGAAGGTGCTCCCATTCCAAAGAACGACATTTTGTGCTGATTTAAATTGAAATTTAACGAGAAGTTGAATTCCGAGTTTCTGTCGGGAACAAATTCTTGAAAGGCCGGAAATTTTTGGTGTTTTGAGCCGCATGATTTTTGTGCTCGTTCAACAAGGCGGTAAAAGATCAAGAAAGCCTTTGATTGGCACAAGGGCGACGAGGAGAAGGATAAGGATTGTGTGTGGCTGCTTGTAGTGAGTAACTGTTTACTGTTTATTACTGTGTTCAAATGATGAGATCATGTTCATGGTGAAATGGACAATTTAAGAGTCTAAACTGTGCCTAATCAAAACATGAAATTGACCAAATTCTAATCTTCTCTCTGATGAAACTCGAGCGCTCATGACTAACTATGTCAGGGTCGCAATGGCGTCGCGAATCTTATTTAAACGAGTCCATAGGCTAACGCAATCGGCCCGCTGCCGGATTCAGGCCAGGTCACTCCAGACGGTTCAAAGTGGCGAGGACGATTTCAAAGGCAGACTCAAGTCCATGCTTGCGTCTGACGTCGAGATGTATCCTGTTATTTTACGCTCGGACACGTACGCAAGGATATCTGAAATCAGACACAAATATGACACCGTGTCGGCCGAGCAGCTTGCGGCACAAGACAGCATCGTGACGACAATCAGAGGCAGGATCCACACGATCAGGGCGCAGGGGAACAGATTGCTGTTTATTGACGTCGTGCAGGAAGACGTCAAGCTGCAGGCGGTCTATAGGCTGAACTCGATCGACGGCATGAACGAGCAGACGTTTAGAGAATCATGCCAATGGCTGCGTCGCGGCGACTTCATCTGTATGTTACTTGCGTGGAGGTCACAGATTGAGAGTAACAAGTCTTAGCAATAACAGGCACGTTGACGCGCACACGCGCAGGCGAGCTCTCGGTCCGGGCTACAACAAAACTAACACTACTTGCCCCCTGTCTGCACCCAATCCCATTCAACCTGTCGAACGAGCAAACGCTGTCCCACCATCGCACGGTCGATTTGCTTATCCACAAACACGCTCGTGACACGATCCGGGCCCGCGCGTTCGTGCTGAACCACATCCGCGCGTTTTTAACCTCCCGTGACTTTCTCGAAGTACACACCCCGGTCCTGTCCGACGTCGCTGGCGGTGCGGCCGCGCGGCCGTTCATCACCCACGCGACCGCACCCGGCGCGTCGGCATCATCTGCTGTCCCGCTCGAACTCAGGATCGCGCCGGAACTGTGGCTCAAACGATTGATCATCTCTGGGTTCGACAAGGTGTTTGAAATTGGCCAGGTGTTTCGAAACGAAGGCATCGACGCGACGCATAACCCCGAGTTCACAACGTGCGAATTCTACCAGGCGTTTGCGGGGCTGGACGATTTGATTGACTTGACTGAAGAATTACTTTCGGGACTAGTCCAGACTGCCATTGCGAATGTCCCAATTATAAAACAAAACCTCGAGTCAAACGCACTTAGTTTCGACAAACCGTTCGTCAAAATCGACTTCATCTCAACCTTACAGCAAAAACTCGGATTCGATCTACCGGACTACGTCCTCTCATCGAACGAACACGACAAGGTCCGAGCAGAGTCATACCTGACCGACCTCCTGACCTCATCTAACATCCCGCTCCCCAAACCAGCGACCGTGTCTCGTCTGCTCGACAAGTTATGCGACCACTTCATCGGCCCGATCCTCGACTCTGCAACTACACCTGTCTTCTTGATGAACTTCCCCGAAATTTTGTCGCCGCTGTCCAAATCTGCACCGCCCGCGTCCGGACGGAGTTACAGGCTCGCCCGCCGGTTCGAACTCTACGTTAACGGCAAAGAATTAGTCAACGCGTACGAAGAAGAAAATTCTCCGTTTGCTCAGCGCCGGAAATTCAGTCTCCAGGCTGCAGACCGCGTGGCCGATGCGGAAATCTACGCCACAGACGATGGGTACTTGTCAAGCATGGAATGGGGGTTGCCCCCGACAGGAGGCTGGGGGATCGGTATTGACCGGCTGGTCATGCTATTGACCGGCGCCGAACGGATAAGCGACGTCTTGAGTTTTGGTGGCATCAAAGGTGTCATCAAGCAGGAATAGTGTATATAGGCATCAAGTTATATCAAAAGTGCCATTGAGGATAACAGTGTGCATAGGTGTATGGCATCAAAATTTTGTATTTTTTTTATATACAACCACTCATGTTTTTTTTACAAAACTCAGTCAGACAAAATTAAGCGTATATACAACCTCTACCACGTCCCGGTCCCGTTCCCGTTCCCGTTCCGCGCCCCTTGCCCATTCCCACCACTACTGCCATTACTCTCATTCTTCAAATCCCACGGGAACCGACTGTTCCGCCGGCCAAACACAGGCGACCCAAACAAATTGCCCATCCCAGTACTAAACGAGTTTGTCGTCGTCGTAGTCGTAGTAGTCGACGTCGACGGCGGCGTG
Organism: Lipomyces arxii; assembly: GCF_038497795.1. Classification (NCBI taxonomy): domain Eukaryota; kingdom Fungi; phylum Ascomycota; class Lipomycetes; order Lipomycetales; family Lipomycetaceae; genus Lipomyces; species Lipomyces arxii. Next base: position 297,705 of record NW_027117708.1, on the reverse strand, counting down.
CTCACGGATACCCGTGTCGGGCTTTCCGGGCTTGTTACGACAGGCGAGTCAAAACTGCCAGAGAAACTTGACCGCCTTGTTCCGATCGGCGCCTGGACTGTCTCTCTCAGCGACACGGTCGGTCCTGGACCTGGACGTGAGGTCGAGTTACGCTTGGTCGAGAACGAAAACAAGTTTGCGAACCGCCTGCCAGGCGTGCGCGGCTCGTCCGGGTTTAAAAACTCATCCGCGTCCGACGCCAGCGCGGAACTGGTGTCGCTGTTCTCAAAACTCTCCTTCTTGCGACCAATGTTGCCGATCGACGACAGCCCAGACACGCCGCTGAACAGCAACCGCCGACTGGGCGAGCGCTTCATCAGACTGAACCCGCTCGACGTGCTGCTGGTGGTCGAGTTGCGTCTGATTTCGTCGTCGGACTCGGACGCGGCACTCATTACCAAATTCAGCGGTGTCAGCGGCTTGTCCATCAACGGCGAGTCCGAGATCGAGCCGGATGACGACATGTTGTTAAGTTTGAGGCCCGAGCCGACCGCGAAGTAAGCCGGCATGCTGCCGTTGGTGAAGCTGGACTGCGGCGTGCTGGTCGTCGACAGCGCGGCCAGAGGCGAGTACGGTCTCGAGATGGGCTGGTGCGAAAATGATTGCGGCGATGGCGGACCGGACGAAGACAGTAGAAGTGACTGTCCTGGAGTCAACGGCTGGCCAGACAGCGACGGTAGAAACAAAGAGCTTGAGTCCATCGACAGCTCAGACTGCTGAGTCTTGGACCGCGTCCGTGCAGTGTCGTCTAGCTCAGCGTCTGACAAGTTTTGCGGCAAGTCGTCGGTGACAAACAAGTTTGACGGCAGCAGCATGTTGACTGACGGACTGATTGGTCCGCCGTTGCTAAGCAAATCGTCAACGGACGCGTTGTCGAGCGGCTGCGGAAACAAATCGACCAGCGACGGCGTGTTTGTAGACGAAAATGGATTTAGAGGTAAAGAAGACGACGAGCTATTGTTGAGCGATCCGTCGAACTGGGCGAAAGTGGAATGCAGCGAAGGAAACTGCAGATTATTAAATGTGGAAGCATCGGGAAAGCGAGAGTCGTGAAGTGGATAAGAATTAATTGGCGAAGACACGTTTTGCCGAGTCTTGTTGCGGGCCCTGTTGCGCCGCTTGGCGGACTTGGTCGCCTCGACCGGAGAAATGCTGCCCTGCATCGACATGCTGGCGTACGTCTCTTGTGCCTTGCCGAACTTTTCCTTTGCGTCGCGAAACTGCTCGAACACGTCAACGTACCGCAGCTCGAGCGACTTCTGCACCTCCTGCCATGACCGCTCAAGCTGTTTGTCCTCGACGTCTTCGGCATGCAGCAGCTTCGTAAACGCGTTCTCACTCGCGTTCCCAAGCTTTGGATCTTTTTCCATCTCGGCTTTTTTAATTTTCGCAATAAGTCCCCTAATTTCGTCCTCAAGTTCCGCAATTTCCTTATGACCTTGATGCAGAATCCTTCGGCTCTCGACTTCACGGACCTTGATATCTTTATTCCGCTTAGCTTTCAGTCGGTCAATCTCTTTCATCCGCTTTTTCGCTGTATCTGCCTCTTGTTCCCATCTTGTGAAGTCAGCTTTGATTTTATCAATGATCTCGATCTTGTGTTTGACTGCCTTGTCGACTTTTGATTTCTGCGCTTCGAGGGTTCGCTTTGATTCCTCTAATGACTTTGACTCGCCTCGCAACTGTGACCTTCCGACGTCTTCCTCCTTTCGTTTCTCGCGCAACGACTGCAGTTCGGTTTGCAACGCGGCCTCGGCAGACGTGTACTCTTCCTCTGCATGCCCATGTTGCTGAATGGTATCGCTGATTTCAGACCGAATTTGTTCTAGTTCTGCAGATAGAGATTCAATGGTGTATGGCTGTGTTGCAGCCACAAATGAGGACGACGTGTCGTTGCGGTCGCGTCTAGACGACGACGAAAGCTGGTCTCTGTTGCCGCGTTTGAACTGTGTATGAACGAGTGAGTCGTGTTTTCGGGACGGACTGGTGTCTGGTAATAAGGCTATAACATGTTAATACACACAAAAGAGAAGAGTAGAAACAGGACATGGAGTACATTTGTCGTGAGAATTATCTGAGATTGGTTGAATATTTGTCAAAACTAGATTTTCAGATTTCCGTCTCGTGCGTAGTCTAATTAAAGGACCAGCTGAAGAGTAGTTATTTGAGTTGACCTTCACTATGTCAGAACAGATCAAACACCACGCGCCTAGAGAGACTACATGTCTAATGATTTAACTCACAGCTAAGACTCGTACGCCGTATACTTGATCAGGATTCAAACCTGTGATTGTGACTGTTGTCTCGCGTTTCTCACTTTCTCCCACTATATAAACATCAGCAAGACCTCGGCCAGGGTCAACATTAAGACGGACCATTCTGTCCATTCATCTGTATTACATGTCTAGCCACACTTGTAGCTCTATCAGGCAACGACCAGTGCAGTGTAACCGCGTCTGCCGTGACTGAATCTAAACAAACATGCGGCGGTGACGGAATATCTATCCCGAGTAACTGAATGAGAGTCGGTATTGGGATTTGCAACAAACGCGTGGCCCGATGTAGCAGCCGGACCAGCGACAAGACTGTAGCCACGAGCGCGAGCAGCATGGGCGTAAAGTCTGTAACGCACTCCGGCAGTACCTTTTACCTTTTTAACAACTATAAAAAAGGTGTTGTCGGTAGAAAAAGGTGGAAAAGCCAGAAAAACAAAAAAATGTGAGTTGAAGAATTGACGATGTGCAATTCTTTTTGACGGAGCCGTGCAGCGTAGTCCATTTAAGGTTAAGATTTAAAGCTTAATTGTTTATTATTGAAACTTTAATGTCGATCATGTAATTTACTAATAATTTAATACTCTTGACGTAAATGCATAAATTTAGTGTGCATTAAAATGTAAACAAAAATTGAACGCCAATCGACTTAACTAGAGCAAAAGAGTCAAATAATTGAAAGAACATAAAGATGAAGAGCATAAGAGTATAAGAGCATTATAGCATTATAGCATTTGTAGTCTGATCAACATAGTGCATCAAGAGCACAGCATACACAAAGTGCCGCACAACATCCCATCAAACAATCATCACCGCCTCCTTTCTGAGGTTGCTGTTGTTGAACGTAGACCGGTCCCCCTTGCGGAGGATAATAACCCTGTTGATTTGGTTGCGGTGGCGGGTAGTATCCTCCTTGTTGTGGATAATACTGTTGAGGCGGCCCATTATAATGAGCTTGACCGTACGCAGGTTGTGGCTGTTGAGGATAATTATTTCCTCCGAACATTCCTCGGTCACTCTGTCCCTCTAACCCTGGAGGAGGACCTGATGGAGGACCGTAACTGTTGTACTCCTATTAACCCGTCAGCTTTCTCACTCTATAATCACTCATTCTAATTGTTTCTTACACCTGCTTTTTGATTATTATATTCTGAAGCAGACATGTTTTCTTTTTTTGTATTTATTTACTTATAAAAACAAAATAAATAAAATGAAAGAAATTTAAAGAATCGTGTGGTGAAATCGATACGATTCGAAACGCCAGTTCGCAATTTGAGTACGTCACGGGTGTATGCGGGCCCTAACCCACTGTAGAAAGTTCCATCGACGCCACTATTAATAGAACATTAATTAGGCGGATAATTTATATAGAGCAGTAACCCTATGACTTATTATGGAGTCATTCATCAAGTAGTAGTAGTAACTGTAGTGCTCGACGTAGTTTGACTCTGGTCAGACCGACCTCGTCTATTCCTTCTTCCTCCTTTAGACCCATTGGTATCACCATTTGCCGTCGTCGGCTTCGGTTTCGGTGCCTGTCTGGGCTTCTCATTAACTGGCTGTGGAGCATTCGCACTAACAACAGTTGAGTCAGAGCCTGTGCCTTCTGCCTCTCGACCTTCTTTCCGTCTACCCCGGCCTCCTCTGTTTCGGTGTTTTTTGACTGGTCTAGTACTTGTTTCTGGCTGTGCTTCTGAATCCGCTTGTATAGCAACTTGCGCATCATTCAGTACTACCGGTTCTTTCTTCTTCTTTCTTCGAGTCCGTTTGCTCTTCTCCCGTTCACCACTGTCTGAAGTAGGAGCAGTAGTAGTGCCAGCAGCTGGCGTGGCCTTCCCTGATTTAGACTTCTTTACAGACTGAAGTGCTTCTCTCTCAATTTTAGTCATTTCCTTCTTTTGTTTCTTGCTCGGGTTTGTCAATTTCTTTGCGCGTAGAAACTCAATCAATGGCGTAGTCACAATCTCCTTATTGTCGAGAGCAGAATCGTTGCTGGTTGGTGTCAATGGAGCAAGAGGTTGCACTGGTGCCGAAAGCGACTGAACAAACGCAACATATTCCGGATCTACATCCGTCAGCATTGCTTTCTTAATTACAGCAAGATACAGTCATACCTTCATCAATTGTACCCTGTTTCGGGTCCAGTTTCTCAACTAAAGATGGGATCCTGTCGAATGGCGCAAACTCAATCTGCAACGTACTCTCGTTCCCTTTCGCGTCTTTTACAACTTTTCCCGCAAACGCCTTGTTGAAAGCGAGCATGACTGCCAAATCTTTAAATTTTGCGTACGCACGTGAGTACGTCATTGGTGTAGATTTGCTGCTTGTTAGCTCTAAACGCGTTTCTGGCCTGTCGACCCGTACGCGCATACCTTTTATGCAACTTTCCAGGTACAAAGTACGTCCATTCGGTTGTTTCCACGTTAATGAACTCTGCTGTCAAGTCCTGGAACTCGGCTTGGGTATACAATGGCGGCAATCGTCGAATCACAAATTTGGTCTTGATCCCGTTGTTCTTGCGCTGCGCACGCGTATTCTGCCTGGGCCTTTGGGGTCCAGGTGCGGGCTTTGTATCCTGACCTTGCTGACGCGACGGCCTCGCAATGACCACCTTCTTTGACGTAGCCATTCTGTGGTGTAGAATTTCGTGTGCAATTATTAGTGAATCTTTTGCTAGTAGAAACGTGTACGCAGTAAGGGTTTAGTACGCATATGTGTCATGATAACTACGGAGATACTTTAGCAACACATTTGAATGTTCATATTTCACAGATATCTCTCAGTTCAAGTGTCTGTCTGTTTATCGTTGTCTGTCTATTTATCGTCAGTTTAAAGTCAATTGGGTCAATTATAGAATTTGTTGGAAGCAGGTACTTTTAGAAAGTACTACACTAAACATCAGAGCATATCCAGTCGGGATTAAGACGTCAGCAATCATGGCACGAGGTCCAGATGAATGGTTGGAAGTGACAAAAAAATGTCAATATTTACCAGAAAATGAAATGAAGCAATTGTGTGATACCGTGAAAGATTTACTGATGGAAGGTGCGAAACTGTGTATGACACTATAGTTTGAATGGTATCTGATGAAGTAGAGTCAAACGTACAGCCTGTTTCTACTCCTGTTACCGTGTGCGGGTATGTTTAAGACTGCTGTATGTTGTGTCATATTCTAAAGAGAATTAGTGATATTCATGGTCAATTTCATGACTTGCTCGAACTATTCAGAATCAGCGGAGGTCTGCCTGATAACATCAATTATGTGTTTCTGGTATGGCTTACAAAAGACACTGTTTGAAATGATACCAACAGTATAGGGGGATTTTGTTGATCGAGGATATTTCAGTCTAGAAACATTTACACTACTCATGTGTCTGAAAGCAAAGTACGCCTTACTCAGCTACACCGTTCGAATGCTAACAAAAATCAGGTACCCACAACGGCTAACACTTGTTCGTGGAAATCACGAATCTCGACAAATTACGCAAGTGTATGGTTTCTACGGTAATGCGACCCGACAAGAGCTGAAAGAATTGCTGCTAACAAAAAAAACAGAGGAGTGCCATAACAAGTATGGCGGCGCAAGCGTGTGGCAGTACTGCTGTCAAGTTTTTGATTTCCTCGCGCTGTCTGCCATTATCGACGGCCAGATTCTATGTGTTCACGGCGGCCTAAGTCCTGAGATCCGCACATTGGACCAGATCAGAGTCATTGCTCGAGCTCAGGAGATCCCGCAAGAAGGCGCGTTCTGCGACCTAGTCTGGTCCGACCCAGATGACGTCGACACCTGGGGTGTGTCTCCTCGCGGTGCCGGCTGGAACTTTGGCGCAAAAGTCGCGGCCGAGTTCAATCACGTGAACGGACTGCAGCTCGTGGCCAGGGCACATCAGCTGGTGCAGGAAGGATTCAAGTATCATTTTGAACAGAAGAGCGTTGTAACCGTTTGGTCCGCGCCGAATTACTGCTACAGATGTGGTAACGTTGCGAGTGTGATGCGGTTAAGTGACGACAACTTGAAGCCGGAGTTCATCATATTCAACGCAGTCAACGATGACACGAGGATTATGCCTCAACGCAGTCAACGATCGGAGTATTTCTTGTGATTCAATTAAAACATTTGGCCTATTTCTACGATAGAATTCACTTTAGAGAGCGTAATAACAGTAAAAGTGCATATTACTCTTACAATGAGTTCATGCGGCTCATCAAATTTATACGCAAAAATTTAATTTTTTCTCTTCTTCAGTAAAGAACACATACACACACAAAATGAGCACGACACTTCATTTACGAGCAGAGTCTAAACCACTCGAGCATCGGTCAGCATTGACTCCGACAACCGCGTCTGCTCTTAGAGATGCCGGTTACAACGTTATTATTGAGAGATCCAGCCAACGAGTGTTTGCGGATGAAGAGTTCGACAAGTGAGTTCGACTGTGACGATTATATTTCTACGACAAACTAACAAACAGACTCGGGTTTGAAATGGCAGACGAGTTCAGCTGGCCAAATGCGCCTAAAGATCACTTAATCATCGGTCTCAAAGAACTTCCCGAAGAGTCGTTCCCACTCATTCACGAACACATCCAGTTCGCACATTGCTACAAAAACCAAGGCGGCTGGAAAGACGTCTTGAGCAGGTACCATAGTGGCAACGGCACGCTGTACGACATGGAGTTTCTGACCGACGAGACCGGCAGACGTGTTGCTGCGTTTGGGTTCCATGCCGGCTTTGCAGGCGCGGCCATTGGTTTACTGGACTGGGCCTGGCAACTCGAACACACCGAGCCTTTGCCGGCCGTGGACTGGTACCCCAACGAGACTGCACTGGTGACTGACGTCAAGAGCACGGTCGACGGTGTGGTGGCTCGGACCGGTGCTAAGATGCCTACCGTTCTTGTCATTGGCGCGCTCGGCCGTTGTGGGTCTGGCGCTATTGATCTGTTGCGCAAAGTCGGCATCCCAGAAGAAAACATGGTCAAGTGGGACATGGCAGAAACAGCCAAAGGTGGACCGTTTCAGGAAGTCGTGCAGGCTGACGTGTTTGTCAACTGCATTTACCTGTCCAAACAGATCCCGCCTTTCGTCACGTACGACACCCTCAACTCTGCGTCCCGCAACCTGAGTGTCATCGTCGACGTTTCAGCAGACACGACGAACCCGTTCAACCCGATCCCGGTGTACACGGTCGCTACGACTTTTAGCTCTCCGACTGTGCCGGTCAAAGTCGACGCCGGCCCACAGCTCTCGGTGTGCTCGATCGACCACTTGCCCAGTTTGATGCCCCGAGAATCGTCAGAGGCGTTTTCTGCTGCGCTTCTGCCGTCGCTTTTGCAGCTTAAAGATAGAGAGTCTTCAAGAGTGTGGAAAGAGGCAAAGGCTTTGTACGACCACCACGTCTCTCGTTTGTGATACATTTTGTTGAATAGAAAAATTATACGATTATATTAATACAATGATACGCTACCAAAAATATCTTCTATGCCCAAACTCACTCGTCCTCGTCACTATACTGCACAACCCCGTCATCGTAGTACTCGTCGTCCTCTTCCTCGTCCTCGTCTTCTTCGTCCAGAGTCGTCCGTGACTTTGTCAGCCCGGATACAGAGCTATTCGACCGCGTTCGCAAACTCATTCCTTCGCTCTCGCTCTCGCCGCTCTGGCTCGACTCGTCGTCCGAATCCAAAATGTCCGGAACCGCCTCGCGCCAGAAATTCACGTCCGTGAACCGCTCGTCGCCAAGTTGCACCGACACGGGCGGGAAAAAATGGTCAACCAGGTCCGTCATGTGCACGTAGCTAGACTTATACCCAGCCAGCTCGAGCAGTTCCATGTGCACGTCCGCGGACGAGTTGATTGTGAAGATCCGGCTCGACGGTACACCGACGGACCGGTACGACAGCGCGTCGGTGATGCGGTTGCCGAACCCGGCGTAAAACGGCGTGCCTTCGCGTAACGCAAACAGAGATTGGATGTCTCGTAGGCACGCCATCTTAAACACTTCGGGTTTGCGGTAAATGACCTCTCGTCTGAGCGCGGCAATGGTCCGGTCCGGTGACAGAATGACGGGACCGTCAGGAAGCTTGTACATTCCTTGTTCAATCCCATGCAAGTAGTGCCTAGTCGAGTCGGCCTGACCAACAGAGCGTGACGTCAGGTACATGAGATTGTACCCGTTCATGTTGATGTCGGTAAACAGTTTCGCAACCCCGGCATGCGTCCAGTCGCGGCCAATCATGGTCAGCACATGTCCCAGCGCGTCAGACTTTGTGATTGTTCCGTCAATGTCCGAAATCACAATCGGGCTGTCGTATCTCCAGTAAAACATGCGCGCGCTGCACACGGCCCGCCCGCCGTTCACACTGAACGAGATTGGGTTTGGACCAGAGACGAGATCAAGCGACTTGAGCTGGTCGGACGTCAATCGTAATGTCTTGACATAGTTGATGTTGTCCCTGCTCACGTCTCCAGCACCTGTCAGCCCTACAGCTGGCGCGGTCATTGGCGGCGGCGGAGTCGACGGCGGCGTGGTCGCGTTTGTCACGGGTTTAGAGTCTTCGGGTTCGTAATCAAACTCCATCGACCCATGCTGCTGAATCGCACGGTCGCGGGCTTCCTCGCTGGCGTATATCCATAAATTACCGTGCTCGTCAGGCGCAATTAGCGACGCAATCTCGGTGTTGATTGCCAACTCTTCCGACAAAATCTTCCGAGCAACAGATTCCGCCCGCGCGGTCTCTTCCTCGCCAGCTTTGTACCCACGCATGTCCAGCACCAAATCGCCACTATCGGTCACAGTAGTGGGTATCCTGCTCACGCTTAACTTCCGACTCAGTTCTTTTGCCCGCTGAATAGCCTGGTCGCGACTCAGCGGCGGACTCCGCGGCCGGCCGACAAACCGGTCACTGCCCCCCGACGTCGACAGCAACGAGTCTGGTGTGCTTGACAGAGATGGATCTGGTTTCTTGGGCACCGGCGCAGGCAAACTCAGGCCTGAATCGCGGTCACCCGTCTCAGACTGTGATCTGACATGACCGGATAGGTCCAGGTACTCTGGTTCTTGCAAGTTTGTTGTGCTCGAGTTCACCGAGACAGGTGACGATGCTGTTGATGTTGAAGGTGACAAGACGGGAGACGTTAACAAATCAGAAGGAACGTCGATGTCAGTCTCAAACACGAAAAACGCTTCGCCGCCATCCCCCAGTTTCATGGCGAAGTCGACTTTTTTGTTGTTAACCGAGAACTCAACTTTCTTTTGTGAAGGCTGAAGAAGAGAGAACTTGCCAAATCTTATATGAAACGGTGAACAAGCCAAATCGCCTTGTAACGATGTCAGCATTACTCTGTATGTGACAGACTATCTCACCATTTTCCTGTTCAATGACAATTACATCAATTGCACCTGACAAAGTCGCCGGATTAATTGAATTCCAAGTTTTGGATACGCTTCCAATAGCTCGACCTACAAATTGCATATCTCAAACGTACTTGCCTTTTGGTTGGAAGAAATATGAGACAGCTCTTCCTCAGTCTGCTCTCAGTGTCTGCTCTCAGTCTGGTTGGGACGAGCTCGAATTCAGTTGGGACCACAACGAGCTGAGCCGCACCCCAATGCGTGTATTATGTAATATATTATGTAATGTTTTGTGTATTCGATCAAAAAAATTGTCATATCCAGCCTTCAAGAGACAGTATTGCATTCTTCATCCGTCGTTTACCTTCCTCTCGCTTCTTCTCATCAAACGAAACCTCTAAACTGATCCTTCCAAGTGTTTCTATAAACTTCTCTAGCATCCGTTTATGCTCCTCTCCCAGGTTGATAATCTCGTCAAACTCGCGTCCGGCTTTGGAATTAAAATCAAGATTAAACGTTGCGTCCTCAAAGTCCCATGACGCTGGTGCGCAGTCATCTAGTCCTGCAACAGGAGTCGACACGACACGTTCGCGATACGGCCGCCCGCCTCGAGGTCGACTCCGTGTTCCATCCGCCGAATTCGATCGTCGCTCGCGCCGGCGCCGCGGTGTACTGTCCGCAGTCCGGCGTCTGTCGCGATCAGAGTTCTTGCGTGGGATCTCGGGCGCACTGCTTAATGACGACTGCGCGGTTTCGTACCCGGACCCAGACGACTCCTTCTTCATGGCTATCTCGTCCTGTTGCGACAGTGTTGCGTTAGCCCTGACCGGTTCGCCAATGTCGTTCTCCTGCTCAATCCGGGAAAGTGATCCACTGAGCTCCCGTGGCCCTCTGGGCTTAGACACCCGTCTGTGGCCGACCGTAGATAGAGAGTGCAGTGTATTAGTCGACACCTCTGACGGCCTTCGTTTCCTCACATGTAAAGCCTCAATCTTCTCCTGCTGTTCATCGTCCTCCTCCTCTTCCTCGAACGCGACAACAGCAGCCGGCTGCGACTCCCCTCGAGAGATGTACACCGATGACGGCTGAGCACCGTACGCCAGAACCGCAGCCCTCGGTCGCTGGAACGACGACCGGTCCGTCCCGACTGAGTATACGCTTGCCCGGATCTGATCATCGCCGAACCTGGATGCGGCAGACATCCTCGTCCTCCGACCGGGCAATGGCGAGTTGCCGCCAGAAATACTGCCCAATGCGCTCCGGATCTCGGTCACTTGGCCTCTGAAGTCCCTGACCTCGTCCAACAGCTTGACCATGTCCGCAGTCACAGAATCGGATCTAAGTGCGGCATGGTCCTCCCGGACGTGTTCCATCGCAATCGGTCGGCCAGGTCGTCTCAACCCTGCCAAACCTACCGGCTCAGACGCCGATTTCCTCATTCCTGCGGTAGACGATTCCGCAACTTCATGCGCAAGTCCAAACTCAAGCGGACTCTCAAGCATCAGCTGGTCTTCGATCTGGCGTAACAGTTCGACCTGGCTGACCTTGCTCGACTCTGAACTCTCGTCGTCCCGTAATGTCGTCGTCGGCGGTGCCGGTTTCTCAGCAGCATCGACAGCAGCAGTCTGTCTGCGCTCCTCCATCAAATTCCGAAATGATCCAGTGACTGGCGCAGAAATCTCGACCGGCGCAGAACTCTCTGCCAGCCCCAACCGCCTCTGTTTTGCTCGCCGCAACTTAGTCTCGACTTCCTGGTCTTGTCAGACAATTGCTAGTTCTCATAAACAAAGCACTTACATGCAGTCGCCGCCGTGCCTTTGCAAGCATTCGCTCGGAATAACCTTGCCCGACGTTGTTTGTCCGGTCCATGGTCTGCTAACGCGTGAACAATTTCGGCAAGTGTAAACAAACAAGTCTCGTGCGGCTCCCACACTACGCACTACGCACTACGCACCGCAACCTACACAATGGACACAAATCACATAATCAATTAAGCATAGCAACAAGGATTCGTTCGTAATCTCCTGACGTCTCACTTTTAATCCGCTCAATAAGATCCCGCCTGTAAATGTGATGATACGCACCTTTGAGCTGCTGCACGAGGGCTGGATCCCAATGAAACCTGACGACCCTCGACAGCAACAACTCGTCCTTCGTGCCAGCACCAGCCATGCTCTTCTCGAGCAGCTCAGCGCAGTATACAGGTCTATTAACCGCAAGCTTGAGCACGTGCAGTAACGCGTCCTCAAGATGACCCGAAAACTCAGACGAAATGACTGCACTCAACTTGCGGCCATACCGGGCCTCAAACGCGCTGGCGACCTGGGCCAGGTGCGCTGCTGACCTGGTCGCGAAAATCGAACTCACCAAGTTCTCGTCTGTGCCGAGTTTGGCAACCGTGGCCTGGTACAGATCGCTGGCATCCATCTGGACCCGGTTGGGATCTATAGAAAAGTTCTCGTCCATTCGGTTGCATGCCAAAACCATTCTAAAGAAAGACGCGGTCTTAAGCGATAGGTCAGATTCAATATCTGCTTCAAGGCTGTGGAGATGTCGTTGGAGGTACAGTTGCTTGATTGTGTTTAAGTCAGCATTCGTACGGCCAAGCACAACGTCGTTCAGAAGCGACTCTTTAGTCCCGGCCCCGTCCAATGCAGACCGCACGTTCATGACATCTGCCCCAAGCGGTCCGGCCACAATCAACAGCAACGCATCCCGAAAATTCCCACTAACTTCCTTCGTAATCACACTTTGCAAACTGTGGTTTCGCGTACGCTGAAAAGCAGGCACAAGTGCGTCAATCTGCCACGGCGTTTTCTTCGCAAGCACACGGATCAATGCTTTTTCGTCTGTCCCAAACCCTTTGGTCGCCTTAATCAAGTCCGCCACGTCTTGTGAAGGATCGTACCCCTGTCCTCCGCCGTACTGGCCGGGAGGACCTTGATTGTACGGTCCAGCTTGCTGCCCGTAGCCCGGACCTTGTTGTCCGTAGCCTGGCCCTTGAAAATATCCTTGTAGAGGATAATTTTGCTGGGGACATACCTGTGGATGCCCTTGCTGAGAAGAACCTTGAAAGTGTCCTTGAGCTTGTTGTTGAGGATAACCTTGCTGGGGATAACTTTGAGGGTAATTTTGCTGGAGATGACCTTGAGAAGGATACCCAGGATATCCTTGCTGATTCTGAAAACCCTGTTGATTATTGTACGCCATTTTTGATGTGAAACCCAAAAACAAATAAAAAAAAAGGACAGACCTGTGCGAATTTATAAACTCGCGTAGAGTGTGGCTGTGTGAGCCCCAGAGTATACGGCGCTCGCTTGCGTACCTGAAACTTTAACTTTAAAATTGACCGTTCTAATTGGAGCGTACGCAGCAGTGAAATTTCGCATTATGTGCTGTCCCATTGCAAGATATAAATGTTATGAATTTAAGTGTCAAGCATGGTATTTGCATGCTTTTAGTTTTAATTTACGTACGATATGGATTAAGAGTACGCGACTTCGAACTGGCACTAGATCCCAATGAGACCGCACAGTTTATAAAACATTATTGCATCAACGCTAGCTCTTACTTTGCTCAGGTATTAACGCTTGTAGTTGTACCGCGTTTTAAACCGTGTATATTGACTGCACAGCTCAGTATTCCAGGCACAGCTAACTGTTCAGCTAACTGTTCACGAGGGCTCATTTATCAGAAACTAAACAGTATTTGCTCGCTGTATTGTATTTTGATCGTGGTTATAAGTTAATTACATGACGCTCTTCAATAGTAGCATACGTCATTACTAGTGAACATCAACAGAACCGCCGCATACATTGTGGCTACTTATTTGTACCTTAAACCGTAGACTATATTTCAAACTATGGGACAACTGATATTATAGCGTAGTGTACATGATCAGAATTACGCAAGTATAGCAAGCAGTAGCCTTTGATAATCACCTGAAGTTTCTCCTCTGACCCTGACCATCAACTCGCGCCCGTACACTGTTCTGTACGCGGCCTTGATGTCGGCCATCAAAGCCTTGTCCCAATGGTACCGCACTATTCGTTCGACCAGCAGTTTATCCTTTGTGCCCATTCCAGCCATGCAATCTTCAAGCATTTCAGCGCAGCACGTCGGGCGATTGACCGCAAGTTTGACGATGTATAGTAGCGCTTTCTTCATGTGGCCCGAGAACTCGTTCTCAATCACAGCCACTAGTTTCTTATTGTATCGTCTATGGTACTGGTTTGCAAGCTCGCGAATGTGCGAGTCGGACCGGTTCGCGAGGATGGCGCAAACTACCATCTCGTCGGTGCTGCCTCGGTCTTGGGTCGCACGGTACAGATCCTCGACGTCTCTTGAGACCCGCGCGGGATCGACCGGGATCCATTCTTCCATCCTGGTGGCGGCCGTAACAATGTTAAACAACTTCAGCGTCTTCATTGACAAGTCGTCCGCGACGTCTTTCTCGAGCGGCCGCCCGTACCGTTGCCGGTACGTGCCTTTAAGCAGGTTGAGTTCCTGATTCGTGCGGCCGAGCAAGACATCGTTTAGCATGGATTCGTTTGTGCCTGCGCCATCAACCGCACGGTGCACGTTGTCTACATCTGCGCCGAGCGGGCCAGCAATGATCTGTAATAAACAATCTCTGAAATTGCCCGACGTCTCCTTCTCGATGACCTGTCGTAGACTCTTACCCTTGACCTGGTCAAACGCAAGCTTAAGCGCATCAATCTCAGACGGCGTCCGTGGCGCAAGAATCCGGATCAAAGCCTTCTCATCTGTTCCAAAGCCTTTGGTTGCCTTGACGATCGCAGCGGCGTCGCCATTCGCATCATACCCAAACCCCATACCTTGAGCCCCCATGGGTCCCATTCCTCCTGGTCCCATCCCTTGCTGTGGAGGAGGGTAGTATTGCTGCTGCTGTGTTTGGTACTGTGGTGGTGGATACTGCTGATAATTCTCCGGTGGTGGACCTGGCGGTGGATTATAGTTCTGATATTGTGGGTTCATTCCTTGTGGTGGTGGTCCACTTGGTGGAGCGTAATTATTTTGCATATTTTGATGAAACGGATTATTTGAACTGTAATTGTTATTATTGTACGCCATTATGATTTGTGTGTCTATTGTGATGTCTATATAGTCAATGAGTCCAGGCTTGTCCCGAGATTTCATTTCGAAGTCTCAGCTGCTGCGCCCCACACTAACTTCCCACAATGACATCACTCAGTATTTACACATGAAACTGTTAAATAGTGAATATATAGTGAATATTGAATAATAAATAATAATGGTAAATCCGTCCGCAATATATAATTGTCCATATAAAATCATGTGCGCCGACCGTATCCTTCGAAATTGATAAAATAAAAAGAAACCCATTCATAAATGTAACATCATATATAATAAACAAAGCATAAATATCCTATAATCGCCAACCGTCAAATCCTATGAAATTCCCATCGTGAAATAAAATAGATAAATAAAAAAAAATATTAGCATTGTAAATAAAAATCAAGTAAGAAGACCTGAAATGGTCATTACTCCTTTGCGACCAGCATCAGTATCGGACGGAAATAAAGCAAGCTTTGGTGACGCACACTCAGACACAGACCGGATCATGATCTCGACCGGACTCGCGCTGCCTTCGCTCAGCGCAGGAGTGTCCCTGTCCCGGTCTCGCTCTCGCTCTCGTTCGTGCTCTTCCGCCACACACGCAAACGTCAGCAACTCCGAATCGTCGCGCGCATCACGAGCATACCCGACAACGTCAAGCTCCTGCTTACCGTCCCACCGCCAAAGCAAACCACCACACTCGAAATCAGTATCCGCGCTTGGACTCGTCATCGGCTCCAACTCATCGGTGCCGGAAGACAACAGCTGCAGCGACCGGGTGGCCTGCAACGCATCCAGGAACTCGGACCGCGATGACACCAAAGCCGAATTCTGCAAAAAATCAAGCTTGACCGGACCTGGAGGGCCTGGAAACGACACCATCCGGCTGATCACGGGCGCGCGGGGGCCGGTCGTCGGCGGCGTACGCCAATTTGGCGATGACAAATGGCGCACAGGCGAGACTGGCTCGGACTTGCGCCGTCGCGGGGACGAGTCGAGCGATTGGTCTGCCGGACGTTTCCGGCGGCGCCGAGCTGACTCTGTCAATGTCAACTGCAACTGTCCGAATCCTGGTTCGTCGGGGGTGAGGCATGCAGCCGGGAAGTCAGGTCCGAATAATGGAATCAGCGCGAACCGGATGTGGTAGCATGTCCGTGATGCCAACGTACGAGCAACATCAAACGGCAGCCATGTGCCTTGGATCTTGAGGAACCCGCCTCGGACCCGGCGGATGACAGGCTCGAGATCGGGGCAGTTGTCAACCAGTTTGACGATATCTGCCTTTGTATTTCCAATAGCCTTCCATAGTCCAGTCAGATGGACGTACCCTGAGTAGTAGTCCCACATTATACATTGTCCATTCACGTTGTATTCAAACACTATAAAATATTAGCAAATTTTGCAACACACATACATTGTGATACATACCAGTGAGGCAGTGCCGTTCGTCTACCGAGGTAGCGTATCGTTTAGTGACGACAAATAACCCAAGAGGCATTTGAGAAACATGTTCAGGTGGTAAGACTGTAGGATCAAATTGATTTACCGGGAAGTTGACTGTGTGAAGCGACTCATCATCGACCTGGACTAGCACGCGCTTGGGTTTCCTCGGCAGATCTGATTTTTTGCGCTTGTCTTTAACGTCTTTTAAGCCTGGAATTTTCTCAGGATATGACTTTGAGCCAGTAATGATTGATAACATTGTCTGATCTGAGATTTGGGCCGAAGAAGTTTGATTCGGAGATGAAGTGGCGGTTGAGAAGGGGTCCGATCCAGGAGTCGTGATTAGAGTCGTGATTGTAAATGGATTATGTGATATCATGTAATAGAACAGGTAAGAATATTAGTCTATAAAAGAAATCCAAGTCTAATAAGAAAATAATATATAGTTGAATATAATCAGAGAGAATTGGAGAACAGGAGAGGGCTTTGCCCGGGGGTGAGGGGGGGAAATAGCACACTAAATTGAGAGTGACTGGGACGAACAATATTTTGATTTATAAAGCCAAAATTAAAAACAAAAACTAACAAAGGACGCAGAGTTGAATCTGGCCAAGTACTGTTTTTTTATATTTTTGTGACTTTTTGATATTGTATTTGAAGATGTGAAATGAATGAGTATTAAGAGTAGTAGAAGAGAGAGAGAGCGAGAGAGAGTCGAGTGGGAGGAATGAGCGGGGGGGACTTCACACACTTTCGGGAGGCTGCCCACACTCTAAATTGTATTATATAATGCATTGTACTGTATATTATGTAATACATTGATCCTCTATTAAGTGCACTCGAGATAATCTCCATCTCTCAATTTCTGCTCTCTTTACATCAATTAATATAATAGATGCCTTCATTCTCCCCTCAATCAAAGGATTCGCTCGTTTACCTCTTGTTCTTTTTCTTCGTTCATAGTCTTCAACTATCTTAACTGCAAAACCCTCATCTCGTCGTGGAATACGTTTGCTCCATTGAATAACTTTGTCTATTCCACTCCGTCGTCCTGCAATCTTTGAAAATCGTGCAAGAAACCAATCTTGTTCATCAGTTCGTTTAGTAAAACTTATAGGAAACATTGCAAAGTACATTGCACCACCTAAAATATCCCAATCTAATGTACTACTCTGTTTTTTTACAACGTCCCGTATCAATTGCCATCGCGGCACTTCTAATATCGCACACACTTCCTGTACAATCTCGTCATCGCCGTCGTTCGTCCTTGCTCGACCAAGTTTCGCTCGAAATTCACTAAATATCTTTGCATAAGTCTGTTCGGAAACAGGACATTGTCTAACGACCGGTTCCGCTAGCGATAACTGGCCCGACATCTCAATCGCAGCCAGATGGGCACACACGTACGCCCGCGCTACTTCCCCCGTCTTTAGTAATGGAATCACTCTTCTAGATTGTGCTAATAGTGCTTCTGCATATTGTTTCAATGTTGATGGAACCCTCTCAACCGCAACTAATTTTCTTAATTCTTCATCCATCTTGTTCGGAACATGAAAGTAGGACTGACGCGTCGTTGTTTTTAAGCACACGTGAAGTTCTTCAGGGGCAACCCCTATGCATGCGTGGCACTATGCACCATGTAGGAGGTATGCCGCACGTGCAGCCCAAGCTTGACTCCATGCAATTAACATCATATAAAATATATTTCTTTTTACAGTATATAAACGCCAAATTGTAAATCCAAAACGCCTCAACAACTAGTCCCATATCATCTCATATATGTACTCTTTTTATTCCAATGTCATCCGTCGTCGTCCCAACCCAGTCATCTCATGTGCCTCTTCCTCCGACTCGGTCTTTTCCGCAAACCACGACCGCCGCGAACCAAGAATGTACTGCCGTAAACCCTTGTTGAAATTGATTGTGCACACAATCGCATTGCTGATCGTGACAACAATCAACACTAATGTAATGACCGCAAACACGGTCAAACTTTTCCGAGCTGCAACGTATTTGAACGCCTGCGTCGACTGGTACATTCGAACCAGCTTAAACAGGAAATACGCCATGCCGGCAAAAAATACGGTGATCATACCAATCATTCCAACTGTGCTCTCATGGCGAACACACATGGCAGTAACGGCAAGCACCAGAATCGTGCATGGAATAACCGCAATCGTAAGTCCAAACTCAACATCCTTCCGTGCCAACACAATTACGCAAAATTGGATCGTAAATCCAAGAAAGAAAAAGAAATCAAACTTGAGCATGGTCATGAAGATTTGATACGCAAGGTACCGACGTTTCATGCGCAAGTCAGCACCTATCTGCTTGTAAATAGACCATCCAAACTCCTTATAAAGCTGAAAACATATGTATCCCATCACAAAACTACCAACTCCAATGATAGAGATGATTGCAATCAAAAACCCTTCAATGTCTCCCCACGCTGACCCGTCCAAAACGTATCCTTCACCAGTCACGAGTCGCAAATTCGAAAGCTCATGAGACGCCTGCTTGATTTGTTCGTATTGAATACCGGCATATACCAGCATCGCAGCGTTGAACAAACACAGTCCTGTAACCTGAATCGTGTTCTTTAACCTTAACGCGTCGACAGTGAGGACTAATTGATACACCTGACTAAAAATAAACAATGCCAAATAAGTTGGAATCGCGACTGTGGTTTCTGCCTGGTCTGTATTGATATCTGCGCTGATATTGGCCTCGAACTTGCCAAAGACGTACCCCTCGAAAGCGAGTACAATCGCTGCCTGGACAAACACGATGACCAAGAACGAGATGCTCCAGACTGTACGGGGAATAAGCATTGTTTTTTTTTGTAGATTAGTCTTTCTCTCAAATGATCTTGAACAAACAGAACGAAAAAAGAGAGAAAATTGAAATCAAGAAATATCGCACAAATTTAAACTTACCGAAATAGTAACCGCCCTGCCTCGTTGTTCGCGTGATGTTTACAGTACTTATGGCATAAACGTATAGTGCTTACGCGTTTGTCTGGAACGTGGCGCTATCTGAGCCCCCGTCATTCCCTTCTACGTGCGAAGACTCATCCTTGCGCAGTTTCGTGTTATATTACTTGTTTATGTAATACAATGATAACATAGTATAATGAGGTTATAAAATATAATATAGTATAGTATAGTATAGTATAATATAAAGAATAGCATTTAATTAACAATAAATATAAAACAAAAGATTAAATACTATTGATGTCAGCTTCCACCATGACATTCCAGTCTGATTGTCATGAAACTAACTCAAATTGTTCCGTATACCGCCAAACTCCATATAACTTCCAGATACCCCCCTTGAAACAACAATAAATAAAAAAACAGCAATCAGTAAAGGAAAAAATCATTTCAAATTTCAATTTCAACGCTCTTTGCATTTGCTAGCACATCGGTCAGAAAACGGCCGGCGGTAGTCGTTTGATAAGTAAACCGCGTACGAATCTGCAAACCGAGCCGCAATCGCATCCGTATCAACGTACTTGTCCACGTACTCCTTCAGACTCTCGTACTTCTGCAACACAAACGCATTAAACCCACCGACACCACCTGTGCGCTGTCCATAACCGAGCTCACGTGCCGCCGGCGCCTCGAACCTCGCCGCCGACTGCGCAAACGAAACCAGAGCCGGATCCCGCTCGGCTTCAGGTACAATCTTGACGACAGCACTGTGGTCACCGGCGTAGTACCGCTCCCATGCCGACATGATGGGATAGCTCGCCATAAGCGCCATCGCGTCCTGGCACTCAGGTCTGTTCCTGAACGGCACCTTTGTCACGACTTGAGCCAGTTGTAGCCCGAGGTTAAATCCAACAAACAGCCCTAAAGTCCCCTTCATCGTATGTGATAAAGTTCTAATCAACAATCCCCGAGTCAAAAACCTGACGGCTATACATTCAAATTAGCCCTGTCGATTCCCTGTACAAAGGCTAGCTGCACTCACGACTAAACCCAGCCAAGTACCCTCCAAAAAGACTACCAAACGTCGCACTCCACTTCGCATGCCCGGCAGCATACTCGAGATCGCGCCGATCCTGATCATTCAATCGGGCACTGGCCCGCATCAACTTCATCACATTGTATTCATGATTCGCAGCCCACGCACTAACCATCCCCCTTTCTACCGCGGCATCATACTTCAATTCACGTCTGTACCCACTCGTCTCCTCAATCGTCATCACATCTGATGCCATTTCTCGAACAAGTTTGTCGTAACTTGTAGTATTCCTCTGATCGGCTTCGCTCCAGACCTCCCAGCGCATGACTTGTAGAGCCCTAACCCAATGGTCACATTTGTATTACGTCAGCAATTTTTTTGTACTGCTCCGTACGCCTTGAGTGGAATATTTACCGAATGTATCTCATGACAGTGTTTCTTTACTTTGTGTTCAATATCCATTTTTACATTGAAATAAAGCAAATTATAAAAATGCAACAACTTAAATGCCAGTGAACGAGTAGCCACTGCTATGAGAGATCTGGGCAGTAATAAAATCAGGAACTCTTCAGAAAAACAATAATAAATTGGACTTAGAAAGTACAACTGGTTTCCAGACAGACAAAATGATTTAAACTAGAACGGAACAAAACAATCACGTATTCTTTTTTACTGGTTATTACCATAGAACAATTAATGAAGTGTGATTATCGATTAAGGCACTCACATCTTAGGCGAAGTCGTAATCCAACTTATGCTTGAACCATGAATACAAGCAACTACTAAATTGACAGCAAAAATTTATCATAAACACGACATTTCCAGATTGATAATATAAATTTATAAATTTTTACAAATTTTTACCAATTTTTACATACTTTTTTGTTTATCCTACAAGTGAGACTGAATCCGCGTATAATACACCGCATCATGACTAAATAATTAGCCCCATTCTCCCGAAAACAATCATATAAATTATACAAGTCAAATCTAAAGAATACAGCCAGTTATTATAACTTGTAACTATGTGATTCACCAAACCCGAATCTAAGCCAAAAATACTGGAACAAAAAGGACTCAATATTTTTCAAATTTGTGAGGATTCTAAGTTCTTTATTCCCAGAATATGGATTAACCCGAAAAGTTAATCCGACCTCCTGAAATTCGATCTACTCCGGATTAATTTTGATTTTTAATTTGATTTACTTTGCGAATATCCGTTCTTTCTTCGTACTGAAGTTCGGGTATTACGTCAATGAAAAGTTTTGTTTGATTATTGTTTATTAGTTTATATTTGTTTGTACAGAGAAACCCAAGTATAAGAAGGGGTTTCTTTTTCCTTGTTGTAATAATAATTAACAGTTACATATACAAAATTCAGTCTTCCATACTTGTCTTCCAGTTACTAGATATAAGCAGTCAGAATATTAATTACAACGTCTTTCTAAGTTTCGCAGAGATCAGTTCGTGTCCTCAGTACATCCAGATTTCCGAAAAAAGCTATCGAGTGATGCGGTGGCTCAATGGTAGAGCTTTCGACTCCAGTAAATGCGCTGTAGTTTATCGAAGGGTTGCAGGTTCAATTCCTGTCCGTGTCATTAATTTTTGTTATCTTTGCCCTTATAAAACAAGGGTTAGGTTAATATAATTACGACACTAAACCCTTACATATCGGTTTATTTCAATGTAGTAAAGTATTGTTTATAGTAATAATTAATCAAGTGTACTATTAGGTATATAAAATGACAAAGATGCTCCAAATATTCCGAAATGCACGACTCTTTGCTGTAAGCAACACCATTTCTCGAAAAATCCTCAACCATTACTCGTTCAATATGGCCTCAATCTCTAACAATTCCTCCTCTTCTGCAATCTCAATTAATCTGTTCACATCCGCCTTAGCTCTTACAATCTCAACCGCACTGGCATACATCATCTTTGCTTGTTGAGTCGCCGTGACTGGTAGGTAGTACACCATTACGAACGGTGTCTTTTGTCTGCCGTCAGAAGTGATCATTGGATAACTCACCACAATGTATCGTGGAGTATTCCCCGGTAAAGCATCTACTATATCCTCAAGAGAAGTATATAGTTCATTGTCTTGAGTCTTAACACTCATGTCAGTCTTTGAAATCTCATAGATCCGGGCTTGAGGTGTTGAAGCTCTTGCACTTTTGAACCGCAAATCTCGAAGAGACTTAACAGTTTCCGGTGGAAATGTAAACAATGGAGATGCCTATACTGTTTTAACACTACATTGACCTTCAATTCAACGTGCTATTAAATACCATTGCAGATATGTATATATACCCTTCACACTGTGTATGCCTTATAAATTCCACTTCATATGCCGTAGTGATTGTTGTTCCGGTGGCTGCACACCCTTAAAAAAGCCCCAACCCACACCCGCAATTTACTGTTTAAATCTCCCCACCCAAATTCAATATTTCAACGTTATAAATTCGTTTACTTTACGACGTCGATTCGTGAGCCAGAAACTAGCCGATCAAAAAATCAGACAATTATACAAGTAATTTCATAATCACATATCTGTCGGTCTTTGCGTGATAGAATTTATAAAGTCTGTGTTCGCTGCTTCTAGACTTCAAAACCCCGCCATCGACATAGCAAAACCCCGGCTTCAAATGTCATCTGCGGTAGCCCCGTCGTCGTTCACGCAGCAGACATCGACCGTGCCAGAATATTCTGTTCTACCGTTTAATGCTCAATCTGACATCTTGCCTGAATCCGCTTCAACCGACTCTCGCAAATCCACCTCTCAGGGGCGGCGAAAGTTGTCAGTCGCGACAGATTCTTCAAATGTGAGAAGACGAATAAGTCGTGCGTGTGATCAATGCAATCAACTGCGAACAAAATGTGACGGCAAACTCCCTTGTTTGCACTGTGTTGGTGAGCGGCGTTTGTTTCCGTGAAGATGGTCAAGTGACTAACGACGTTATGTAAGAATTTTCGTTGCAGTGCGAATATGCACGACAGCGTAAGAAAAGAGGGAAAGCGTCTCGGCGTGAACTGGCTCAACAAGCCGCAGTCAAAACTCAAGAAGACTCCGGTGGGCTAAACTATGATAGTGGTCCGTTTGATAACGACGATGACGATATCATGGACGACGACATCAACATCCCTATCGACCATGAAATAGGACTCATCCACTTAACAAACGGCTCTCACGAAATATCAATGCCATCGATACAGAGCAGTGAACTCGCAATAAATCACCTATCCAACGGCTCGCGTTCTTCCGCTGATGAAAGACATGATCACCAATTTCTAATGTACGACTCACCAACTAACATGGCACAGCAAGGTCAGTACGGCGAGTCCCCGAGCGTAATCTCGTCGTTTTTGGCTGGAACGCCCCAGTCTCCGCCTCGACCGTCACCAATCGTGTCGGTTTCAACAGTCCACACATCGCCACCAATTCAGTCCTCTCCTCAACAGCAGCAGCAGCCACAACAGACAATAGTACCTGTTCAACAACAGCAATTACAGCCTCAACCATCACAATCACGTCCACAACAATCGCAACCTATTAACCGGCCTCCGCCAACCCAAATTGCCATCCCGTCTTGGTTCACAATGGTCTCACCATCAGGACCGGCCGTGCCTGAGTACGTGTCTCAGCAACGAGCTATGAGCGAAATAGAAGAGATTGCTTTACCAATGACTCAGTCTCAATATCCCTTTTTGTCTGAAGTTATGCTTCATCTCTTGTCATTCATGCCTCAATCTCTTCCTGTAGACTTGCTCGAGTCATATTTTGAGCATAACGTATATTGCTTGGCACCGCTCTTTCGCAAATCTTCAATTTTATCACGATCTAATCCTCGCACGAGGTCGCCTGCTTTGGTATACGCTATGCTGCTGTCTGCAGCTTACACGTCAGATAACCCCCACATGACGTCGTCTCCTTCTGCAAGACAAGACATTATACAGCACTTGCAAGAACTGTGTGTGTTTGCTCTACGACCGCTAGTTCACTCAACCGTACACGGGACCCTTGACGATGTCATGACGTATATCCATCTCGGCACGGTCGCGTCTGCGTCTGAATTTAAAGGTTCAAGCCTTCGATATTGGAATTCTGCGTGGGCGTTGGCCAGAGAGCTTAAACTCAACATTGAACATACAGATTTAGATGACGAGACGCGCGAGGAAATGCGAAGGACGTGGTGGCTGCTGTTTATGGTCGACAGGCATCTTGGACTTTGTTACAATCGACCATTGGCGATTTTGGACTCTCAGTGCATGACACTGTATCATCCGCTGACGACTGATGCCGAGTGGGCTGGCGATGGCCATCTCATGCCGCCAGAACTGAAGCCGGATAGTGAACTTCGTCGAGGCATTAGTTACACAGTCGCCGGTGACGGGATCTTTGGATTCTTTTTGCCGCTCATGACTATCTTGGGCGGCATTGTTGAACTTCACCATCTGGAGCAGTACCCAAATATGCGGCTCAGTACCGTGACTCGAGAGTTCAGAACTCATTATGCTGCGTGTCTGGATACATTTGAGCATAGCATGAACACCCACGCGTTCGTGCGCACGTCCGACGGAGATACATGGCAACCCTACGCAGTACATCTCTTAAATGTGCTGCGGATTCTTTTGGCTGGCTACTGGGACCCGCTCGACATGCTTCTTGCTCCCGACTCTCTTCTGTCGAGCAGTGAGTTTGTACGGTGTACCCGCCACGCGTCTGAAGCAGCCGACGCAATCAAAGTGATGCTCGCATCCGACCCAGAACTCATGTTTATGCCATTCTTCTTCGGCGTCTACCTCCTCCACGGGTCTTTCCTCTGGCTCGTTTTGGTTGACAAGCTTGGGTCCAATGTCGGTGACGAAGTCAAGGCCGCGTGCGAAACGATCGTTCGCGCACACGAGGTCTGCATCGTGACGCTAAACACAGAGTACCAGCGCAACTTCCGCAGAGTCATGCGCGGCGCCCTGGTCGGTATGGGGAAACAGCCTCTAGGTCAGACAGAATGCGAAGAAGGGCGTAGACGCAGACGGGAAATTGTTGGACTATACCGATGGTGCCCTGGTGGGAACGGACTTGCGGTATGATTTTTGATTGAAGAGAAAATTTTTTGTATAATAGATGAAATGTGTATACATAGGCGTTTTCATAAATTTATTTTACGACGATTTTTGGTCTATATTAATGTTTTTGGAGTCGTATAAGATTTGTTCAACGATAAATCATTTGTTCTCAGTGTCTTCAATTAATTGATGCGCAGTATTTGCGTATTGTACAAAAATAGGTTTAGGGCTACATCAAATTCAAAAAAATAAAATGCAAAACCACTCCACACGGGACTCGAACCCGCAATCTTCCGCTTTTAACCCTTCGTCACTCAAAAGTAAAGATAGGAGGCGGACGCCTTACCATTAGGCCAATAGAGCATCAACTCAGACCAAAAATAAATTAGAGACATCTATAAATTGCCAAATTTATATTTAACAAAGTTTATAGAGACGATAGTGGTATGTTATTAGTATCAATCTGTAGCTTGACTTTTGTTTAGTTTGGTTTGCTATTGTGTTTTTTTACATTTCCTCAATATGAGCTGTAAAAATTGGATTAAGTTTTGTAAATTTCATAAAAATTGAGGATTGTGCGGCTTGAATGGTTTGGACATCTAAACGGATAATTACACATTTCAAGTATTTCACAGTCAGTCAATCAATGCCTGATCCAGGTATGTCAACTTGCCTTAATATGAGAAATAACACTGACGAACAAGAATTAGCACTAAAACTGCAGAATAGCGGTGTCAAGACTGCCGGGTCGTTCGATATTGTCGCGACATATCGCAAGTTTCTGCAAGATGATACCGAGATGACGATGCCTGTTGCTGCTATTGAGTCGCTTGTGGTGTTGTTAGGTTTGACTGAGCGTTAGTGATTTGGTGGTAGCGTATTGATTTGGTTGCTGATTTGACGACCAGCGGCGACCGCGTCGGAGTTGATGGATATTTTGGCAAAGTCAGTGGTGGAGCTCAAGAACGGGGTCAACAACTCGATCAGTCTGTCGGCCGGGTGCGATATGTTTCAGAGATTTGTGTTGAAAAACATTCAAGACTACGGAGTGCGTTATTATTGCGTTGTTTCCATGAATTGAACCCAGACTGACTTATTGCAGGATTGGGAGGCATGCCGGCGACATCTGGTCAAGAACGGCGGTCTGTTTTTACAAAGGGCCAAAGCTTCACGGTTTAAGATTGCTGAACATGGATTACCATTCGTCCAGGACGACGACGTACGGTAGCACGACATCACCCCTGCATTTTCGCTGACAAGATAGACAATTTTGATCCACTCACATTCGCGTGCCGTCATGGAACTCCTGCTCCTGGCCGCATGCAGACATATTCGGTTTAGTGTGTTTGTAACAGAGTCGCGTCCGACGTGCGAAGGAGCTACAAGTGCAAAAACATTACGTGAAAACGGCATTCCTGCCCGGGTCATTGTCGATGGCGCCGTAGGCTGGGCTATCCAACGAGTACGTGTTTTTACCTATCTGGCTGCAACTAAGCTGACTTGAAAAGGTAAATAAAGTGTTTGTGGGTGCTGAAGGTGTTGCTGAAAGTGGCGGTATAATCAACAGAGTAGGTCATTAATTGAATCTGTCGCTATATGCTTACATCGCCAGATTGGAACATATCAAATCGCGGTTATGGCCAAAGATTCAAACAAACCGCTATACGTCGTCGCCGAAAGGTTTGTTGTCATTTACAAACTTCAACTTGTAGCTAATCACCACAGTCACAAATTCGTCCGTTTATTCCCCCTCTCACCGTTCGACCTCCCGGGCAACAACAAGACCGCAGAAACCTTCACGACCGACCAGACCGACGACGAGATTGACTCAAGCCCGTTACTCGACTTCACGAGCGACAACCTCATTACCGCGCTGATCACCGACATTGGCGTGCTGACGTCCAGCGGAGTCAGCGAAGAACTCATCAAGATGTGGTACGACTAACTGGACTGTAAACAAAAACATGTATTATATTGCAACAGCAAACACATACAATTATTTGAGTCTATTTAATGCCGCCACTAAAAACAATTACGCCAAACAGGGTACACAAATAAATAAAACATCAATGCAATCGTTTCAGATCTTCAATAATGCTCGTGATCTGGTTAACACTGTATCCAAGCTTGATCCCGCCTTGCTGTCCAGTCACAACAGCCTCCTTCTCACTCTCGCTCAGCTCGAGGTAAAGCTCAAGATAATCTCCGTCTACAAATCGAACCGGCTCCTGTAACTTCCTGCGCTGGTTCGCAAAAGCCCGGAACGTCATGATCTTCAAGTTGCCTGCGCTCTTCACAATTTTAGACATGTTGGTCTGCAAGTTGATCAGCGTGTTAATGTGCTCTGGCAAAATTTTACCGTAAAGGTATATCCCACCATCCCGGGTCGCATAGTACGCCTGTGGGATCACGATCGACTCGGTCGCAGACACGTCGTCGTTTGAGCGTGGAATGCGCCGGATCCGATTCACGACCTCGCCAATCCGTGTGCTCGACACAACCTGCAACTTGGATTCTTCGGACCGGCCAACACTGTGTGTACGCTCGATCATTTCGGCAGGCGCCACGTTCTCGCGCTGAAACACAACCATATTTCCCTCTGCCTCTGACCCAAGACTGATATCTTCATCTAAAATCTCAACATCCGTCATCCACATCGGCTCAAAATGTCGCGAAATTTCTTCAAACTCGTACTTCACGGTCACATCATTCGTCGCGGACGTGATACGTAGCAAAGCGGCACTCTTCATTAAGTCGCCGACTAAAACATAGTCGTCGTATGCTGAAAGCGTGATCGCCATGGTCGCCGATCGAAACATGCCCGATTCACGAAGCTCCAGCGAGCCAGATAGCGCGTTAGTCTCAAGTTCAAATAGATGCACGATCGAGTTGATGGCACACACCAAGTGCTCATTGGTGATTTGCATCGCATACACACCACCGTATCGTTCAGATGTCAACAACAAAGACAATCTCTTGTCCCGGGTAACCTCAAACACCAAAATGCGACCCTTTGTGTACTCCTCCCGGTCACCAGACACGTATCCAGTGCCTACAATCAAATACTCCATACCGTCAAAAAATCCGCTCGCGATACTCTCTGCCATCTCGTCAAACTCAAGCTCGTAACTGTCGACAACCTCAAATAAAGCCGAATCTACAATCTTGACTGAGCAATTTAACGTTTCGTCGCCAGTGTACGCATCAAGTTCGGTCTTGAGCGCAATCAGACCATACACGCCTGCTTCTTGAGACATCACTGTCAGTCTGCGTGCAGTCTCTTCAAGCTTCAACGTCTGAACATGTGTGCTCATCAACTGATCAATCACACCATACGAAATCTTGTCTTCCATCGCAAACACCAAAATTTCTGTCGCGTCGTCTTCGTTCGCCATCGAGCTCTTGCAAACCGCAACAGCAGTAGGGGACTCAATGTTGACGCTCGAAATAGTTACCTTGTTTGTGTGCCCGTAGATCATAACCGGGTGGCTACACACAGCAAGTAACGAGTTGCTAAGAGTATAGAGCGAAATTGGTTGCGTTCCAAGTACAGTGGCTTTCTGGTCACTTAGCTCTCCATCTAGCGCCGTATTCGGACCAATGCTAAAACTATGCAGCGTACCATCGGCCATACCGGCATACAACAGAGGGTTGTCAATGCCTGCAAAGTTCGCAACTCTAAGAGATCGTAGAATGTTGCCGCTTAGAGTTGCGGTGGTGCCAATTTGCGAAAGTTGAGGCAAAGTCAGCAGTGCAATCGTGCACTCGTTCCACAGACCAGCAAAGCACAAATCATCAACCGCAGTCAAACACGAAATTTCGTTTGACATGACGACATTGCTCAACACTTCCAGATCCCATGACAGCTGAACCAATGTCTTTTCAGCAGTAGCAAGAATGATGAACTCGCTAGTAGTGGTAGCATTCGATATCAAATTTCCTTGATAGGTTGCAAGCACAGTAGAACTAGTCGCGTCAATAAGCTTAACTTGAGACCTGCTAATATGAACCAGTTTAGACCCGCTAGAAGCAACTTCAATCGTCGGTTCGTTCGGGTTAACGTTATTCCACCCAATTAACTCCTCAAACGTTCCTTCTTCTGGATTTCCCTGAAAGACTAATGTATTCTCGACAAATGAAGCAATGATAACGTCGTCGTCTAAAGTCCACAAGTTCGTAATGCCACTGATACCACCGATCTCAGCCAAAATATCAACACCAACACCGGAGCGCACAATGCGCAAGGAACCGGATTTAAATGCTCCTGAACACGCAATGACGTCAGTTGCACTTTCTCGAGGAATAATTTGAAAGTCCGTGATTGGAGCAAGGTTAGGAATCACCTGGACTGACTGAACATGTGGCTCTTCTGGGTCTAGGTAAAACAATGATGATGGTGAAAAATGTGAGGTCACAAAAAAGAAACCAGCATCAAGATATGTTAGAGTAGTAGGAATAGAAGTCTGCCAATTAGTAACAGTGGTAACTCGAAAGAGTATACATACTTCTCCAATTGGCGTAATTTTCCAATTGTTGACCGCCATTTGCCCATTTGGATCTTCAAATAGCTCGACTTGGAGCATGTAAATTAAACCAAACTCGTCACCAAGCAAAAATCGTTCGCCATTGTCATCAATACGAGCAGCAGCACAAAAATTTATGGGACCCTTGAACGGAATTTTAATAGGACTTAAACTACTAGCATCTCTGGAAGGAAAATATGTAAGCAATTGTTCTCCTAAAAGAAAAAAGCCACCTAGAAGTGTTAAACAAAAAAATTGTGTGATTGTCTAATTGACCGTACCAGCACTTGTCGCAAAAGGTACCAGTAATGAAGCCCCTTGATCGACATATCTTAAACCAAAACCCTTGATTTCTTCTAAACGGCCATCAAGGGTGTGAATTTCGTACACCTTGACATGTCGTGCATGTTTACCATCGCGGTATAGAATTGCAATCGTAGGCCGTTCAACTTTTTCTAGAAATATGATTGATACTATAATCAATTCTTCAATATGAAGCTTGATTGGTGGATATAAAGTTCCGCTAATGGTATTGGCAGAATCTTTTGCTGCACTGATCACTTTTGATGATCGCTTTTTCTTTGTCGATATCAGCGGGATGTAAGTCAAACTGCTCTTGTTAATGTACAATAGTATGCCACGATGCTGTGGATCCATGATAGCCATATGTTCAGTATCAGTATCAGGCATGAACCTGTCATCCAGATCATTAAGCACCTGTTCAGTTGCCAAACGACCATTTTTATATGCAAGCGTAAAACATGTCGAGTCTTCTGTGAGAACGAACAGCCATGATACTTTTGACGTTGAAGGCTTAAACGATTGAATAGATGTAATTGTGCCATTTACAGGTAACGAGAACTGCAATTGTAGACCAGAAGCCTGGATCGAGTATACGTCGATGCAAGCTGGACGAGCCAGCACTAGCGAGACCACATCAGGAGTCAGCAAGTCTGTACAGACCGAGTAACGGACCGACGACGGCTTGTGAATTGCAACAGAATACGACATTTTGATAAGAAGACGAATTGATCATTTGCCTGAACAACTCTATCTGCAATTATTCTCTTCTCATGGATCGAGGTAGAGGGATGTCGAGATTGGAGATACCGTCACATTGAGCCAGCCGACCCTTATCCCAGGTTAGGGTGCGGCGCTGATGTATCTCCGAGTTTTTGGTTTGCGCGGGGCATATTGAAGACTCGGACTTGACAAGAAAATAGTCACTTAAATCAGTTATAATATGGTTGATAGTCTATAAAGGCGAATGTCAGTTCTTGCAGCAGTAGCCACTTTGAGAGCTCAGTCGTACGCAATCACTGCTATTGACTTCCACCCGTCAAACTTGAGATTGGTCTCGGGGTTAGAATTAATTGAACGTTGGTTAAAGAACTTATTGCTGATCTTCTCTGTAGAGACGAAGAAGGATGGTGTATTCAATGGTCAATGCTTACAAGGAGGCCTTTGGCTGTTTGGAGGTCACATGAAGGATCCTGTCTGACTGTTAAGTGGCTGTCTAGTGAGCTGCTCTTGACGTATGCTGAACAAATCAATTGGTCAGATTAATTCTGACAAATTATAGTCATGGAAGAGACAACAAGCTGCACGTGTATAGACTCGACACAGTGCCACTAGACACGAAGTTGCCCAAGCCTGAAGACTCTCCAGATCAATGGAGAAAGCCGTGGTTGGCAGTGTCGATGGACGTCAATGCACTAAATTTTTGTGCCGCCGCGATACTTGAACCGAACCGTATTGCAATTCCGGGCTCATTAAATTCAGATACCGTATGCTGTTTGAGTAGATTGCTGGGTTTTTACTGACATAGTAGATCGATGTGTACGACCTGCTTCCACAGCTGTTAAGACCTTACAAGGCTATCACAGCTGAAGTCAAAACTGGTATCGTGATGGCGATTGAACTTGTACAGAACGTGCTAGTTGCAGGTTATGAGAGTGGACATGTGGCCGTGTATAGACTTTTGGACGACGGAAAATATTTAAGACTTTATACATGCAAGTCGCATAGTCAGCCAGGTATGTCAATTTCACGTTGTTGTACTGTTCACTAAGATTAATTAGTTTTATCGATCGCATTGCATTCTAGTGACAGCACATTTATATCATCAAGTGCTGACTCCAAAATCGTAAAGCACCCGCTGTTTGTTGAAGCGGAGACTGCATATTTAGATGCCGAATTCATAAGCGAGTCAGAACCGCTCAAGATTGTCGACATTAAACACTGTGGGATTGCTTCGATTGACATTCGCGACGATCAGAAAATATTTGCGGTTGCGTGCTGGGACGGTATGGTTCGCGTTTTCCTTTACAAATCTTTGAAACTGCGTGCCAGCTTTAGAGGTGGTCGTCAAGATAAAGTATCTTGCGCTAAGTTTGGCTATACGAAACCGATCGCATCGACTACCCCGAGTACTGAGCCAGCTGCTTCAACACAATTAGTGACAATTTCAGAGAAGGCGATCGTCAGCAGCGCGATTAAAGAACAACAAGAAGAGAAGCTCAGAAACAAGCATTGGCTTGCGGTAGGCGGAAAAGACGGGCGCATTGGCTTATGGGAAATATATTAAACAAATTGCAGTTTTAGAGTACCATGTAAAACGCCATGCAAAACTCTTCAGCCCAAATTGAACTCATCAGCTCCAACGTTAGCGTGCATCTGTGCTGCCTTGATCATCCGTTTCTTTGCATAATCAGGGCCCTGATCGTGACCCCTCCTCTTCTTTGAGTCATCACCAGCAGCCATATTTTGCCGTCCCAGCGTGGTCGGGGTCTCGCGAAGTCCAAAACTCTTGGCAAGGTGACCAAGATGCAACTCCCGGAAACTAAAATAATCTCGTTCGCTGGACAAATGAGTAGTATACGCGCGCACATGATTCGTGAATGCGGACTTGGCCTGCTGCAATGTTGTTTCGCTTTGTAAGATCCAGCGCTCGACATTGAGCTGAGCATTAGTCGCTTGATCTTGCCACACCAGCTTGCCTCCAAAAGCTGAACTGAGCACAGCCGAGCACTCGCGTTTGACGAGAGCAGACTTGTGAAGCGGCGTTAAAACGTCCGTAACGTACCCTTCTTCCTTGCCCGGCAGCACAAAAATAGTAGACCAGCCAGAGTTTCCGGCGCGTGCAGTTCGTCCGACTCTGTGCAAATGATCTTCTTTAGCAAAAGGCGGGTCGAACTCGATGACATGTGAAATCGCGGGCAAATCAAGACCACGAGATGCAACGTCGGTACACAGAAGCACAGACGCAGAAGATGCAACTTTTGCAAATGCAGCAAGTGTTGCTTTTCGCACAGGCTGGTTAAGAGATCCATGCAATTTGTGAACAATGGGAGAAGACAATTTAAGATATGTCTTCAAAACTTGAGATGGGAGCGATGTTTTCTCTTCAGACCCCTTTGGCTTTATATCTTCATCATCAGAATCTGGAGCTGCTTCGTCGCTCTCTCGAGTGAACATAGAAAAGTGGAAGTTGACTGAGTCTGAGCATGACAAGAAAATCATGATTCTAGCATTTGGATTTTCTTTAATTATGTTGATGACTGATGCCATTAATGAAACCATTCGCAGTTTCATTGGAACTACAATAAACTCTTGATGTAATTGATCTGGAGCCGAAAAGGCGTTATCGGAAACTTCACCCTCAGCCGACTCCCCTGTCTTCGGTTCAACATCACCATCGGTAGAGTTGCCGGCATTGATATGTAAAGCATTTGATAAAGACTGTTCACCAAGTTTCTCGACGTCTTCTCTCAACGTAGCAGAGCACAGAACCGTGACCCGACGGTTTGGCAGGCCTCTAATCGGATGGGTTCGTATTCTCGACGACCTTTCTAATCTTGACAAGATCTTGGTTATGGTCTCTTGAAATCCCAACTCAGTCATTCGATCACCTTCGTCCAACACAACCCAGCGAACCGCCGACAAATGCAATGCTTCGGTATTGTCCAAATGGTCCGCCAGTCTTCCTGGCGTACTGACTAGAATATTTACACCTTTTCGTAGCCGTGCTTTTTCTGATTTTTTACGCTCACCACCAATCACGATACCCGGAACAATGTAATGGCAGCATCCTACCAGAGTCTCCAAAACTGAATAGATTTGGTTCGCAAGCTCTCGCGTCGGCGCGATGATAATTGCAAACAGTCCACTATCTCTAGACAGTTTATCCGGACATGACATCAAACTGTGAATAATGGGCAAGACGTACGCTAGCGTTTTACCAGATCCAGTTTGGGCTTGTATGAATAAATCTCGCGGATTCGTAGCAATGAAAGGCGGGATAGCTGTAAGCTGAATAGCAGTCGGGTGCTCAAAGTGCAGCTTGGTTTGAACAAAGTGTGCTAGAGTAGAATTGATTCCAACACCTTTGAACGAAGTATCGTCAACGAGTGGTGCATTTGACGGATCATGCTCAGCCAGGACCTCAGCTGGAGCTGCTGTTGGCTCACTGATTGGATACGAAGACGTAAACAGAGACGATATAACTTGTGACTTGTTTGTACTCGACTGCCCGTTGGATGAAAACAGCCGACTTGAACCTGCGTTGGCTGGACTGTATGAATCCCCCACGTCTCCAGCACCACCGCCTTCAGAGCTGCGCTTTAAATTCCGTATGCGCTCGACATAAATCCCATTACTATTACTGCCACGACTGTTCCGTTTCGGTTTACTTGCTTCATCGATTGTATTATCGGTAGTTTTGTTCTGTCGCTTGACTGTTCGCAATGCAGCTCGTTTGGCCTTCAACCGTTGTGTCCATTTTCCTTTTGGCAAGTTCTGACTATTAGATACAGCAACTTGCTTTGTACTAGTCGGGAGCTGTAAATTTAATAGAATACCGTCATCGGCCATGACTAACTTCTGTTATACAGTACTTTATTCAAACAAAGCGTATTACTTTATTGAAGTATGCCTTTGCAAACAGGACAAAAAAATTACAATTTTAAAGTTTAAATGTGCGGCTCAAAAACTCTGAAAACTCCCAAAACACAATTTTTGATTCGCGGCGGAATTTTGCAGACAAGTGTTGACTCATTACAAGCAATGTCTAACGAAGTCCCGTTTGTTATAAAAGAGGAGGCGGACTTGGATGAAATGCAAGATGTTTTGCTTGCTTCGGATACCAAGGAATCTAAAGTGGAAGTTGTTGAAGACGAGCCCGAAGTTAAGCCTGAAGTTAAGCCAGATGTCAAGCCAGAGGTCAAGCCTTCAAAGAGTCACATGATGAAGTCTTTAAAAGAGGATTTTCCTATGAAGGACGATGAAGATGATCCAATTGTGGAAGAGTTTCCGATATATTTGTCGTCTCAATTGGATTCTAGTATGCATATCTTTCAATATCCCGTGCGACCAAACACACGACCATATACACGAAGTAATGGTGAAGGAGTGCTTAATATTCGGATAAAACCAGAGACTGGTATCGTTAATATTGACGTGCCAATCAATACTAAGAAGTTTTATGATACAGAAAAGGGTGAAAAATGGGGTTCGGTTGACAGACAGACTCTTAGTGGTGTTTTGAATAAGTCTGAAGGTTACATGATTGGAATATTCAAGGATGGTATGCTTATGGATGAAATACAGAGATTCGTATGTTCTAACAGACTAGGCGAATTGCATTTAACGCCAGTTAAGTCTACATGCCAATTAAGACCAAGCTTTGTTTACGTTGACAAAGATATACAAACTGAGCGTGAGATTGCTAGATCAATAAAGCACGATTCTTCAAAGCCAAAAGAAGTTCGAGCAGTTCAGGTATGTTCACGTCAATGATCCTGATACAATAGCTAATGGTACAACAGATGAGTGCAAAGTCATCAGATGATACAGCTCCACGATACAGTGGTGCACTAGCAGCTAGAAAACGAGCTGAAGAAGAACAGTTCGTGGAGTTACAATGGTATGACAAGGACACAGAAGAGGCATGGGAGATTGCCGACCAACTACAGTGCTCTAACAGGGGCAAACTGACAGCGATCACTACACTCGAGCAGTACATTGATATGCTCTGTAATAGTAGTTAACCTGTATTATGTAGATCGAAAAGAAATAAATATTCGCCATAAAACAGCATTATTATAAGGGCGAACTGTCGAGGCTGATGGTGTTGTGGCTGTGTACATATGCCACTGTGCGGCGCACCGCTCAAAAATCCTTTCGTCCCAAAAACCAAAAAAAATATTCGCCTCCAAAATTCTTCACCTCTACCCCCATAACACCCCCCCTCTCCACTCATTCAACCTGCTTAGTCCTTATGGCTGCTCGTTTATCTGCAAATGCGAATAATCTCGCGCCTCGCGGATTTTCTCCGTCGACCGCGTCCGGTTTGTCGACTCCGATGTCATCAACTACATCTTTGTCCTCATTGGCCTCGGCTGTGTCCTCTGTTTCAATCTCTTCGCCCATCTCTCCTGCGAGTGAAATCTTGACCTCGCTTTCTTCTGTAAATACTATCGGAAAGGCCAGAACTCTTGCTGGTGATCTCGCTGCCGTTGCTGCTGAGGCGGGTCCTGCATCGCTCCAGAGCTATGGGTAAGTTACTGCAATTTTACTAGTCCCTTCTCAATTCTAACTTATTTTAAAGCATTCTTGAAAAGTTAAAGTCGCTTGCAAAGTCTAAAGGACCTGCTATCGTTCGCGAATCTGCCTTGTTGGCTTATACCACACTTCTTAAGCAGTTCGGCTTTCAGTCGCCAGCTGAGGCTTACTTTGTCTCTTACTTCACACTTCCTTATGACCTTCTCGCAGATAAGGAACCTACTGTTCGCAAGGCTGCTCAGACTGCCGCAGATATTGAGCTTACTATCTTTCCTTCGGAAGCCCACACTTCGGCTCTGATTCCCCTTTTGTCTGATTACTTGAATTCAACTGCCAAGTGGCAGTCTAAGATTGGTGTGCTCAAGTTGTTGGAAAAATTCGCTTCTTCGACTCCGCCAGAAGCTCTTTTGCGACAGTTTGTCAACCTAATCCCAGTGCTGAGCAACTGCATGCACGATATGAAGGCTGAGCTGTCTAAAGCTTCGGTCAAGACCACAACTGATCTGGCCAAGATTGTTGATAACATGGATATCTCTTCGCGTCTGCCTCTTATTGTGAGCACTTTGGCCGAACCTAACTCTGTGCCAAAGACTATTCAGACTTTGTCTCACGTCACATTCGTCGCTGAGGTTACTGAACCTGTTTTGTCTATGCTTGTCCCCATCTTGTCTCGTGCTCTAAAGCAAGGATCTAGCTCGCAGGACTTGCTCCGTCAGACCGTCATTGTTGTCGAGAACTTGACTCGTTTGGTGCACAACCCGCGCGAAATCAGAGCGTTTCTGCCTTCGTTGCTTCCATCTGTCAAGCGTGTTGTCGACACTGCCAGTTTGCCAGAAGTCCGTGCTTTGGCACAGAAGGCGCTTATCGTTCTTGAGAATGCCGAGAAAGAAGAGGGAACGAACCACGTTGTCCCGGCTGAGCTTGTCGAGAAGCTCACAATTGACGAGAACTCTGATCCTCTCGTCGTGCAGTACGTGGCAGGACTTGTGTCCGTTGACGTCAACACTCAAGAGTGGGAGCGGATAAATGACGTCGTCGTGCCTTACTTCAACGACAAGGTCAAGGCCGGCAAGGTTGCCGCTGAAATTTGCGAGTTTTACGACAACCTTTTCAACCCTCGTATCGTTGACGATTCTGGTGAGGAGGGCATTGAAATTGTTAACGCAAAGTTCTCATTGGCGTATGGTGGTAAGATGTTACTTAACAAGACATACTTGAGACTGTACAAGGGGCACAGATATGGTCTTTGCGGACGTAACGGTGCCGGAAAGTCTACTTTGATGAGAGCCATTGCCAACGGTCAGCTCGAAGGTTTTCCCGACAAGTCTGAACTCCGAACTTGCTTTGTTGAGCATAAGCTCCAAGCTGCCGAGGGTGATATGGATCTCGTATCATTTATTGCCAAGGATCCTGAACTCCAGCACGTCGCGCGCGAAGAAGTCGCTGGTGCGTTGGCTGAGGTCGGATTTGATGAAAACCGCCGTGCCCAGAACGTCGGTGCTCTTAGTGGTGGATGGAAGATGAAGCTTGAGCTTGCGCGTGCTATGCTTATGAAAGCAGATATCTTGTTGCTTGATGAACCCACCAATCATTTGGATGTCACCAACGTCAAGTGGCTTGAAGATTACTTGGTCTCGCACACAGATATTACTAGTTTGATTGTTTCTCACGACTCTGGATTTTTGGACAAGGTGTGCACAGACATTATTCACTACGAAGAGAAGAAGCTGGCGTACTACAAGGGTAATCTTGCAGCTTTTGTTCAGGTTAGACCTGAGGGCAAATCTTACTACACTCTCAGTGCTTCAACTTTGACCATGAGATTCCCTCCTCCTGGTATTTTGACGGGTGTCAAGTCCAGATCAAGAGCTATTGTTCGTATGAACCAGGTCACGTACACCTATCCCGGTGCAGCCAAGCCTTCTCTTTCCAACGTCAGTTGCGCTCTATCGCTGTCTTCACGTGTTGCTATTCTAGGTGCCAATGGAGCGGGAAAGTCGACCTTGGTCAAGCTTCTTACTGGTGAAATGATTCCTCAGATTGGCAAAGTCGAGAAGCATCCTAACCTACGTATCGGATACATTGCCCAGCACGCGTTGGCGCACGTTGAGATGCATTTGGAAAAGACTCCTAACCAGTACATTCAGTGGCGTTATGCCAACGGTGATGATCGGGAGGTGTTGATGAAGCAGACTCGTATCTTGACAGACGAGGACAAGGAACAGCTGGCCAAGTCGATCGATATTGGCGACGGCAAGTCGCCACGTAACATTGAGTTCATTGTTGGTCGTCAGAAATTGAAGAAGTCGTTCCAGTACGAAATTAAATGGGTTGGTCATATGCCAAAGTACAACACCTTCTTGTCGCGCGAGAGACTTCTCGAGCTTGGTTTCCAGAAGATGGTCCAGGAGTTTGACGATCACGAGGCTTCCAGAGAAGGTTTGGGATACCGTCAGCTCAGTCCTCCGGTCATTCGCCAGCATTTTGAGGATGTTGGTCTTGACGGAGAGATTGCCGACCACGTCCAGATGGGTGGTCTGTCCGGTGGACAGCTCGTCAAGGTTGTTATCGCTGGTGCCATGTGGAACAACCCTCATTTGCTTGTACTTGATGAGCCTACCAACTATCTTGATCGTGAATCGCTTGGCGGTCTTGCGGTTGCCATCCGTGATTGGACGGGCGGTGTGATTATGATTTCTCACAACGAGGAGTTTGTTGGCGCGTTGTGCCCCGAACAATGGACTGTTGCCGACGGAAAGGTTGTGCAGAAGAATTCTGCTGTTGTTGCGTCCGACAGATTCGAGGATTCTGCTACGCCGAGCGAGAACGGAGACTCTGCTGCCACGTCGGCCGCTGCTTCGCGTGCTGCGTCGCCGACGCCTGTCGGTGTGACTGACGATTCGTCGCCTGCCAATATCAAGATCAAGATCAAGAAGAAAAAAATGACGAGAAACGAGAAGAAGGAGCAGGAGACGCGTCGTCGTCTA
Organism: Lipomyces arxii; assembly: GCF_038497795.1. Classification (NCBI taxonomy): domain Eukaryota; kingdom Fungi; phylum Ascomycota; class Lipomycetes; order Lipomycetales; family Lipomycetaceae; genus Lipomyces; species Lipomyces arxii. The sequence continues at coordinate 258,392 of NW_027117708.1, read as the reverse complement.
CGCCATATCGCGTGGTTGTCATCGCCCAAGGGAACTCCTCATCCTCCCGATACCGATGACGAGGAGTAAGCATGTTGTCGCTGCTTGAATTTATTTAGAGTTTTATTATTATTTTGTTGTCAAGGTCTGTTTTGGCGGGGAACCAAAAAAGTTTTAGAATGTGGTTGGCTCTTGTTTGGGTTCAATTTGTGTTCGTTTATAGATGGTGGCGGGTTCAGGGAATATGTCATTAAGGATTCATTGTACTGTTACTTCATGTTTTGCGATATTATTATTAGATTCCGTAATGTGTCTTATGACCGCAAGCTGAGCTTTGCCTCGTCCTCAACGCTGATTTCCGAGCCTTCCAGCGTGTCTTCGACTTCTCTGACCAAACCACGCATGTACTCCAAGTACTCTTCTTTCCCAATAATGCTGACTGTGTTGATCCCGGCCGACATGTGTGGGTAACTACCAATCTTGATGCCCTTGTCATTCACGCGGCTTTGGAGCTCGGTCAGGAACGGCGCCATCTCGGACTCCATCTTGTTAGTCGTGACGAGCAATCTGTGCTTGCGCTGCGACGGCGGGACGCGCGGCAGGATGTGCTGTCGCAGACCGAATAATAATCCGTTGAATAACCTGGATATTTGTCAGCACAGTGAATTGCTGGTTTTAAAAAAATTGCGCACTGAGGGATTCCGGGCAAGATGTGGATCTTGGACGCGACACAGACGACAGGAACCCATGAGTTTTCGAGTGTGTAAAGGTAGTCTGACTCCGCTGGGGTAGAACCGTACGGTAACGTGGCCATTCGCATCTGAGCAGCGACGGCGGCCTTGTCGTTCGGGTCAATCTTTCGGCGACCCATCCGTTTCATGCGCTGTACTGTTTCGTCGTGCAGAGCTAATGGCAGATCAAATGCTTTGGCGACTAGTGTATCTGTCAGTTTTGATCCTTCGCTCAAAACACAACGCACCTGATTGATACGTGATATCGTCATGCGTAGGCCCGATTCCTGTAATTGATCAGACTTCAAATCCAGTCAATATTTTCGCAATGACACAAACCTCCTGACGTAACGACGAAATCGTATTTTTTAGCCATCCGTTGACATGCTTCAACAATCTCATCTTCCTCGTCACCAATGACCTCGATACGTTGCAGATCAAGTCCAATTTCAAAACAAAATTTCGCAAAGGTGTACGAGTTTGCTTCACGGATCTTGCCGTTTAAGACCTCGTCGCCTATGATCTGTTTTGCAATCGTCAATTCAAACCTGTAGGAGAAGATAAAAATTTAAAGCTTACTAGGCATGCGGCAGTAGAAAGAGAATGAGTGGCCATTGCTCGTTTACATGAAAGTAATTTGGGAGGGAGTGTTTTGCCTGGTAATCTCCACATTCGCACACACGTCTGCCGGAGGTATTTGCTGCTTCTCTACAACGGGGAAGACGTCAAAAAATATGACCGGTCTCGGAGTCTCTCTGCGGCTCAATTCTACGTCATGGGCAATCAAGACTGTTCTTTGGGCAATTGATAAGTCACAATACAAATGATATTATGGAATACAATAATGAAAGGAAAGAGCTGGTATTGAGAATATCAAAACAGTGTTGAGTAAGTATACAAATGGCACAGAGGAAGCGCAGCTCAATTCCAGACAGAAAACAGCATTTAATCAAGAAGAGCAACGTTGAAACACAGAATAGAGACAGATGGCACAGTAATTAAGAGTATTTCGCAGCGAGATGTTTGTCCGACTTGAAGTAGATTCCACCAACACCCCAAATAGTGTTCCACTGGTCGAAAATGCTGATTAAACAAGTAGACATGACAATATCAGCAGCCAGCTGCCGTTCGTCAAACTTGATCTCCCAAATTCGCGTCCCTATTCGTCTTGCGACTGCAATTTGCTCTCTGACTTCGACCTGGTTAGAACCCGGCTTGGTGTGGACTTTTTCCAGAAACCGCTGTCGCGTCCATTGATACACGGTACCGTCTGGCAGGATGAACACGCGAAAATTCTCACCGTCGGCGACGACGTGATGGACTTCAACCAGACCAGGATTTTCCACCATTTCCGCCGACGCGTGGAACAGAACCTGCGACTTTAATCCGCCAATATGTATTGTAGATAGTGGATGAGCATCCCTACCATCGAGAAGGGAGTACGTGACTCCTTGAACTTCAGGAGCAGCTTGATGCCGCACAAACCGAAACAGTTTTGTTCCAGTCCGCGAATACACATTCAACAGCTTGTTGTTCAACCGGAATTGCGGCCGTAACGTATACGATGTCAATCCCGACTGGGGCATTTCGCGAATCACTGGTTGAATCTTTGATGGCGATAACTGCGAGTTCACGTAATGAGTGCCGCCCGCAACAGCAGCAACTACTACACCAGCAATCGGAATCAAAGCAAGAAGAAGTAACGGCATTTTCCGTTACAAAAAAGGAGGTGAGAGTGCTGATTAGTGTGCCTTAAGTAAGTAGTTCACTTAGTCCCTGATTGAATAATTAAGGTTTAAAGTTTAGGTTTACCCTAGCACGACTGTCAAAAGGACGGCGAAGCTTCACCCGATATGGGCAAGAAGCATTAGTAATAAAGCGAAATTGCTGATGTAATTCCGGTTAACAAGAAAATAAAGAAATAATAGTAACTGACCTGTCTATTGCTTGAAAACAAACTGAATTCCGCATTTCACTCGACTGTTAAAGCAAAGCTCGACCGGTGCGCTGACCACCGTCAAGGCCGCGACCGCAATGGCCCATGGGATCCCCGGGGAGGTCTGATCGGGTCCAAAAATGACCCTAACCCCTTAGAGTATATTGACCCCTATGTAGTTTAGCATAGCCCTAACCCACCAGCTAAATTGGAGTGTTGAGCTTAAGGAGTAGACTCGTATCGAACGAAAAGAACTGTGAAAGATCTTAAAAGTAGAAGAGGCAGAAAAAAACTGCTAACGCTTTACGCCAAAACAGTTCAAATACAACTCGTCAAGTTTGTGTTTATTAGTGCGTTCGTGTTTTTAAACTGCAAAACGACCCTGAGCAAATCAATAATTGTAAGTCCATTCCAGATATCAACAAATGGCTGGGATTAGAAAGTGCTATTTGAGGTGGTGCGCCTCGATTCAATCTACTTCTATTGTTGTTTTAAAGTGTCAGTTTACAACCAACTAACACCGCTGACTATTTAGATCCATTTGAAATCAAAAGAAAAGAAATGTCGAAGGTTAGTTGTAATTGATTTATTTAGTTGATTTGGTCGCCCTACAGATGCTAGATGGATATTGTGCAAATAGCGAGGGAGTTTAGAAGATCGTTCACATAAGCCAAATCTTGTTACGGGGCACAGTGCTGATGTTTGATATTAGGCACAATTTTTACAAGAGTACAAGCTTGTTGTCGTCGGTGGAGGTGGTGTTGGTAAATCAGCGCTCACGATTCAATTAATCCAGAGCCATTTTGTTGACGAGTACGATCCAACGATCGAAGGTTGGTCCAATTCCTATGGATTCACAAAATCACCAAGCTAATTGGAAACAGATTCATATCGTAAGCAATGTGTTATTGACAAGGAGGTTGCCCTTTTAGATGTGTTGGACACAGCTGGTCAGGAGGAGTACTCGGCTATGAGAGAACAATACATGCGGGCCGGGCAAGGATTTCTACTGGTTTACTCAATAACATCAAGATCATCGTTTGATGAAATAAGGACGTTTCAACAGCAGATCCTACGAGTCAAAGACAAGGATTATTTCCCAATCATAGTCGTTGGAAATAAGTGCGATTTGGAGACGGAACGGCAAGTATCACAACAAGGTAAGCAACTTTTTGAGTGCCGAAAGTCAAACCACTAATAATTTCTACAGAGGGCAAGCGTCTTGCAAACTTTTTCCAGTGCGGGTTCGTTGAAACAAGTGCCAAACAACGAGTCAATGTCGACGAAGCATTTTACAACTTAGTGCGGGAGATCCGAAGGTTTAACCGAGATCAGGGATCGAACGGGAATGGGGCAGGAGCGTCAGCGAATGGAACTGCTGTACCGGGGCAGTATAACGCACAGTCTGCGGAACGGAAAAATAGTAGTGGTTCATGTTGTGTCATCATTTGAGTTGTTTTAGGTAGTATTTGGTAATAATTTGGAAAAATTTTATTCTAGTCTTAAGGATTGAGTTATATATAGACTTGGTGTGATTGTGATGATCAATTCACCATGTTTACAAATAGTTCACGTACTTCTGTAGACGACTATGTTTAATACTGGATACATTCAGTTATTAGAGATTAATGACCCGCGTGCGTTTGTATATGGAAAGCAGTACTTGGGTGGAGAGGATGTGCGGCTCGTAATGTGGTGAGAGTTAATCAATGTTCGCGCGCGACGTCACTCTTCTACCTTGTGATTCAATTAGTGATCCCGATTGCACACTGTTCAATTGCTCATAGATTAAGTAGCAAGAATGGGTACTATTTTTGACGTTCCACCAAAAAAAAATCCGGGTGCTCCGCCAAAAGATGTGGTTCTTCAACCGACAACCATTGCACTTTCGGTCCGAGAATATTCCGATATCTTTTGGTCAAACGAAGCAAAATTAAAGCCACGAGATAGAGCAGATATTGTGTTTCAATTGGACAGACTATATGTCTACCAACGTTTAGGGGCATTAGCAGGATTTCTAGTTTTAGGAGTCGGAGGTGATATTTGATCTTCATGATGAATTGGAAATACAATGCTCATTCTAATTAGGATCTATTGCGGCCAAGAGGTATTTTCCTCGAAATGTAATGTCTCTCACTGCATTTTCTTCAGTTTTTGGATTTACCCTTGGCAGTGAAGTATGTTAGATCTGGCCTTGATAGACATTGAATTAATGATCCAGTTTGGATATGACGGCGCATATAAAAGGGCGTTACGGGATTTTGAACGTCGACCTCAGTGCAAGACCGTGATCCGCCTGATTGGATACAGACCTACGCTATCATTATGGATCAATTATTATTCTAATGGTAAGCCAGATGAACCTTTCAGTGCGTGGTGGAATCGAACAGACGATATTTCGAGTATCGGAGAATACGGAGACAGCATGATCCAAGACAAGGAGGACGAGTTTTACGACGACGAGAGATTTAAATCATCACCATCGCTGCCGCCATCACAGCCGGCAACAACTTCAGGCTGGAGCATTCCTGCCAAGCACAATCCTGGATCAGATGACCGCCGTTTGGAGTTATCACCGCGTGATGACAACGGACAAGAGCAGTTTGACCGGTGGAGAGACGATGAGTTTGAGAGTCCGGAGAAGTTCGAGAAGGATATGGAGCTTGAACGGGCAGGCGAAGATCAACCGGACGATTTTTCAGTAAGTGAACGAAAGTATTCACGATCAAGATACGATTGATTAGACTGCTGAGAAGGGCGCGATTGAATGCACGTGGAGTAGCGAGAATATGTAAATATCAAATATATATATACAGTTATGCAGTATACATAAATTGCGTAGACGTTAAAGTTCAATACTAGGGCTGCAGCAGTACTATATTGGAGCGCGTTATACGGTGCATTACGCGTTATTTGATACAAATATTTGTAAAATGTGCACCAAAAACAACTTAGTTCACTCTGAAGCCGACAACTTGGATTTTGCTGCATCCTCTCACATTTTATACATTCTTTATTCTCACTTCTACTTTACTCGGTTAGCTTCTTTGCGCTGGTGCTTTATTCAGCTTATAGAATTACTATAGACAGACGGTATTGCTTCCCTCGGAATATTAGAACATAAAAATTCAGACCAAAAAAAGGGTCTTTTTTTTTTTTTTTTTGGTTGATACAATTGGTATCTTGTGAAATTAATCTCAAGGTACAATCTATCGTCGTACCACTACAAAATATCAAATAATGTCGGGCGCAATACGAAAGACTGGGTCTATTCGTAAGATCTTAATGATCTCCTCTGTTATTGTTTTTCTCGTTCTCATCCTGTCTTCTATTAAGGTATAATTGGACTCCTGTTATTTGTTGAAGCTGCTAATCTCCATTTTTCTCAAGACGACTGCTCCGACATATACGCGTATCCCAAATTCTACTTCCGCATCAACAGGGACAGAAAAGGTCAATACGAAAAATGCAGACAACACCAAGATTAATCAAGCAGAGAAGGTGGAAGAGCCCGTCACACCTGCCGAGCCTGAGGTTCCACTCGTCAACGGCAAGCCATTTAACATGACATTTTTGATTCCTCTGACCTCTACGCACTTCAACTTTTGTCGTTCTCTTTACACTGCTTTAATAAACGACTATCCTAAGCCAACTTTGATTAATTGGGGAAAAACTTACCAGACCGCACCCGAGGCACGTGTACACAAAATCAACGGTTTGAATGACTATCTGCATAAACTGGATCCAAATGATTACGTTCTAATCATGGACGGATTTGACGTATGGTATCAATTACCGTATCGTGATCTTGTTCAGCATTACGTCGAAATGACCGAACAGAATAGTCATAGTGTGGCGGTTTTTGGCGCTGATAAAAAATGCTGGCCGAATGCGCCGGAATCGCCTGCATGTATCAACATCCCTCACTCTACGTTGCCCAAAGATGCTTACGGGCCATTTACCGACAGAGGTTCAGCAGTGGCTAAGTCCAGGGCCGTGTTCCCATATAACCGGCCTCGATGGCTTAATTCTGGTAATATTTTAGGTCCAGCCTCTGTTTTACAAACGGTATACGATAGAGCGAATTTTTCAATTTCACATGCAAATCCTGAGGATATCTTTTCCGATCAGCTGTACATTGCCGATGTCTTTGGTCAACAGGATCTTCCAATGGTGATTGACTACAAATCTGATCTGTTTCAGACCATGACTTTTTCTCACAGCGACGTCATTTTTGTCGATGACGATGTCATGAGCTCACCCCGAAAGGCACCAAGCGACAGGCGGAAACTGGCGTTCAACAAAATTTCAGGCGTGCTACCGCCGGTGCTGCATTTCAACGGACCAAAAAACGCAATGGACGAATGGTGGCCAAAAATGTGGTGGCACCAGGAACGCAAGAAACCAGAACTAATCGAGAAGACAAAAAAGGTTTTCGAAGAGGGTGGCGCATACACGGCCGAGGGTGAATTTGTTTCATGGACGGAACTATGTGGAACCAATATTGATTTCAATGTGGTTCCAAAAGGTATCACTCATTACAGTTAATATGACAGGTTTTTTTATTATTTTGATTTGTGTATGTCTAGTCGTACCTGCATTTTATGGCTGTATTTTACAATAGTTATTATCAAACACGATGACCCTTTTTTATAAATGTAGATCAAGACTTTGATAGGTACTATTAAAGCGATAAGGTCAACAACTGATTAGCTAGCTGTTCGCGCCTAGATGCGCATAAAGAAGATTTAATAACTGTAGAGCGTACATCCCCTTACCCTACTACAAAAGAGACTAACCAAGTAAAAAAATAGTTCAGAATTCGGTTATAAATTAATTTACCTAAATGAAGCTAATAACTTTAAAGTTATGACATCTGCTGGGCGCACTAGAGAAAGTCATATTTCTCTAGTGAAAGAAAGAGATCGTCCTGAACCGTTGTGATGAGGGTCAGGGCTCTCCACTTTTTTAATTGAAATTAAAAACCGTACTAACCCTTAACCTCCTATTTTGACATGTATTAGGCTATTCACATCTCAGCAATAACACGCACGATATTAAGCATATCTAGTAATATACTGTATTATACAGACAAATAAATTTCAAAAAATAAAACCAAATGAACTTGTAAAAGGAAAAACGCCTCGGTCCCTCGACCACCTTGTTTAAGTTCCTGATTCGGGTGTCGACTACTTCGCAAACGACTTCGTGTCGATGAATCATAATGCTTGGTTCAGCAGAATCAATAATTATATTATGCAAACCCATTTCTCTCTGTTTCTCGTTGATAGCTTGTTCTGTTTCTGTTTGACACATTGTTTAAGCCTTCGCTGGGATGGCACCCTCGTCTTTTGGACGGGAAACCATTGGTGGGGTATTCTTGCTCTTGCTCTCCAATTCGACTTTACTATAAATAATCGTTAGTAAACATGTACAACAGAATTTTAAATCAAATGGTAGAACGTACGCGTACCACGCGCCACCGGCGAGAGTAAGGATGATTCCGATAGCATTGAGAGGAGTGACTGCGAGATGGAAAAACAAAATTGCCAAAACAATGGTCAAGATTTGCTTGACGTTGGCGGCAACGGTCATAGTCAGCGCACCAGTCTTCTTATTTGCGGTGAAGGACACGACGTTAAGTCCGAACGCAATCGCACCGTTGAGGATAAGCTTGATCATCATCTCGTTCGACATCGAGGTTGCCCAGTAATCACGCAGAGCGGCCGTCTCGCCAGTGAAATACGCATAAACAAGGCACTGGATGAAAGCGAGCGGGGACATGCGGAACAGAAGCTCGAGAGGAGACAAGCGGAGTCTTCCGGTTTGGACTCTATTGGTAACGACAGTCTTGAGAGCAGCAAGGAATGCGCCAAGAAGAGTAAGGAAAAATCCCATAGGAGTGAAGTAGTAATCACCAGCAGTAGCGAAACCGACACCAGCAACGACAGGGATCAAAGATACGTAAGTCATGACAGAGTAGACTTTTCTGAACCCGACAACGTAGATGATGACAGTGAAGAAAGGAGTCATCGCACGAACGATCTGATGAAAAGGAACAGTGACTAAGTTGAGAGAGACATTTGAGATGGCAATGTTGATGGTATATAACAAAGAGAACAAGAATAAAGTCACATTTTCACGGTCTGAAAGGGTAGTCAAGGTGAAAGCTCCCTTTACATAGAAATAGGTACATCCAATGGCACCACATAATGTGTGAATGCCAGTGAGGATATAAGGGAATGGGAAATTTCCAAGAACTGCCTTGTTGTAGAGAGTAAGGGCCAGGTTAAAGAAGAAGTAAACAGCGAGCCATTGATACTTTGTTCGTAGAGAATCCGGTTGAGCATCAGCCAAAGGAGCAGTATGAAGTGGCAATACGTGTTGATCGGATGACATTTTTATAAGTAACAAAAAAAAAAGGCGCGAGAAAATGAAGAATTAGCAACTGAAAGCGACGAGACGAGATGCGAGACAAGACGAGAATGGGATGAGTTTGAGAGAGATGGAACGGCAACACGAAGATGGCTGGTTGCCCGTTTTTGCTGCAGCACGATGCCGTGGCCCTAACCCTGGGACCAGCGTTAGACGTGCACAGCCAGGATTAGATTGGAATTTTTGTCATTTTATTTGAAATATTGTCTAATATTCTTTGACTATTGTTAATTGCTTTTCAATTGGCTTTATTTACTGTATTTATAAGTATTTAAACACTAGCATTAGTGTGTGCTTTAAAAGTTAGGGTTATTTCTCTGAAGTATACTGGCAAAACCAAACGGGTTTCTAAACCTTGTCGCTTTTTAAAAGAAAATCAATTCTTTTTGCTCAATTGAAAAATCATTAAAAAAACCCAATTAATCTCGGAAGTCTCGAGTAATGCTAATTCCAAGTTTAGCTCAATTTAACAGCCAAAATTCGTTCTTTCTGATTGAGCTTTTTGACTCGTTAAGTTTAAAGGCGTGTGTGAATTGTCTCCGATTATCACACAAACTTATTTACACTTTAAAGTTCTGCACGGACTTCAAATATTGTGATTTATGTGAGTTTAGTCAGGAGTAATGTGACTACGTGATCTCCCAATTCATAATGAATTTCTCCAAATTCAACTCAAACAGTCATTTTGTTCTTAAACGTCATTTTCTTAATGAAAGCTCATTACATGTCTCTAGAAGACGATAGTACACACACAGATTTAATATCGTCTTGGCGACAATCCCGCGTATCTGTGTTCCGACGCATCTTCCATGGAAGACGATATGTACATTAACGCGTTTCTTAGTTCAAATAATTGACTGATAGTTCATAGGCACAAAGCGTTCGTCAGCATATAGAGGCTTCTCGCAAAAGTGATCGAATAGTTCAAGCGCCTAGTAATAGCTCGGAACAGCCAAATCTTGAATTTGCTCAAAATTCATGGGATCAAAATTCAATAGCTGAACTTACCCCAGAATTTACCGCCTGGTTGGGAGATTCGTATGGGAACCTGATTTGTTTCAATTTTTTCTGATCAAGTAGAAACCATGAAGATGCAAGGAAGGCGTACTTGTCAAACTTTGACTGGACTGGCGTTAGTGTACTCGCTGCTGTTCGGTGTCTCTGCTGCAGACTGTACTTTCGGGGAGAATCTCAGCATATAGACCGAATACTGGAAGCATGCGCTGAAAGATGGTGCGAGTGTAATCCAAATCACAATTTTCACTCAAAAGGTTTGTTTCTGTCGTCCATTAGATAGTTACAGAGCTGACCGGACCAGACATCGTGTACACTGTCGTCTACTCAATTTTACTTCTAAACACAGATTTACATTGGGCTGACAACTCGGCGAAGCGGAAAATGACAAAGCTGCAGTTTGCGACAAATACTTTAGATTCAGTCGGTAGTCAACTTGCAATGCCAATGGAATCATTTGTGCACAAATCAAATACTTATGACATTCAGTACATGATGCCATACTTCGACAGCGACGACATGACGTTTGTCTCCGGTGGACCACCAATCACCGATCAAGAAGCATGGCTGTCTGCTATGGAAGGACTGCTGAGAACCATCTATACGTCTATAAGTAAAGATGCACTTACCCTCACTCCGACGTCAAGCCACTATACAGACAACAGCGCCGATCTAGCAAGCTCTACATATTCGCTTTTCACACCATATTCTGTACATAGCAAATCTTCCATCGTATCTGCATTTCGCTCTACCGCGTCATTAACTGAACCCGAAGGCTTAAGCTCTATTCATCAGCTGTCTCAAACCGCTTCAAGCTCAGGCCCAAGACCGTACCCAAACGACATATCGAGACATTGGATTGGACTGGCATCATCGTTAGGCCGGCTGATGATCACCGAAGAACTAAGCCGTCGCGGGTCTGACTCAACTGCATCTCACGCAGGTACCATCCGACACGATGATTCGGAGAGCATACCCATGATGAATGCAGACTTGGAACTATACGGTGCTCCGTGGGCCAAGGAAGGTCTTGTGAAGCATAAGCACTACTCCGACCGCAGTAGCGCAGAGCGACGTAAGAAGGCCAAAGCGTCAAGAAGTTGGCGACAGGTTTTTGCCGTGGTTCAGAGCGGGTATTTCAAAACTTTTCAGTTTTCGGGCCGCAACAGTGCGAAAGTCAAGGAATACATTGGAGGCGGCAACTGGGCCGAGAACGCAGAGTTGCGGACCACCATTCGGCTCAACCAAACCATCTCGACACACATTGTCAACTCGACAGACAGTGAGACTAACGTCATGTGGTCGCTCGCGCTTCCGGGAGGTGACGTGTACATGTTTGAAGCAGGCACGAGCGATATCGCGCAGGAGTTTGTGAGCTGCTGTAATTATTGGGCCGCCAGACTGTCAAAACAGCCGCTACAAGGCGCTGTTGGTAATGCCGAATACGGATGGAGCCAAAAGATGCTACAAAGAACGGTCGAGTCGGCAGGGTCAGCGTATTCGACTACGACGCGAATGTCAGTTCGTGACTGGCAACCACCGCCGTTGAATTTTGTGCTAAGTACGCTTGACGAAATGCATCAAACAGAAGCCCTGCTTCAGCATGTCGAGTATTTAAGGGCAGAGATTGACATTCATAGTTCGTTAAAACAAGAAATTGTTGACAAAGTGAGTTGCCGTATTTGCTACATGCTAGAGTTTACTAACAGTCTCAGCTTCCTCGAAACCAGGCCGTCACGTACAAGGCTATTTTCAATTGGGACACAAAAAACAATTTCTTGCTCAAAGAGTTGACAAAATATTCAGTATATGTCCAAACTCTGCAGGATTCTTTAGCTTTGCAAAAATACATTCATGGCGGAACGGAGGACGAAGAGCAAGCATGAGTCACACTATGTACAATATAATAAATTCACGAATTTGCCTTGTTTTCTTTACGGACTTTATAATCGTCTGTGATGATGACTTCTTTACCTTTTGCGTTTGCAATGTTGACAATGTTTGAGAATGCTTTCGTCTGGCCTAGTCTGACCTTGCATGAGAAATACGACGGGATCATGATGAACGACGTTGATGCCGCAAACAGCCAGCTTGCTCTTCTAAAACTCCCTATTTACGTTAAATGATAGCACAGTGTCTCTCTATATAACTTACGAGACGATATATAAGAAATTGAGCTCGCAAGCAAACCGACCGATAACGAAGACACAATCGTTTCACGAATGCAAGGCACGTTGAATAGATTCGCCAGTTCGTACGCGCTGAACATGCCTTTAAAAGCTTCTTGAAACACAATTTTAAACACGCTCTCATTCATGTAACCTCTATCCAGCCTCCGCTCATTCTGGATCTGTTGCTGGACTGCCTCGTCTTTGGACCATGCCGGCGGCCGAAACCCACGCCGATTCTTGACCAACATGTCTTTCAACGGCTCGACAAAATCGAGTGTAGATTCAGGTGGCGGATCCACCGGATCTGGACTAGAGTTTTGCTTCCGACACCAAAACATTATTGTGTGCGAACAGTGAATTGCTTAGAATAAATTTCCAAAGTCGAAGTCATCGCATCATGTGTAAACCTTCGTTACCCCTGAATTGCTACCGGGGTCTCAGGGTGCTTAAATGATCGATTGTAGCAGTCAAAATGCTTTCTTTTATGTAATTATAGAGTATCATGGATCCCGAGGAATATAGAAAAGCGGCCTACGCGTCGGTAGATTACAGTCAGTTTATATCTTTAGTAGCATTCGAGCTCTACGATTAATGTCTAATCAGTTGTCGACTATTACAAAAACATCTCACAGCAGCAAGTCTTGGCTGATGTTAAACCCGGCTACCTTCGCGAAATGCTTCCGACGTCAATGCCAACCGCGGCCGAGAAATGGACAGACATTCAGGCTGATTTTGAGAACAAGATCGTGCCGGGTTTGACCCACTGGTTCGTCATAATTCTCCACACGTATAGCTTTAATATTTAACACAATTTACACAGGCAGGCACCGAACTTCCTCGCATTCTTTCCAGCCAACACGTCTTTTCCGTCTATTTTAGGCGAGACGTACTCGGCCGCGTTTTCGGCACCGGCGTTCAATTGGATTTGCAGTCCTGCCATCACTGAGCTCGAGACAATTGTGCTTGATTGGTTGGCAAAGGCGATGAGTCTGCCCGACTGTTTCCTATCGAACGGTGAAGGAGGTGGAGTCATTCAAGGTTCTGCGTCTGAGTCCGTCGTAGCGACAATGGTTGCTGCTCGAGACAGGTATCTGCGAGACGTGGTCGGGGCCAAGTTCACAGACGAGACCGAGCGGGAAGACGCGATTGCTGCTGCGCGGGGCAAGTTAGTTGCATTTTCGTCCGACCAGACACATTCATCGACTCACAAGGCAGCATTGATTGCTGGAGTGAAGTATGCTGCTATCAAGACCTCGGCAGACGAAGCCTACGCACTGACCGGCGCCAGGCTCGCGACTGCGCTCGAGGACGCGAAGAGTAAAGGCCTGATGCCTTTTTTTGTGACCGTGTCGCTTGGAACGACTGCTATTTGTGCCGTCGATAATATCGAAGAAATAGGCAAAGTTACAAAGGAGTATCCCGAGATCTGGAAACATATTGATGCAGCGTACAGTGGCGCCGCTCTGATCTGCCCCGAATTTCAGCACTACGTTAAGGGCATGGAGCATTACGACTCGTTTGACATGAACATGCACAAATGGCTGCTAGTCAATTTCGACGCCAGCTGTCTGTTCATTCGCAAGCGCAAAGACCTAATCGACGCCCTGTCCGTCACACCGCCGTACCTGCGCAACTCAGCCTCGGATTCGGGCCTCGTGATTGACTACAGAGACTGGCAGATCCCGCTCGGCCGCCGCTTTCGGTCGCTTAAGATCTGGTTCGTCATGCGCACATACGGACTGACCGGCATGCAGGAACATATACGCAAGACGCTGGCTATTGGCGAGCACTTCACCGATCTGGTCCGGAGCAGGCCCGACGTCTTCACGATCGTGACCAAGCCTGCATTTGGATTGACAGTGTTTCAGGTCTTATCTGGCACGAACAGCCTGACGAACAACGAAATCACAAAGACAGTGGCTGACAGGATCAATGGTGAACATGTCTTGTACTTGACCGCATCGCCTGTCGACGGCCGTTATTGCATACGAGTCGTGACTGGCAGTCCGTGGGCTACTACTGAGCCCTTGACTAAAGCATTCGACTATATTTTAAAACTTGCAGAGGAAGAGCGAGCAAAGTAAAGTCTTGTCTATAGAATTTGTAAGACTTGATAGATGGGTGTGAGGGTTTGTATGTGAATAGAACTGGTGCGGCTCAAGCAAGAAATATCTACATTTAGTTCTACACTGAGAACACCCAGCATTTGACGGTATAAACGACTTGTTTTACAGATAAACAACTCGAGATAGTAAAAGCGCACAATGGCAAACCGGCCGCCGACGGAATCAGAGCGGAATCAGGAGGCGACAGTGTATATCGGTAATTTAGATGAAGAAGTAACTGACTCACTGGTATGATATGTCGTTGATTTCATACATCATAATGTGACTGACTGTGAATATAGATTTGGGAGTTGATGCTTCAGGCAGGACCAGTAGTCAATGTTCATCTACCAAAAGATCGTATCACACAACAACACCAGGGCTATGGATTCTGTGAGTTCCAGACCGAGCTGGACGCAGATTACGCCGCCAAAGTCATGAACCAGATCAGACTGATGGGTAAACCAATCAGGGTCAACAAGGCGAGCGCAAATAAGCAAAAGACATTAGATGTCGGAGCAGAAATCTTTGTTGGCAACTTGGATCCGCTGGTTGACGAACGCATGCTATACGACACGTTTTCAAGGTTTGGACCGCTTATTGCACAGCCTACAATTTCACGAGACGACGCAATGCAGTCAAAAGGGTACGGGTTCGTGTCGTTTGACTCGTTTGAAGCTTCAGACACTGCGATTGAAGGCATGAACGGCCAGTTCATCATGACAAAACCAGTCACGGTGACGTACGCTTTCAAGAAGGATGGCAAGGGTGAGCGCCACGGTGACGAAGCAGAACGCTTACTGGCGTCACAAGCAAAGAAAAACAATTATTCTCTGCAAGCTGCCCAGGCAGCTAACTTTTAAAACCAAGTCGTTTACATGGTGTAGGATAAGAGATTATTTTAATGAGAAAAATGGTCATGTACGATTATAATACATATTTAATTCTTGATGAGACAAAGGGTGTGACTATAGTGTGCGTGCTGTGAATGCGAAGTTTGGACTCATAAAGACCGACCGGTTACATTTAATTTCTGTGTTTGTGCGCTCGAGCAGGAGCATCGTGATTTTGGCTACCTGTCGAGCATCTTGAAGCCCCGAATGCTCACGGCCAGAGAACGTGTACCCAAAGCAACGGAGCATATCGTCAAGGCCCCTGTAATGCCGTTCCTTAGAGTACGATTTAAACAAAGCCTTCAGATCAATGTACTGGCCCTGCATGTAAGTCGGCAACCGAACACGGTTGATGTGGCAGGACCGTAGACACATAAATCGTTCGATATCTGCCGTCCCGTGAGTGACCCAGGCGTAGTTGCGCGGACCGGTCAGACGAGACGGTAACCCGAATTCAATCGGATGAGGGTGGAGTTTGTCAGAATGCTTCTTCATGAACGCACTCAGCATGTCCATGGCTTCGGGAAACGTAGGTGCCATGTCGACCATGGCTTGTGAGATCCCGGTGAATTTTATACAGAAGTTGCTTAGAGTTGTATCCCGAGTTGGCTTAACGAAAGTGTGGAACTCGTCGACAATCACAAGTCTCTCAAGATCCACTAAAACACAAGGCAGCTCAATGACTTCATGAGTATTCCTGTTGAACGGTAGACCTTTGTCGAACGTTGCCTCTATGTCAAGGCACAACAGGTATCGTCTGTCTATTTAGTAGTAATACACAGGGTTCTTGCTCACAGCACATACATGTCACATCGCCTCCGAGGAGGAGCCGAAATAGCCAGTTTTCGCAATTTAGCGGCCAGTGGATCATTTGCAGCTTCGTCGACTGAACCGGAACTCACTTCTTGCTTGTTGTCCTTACTCATATTTATAAGTCTGAAGTACTAGCACGTCCAGCTCTATCACATAGCCATTTAAAATTATGTTCTAACGTCAGCTCATTAATCTGCCCAATACCATCTGCTTTTCAATGATTTGGCTATTGACCGGTGCTCTGCTCATCGCGAACTTAAAGTATTTCCTGTTCCTCGAAATTTGTGCGGCTCAAAAAAATTATACCGGTTTGAGCACTACGACCAAAAAGTGTACAAGTATCGTGACTACATAACCGATAGACTGTAGGAGCATGATCTGTTAAAGTTACTGGAGTCCGTGTGAATTAGTAAATATGAAGGTTCACGCACAGCACGTATCTATAGGTGCAAATCGGGTGCCTGGAGCAGCAACTGTGTGTGATGCGTCTGGGACAGTCGCGTTCGCAGCAGACCGGTATGTTGCGCTTTGGAGGCCAGAGGTGGGTGGAGTTCACTTTTGAAATGTGTAGAATTGACTAATTTGTGAAGGATAAAGTACATGGAGTGAGAAATCTACTGAAAGGTCACTCAGACGCTGTCAGTGCAATCACATCGATTCGACTGGGTGTGATAGCCTCAGGCAGTACAGACGGAGAAATCAAAGTATGGAGCAAACGTAGCGGCGGAGACAAGTTTGATTACAATTTATTATCGACAATCAGTTTTCATAAACGTTCTATTCACTGCCTGGCTGCGACACCTGACGGCAAGTTTCTGATTGCAGGCGGCGGAGACGCTACGATTTCTGTTTGGCGAACAGAGCATCTCGCGACTTCTGATCCACAACCGGTGCAAGTTATACCGCTAGGAAGTGGATACTATCCACTTGTCATTGCTGTCGAAACAGTGTTTTCGAGTGACAGAGACATTTCTTACATCCTAGCTGTCGGCGCTACGAACGCCTCGATCCAGGTATTTACCAGTTACGCCGCCCCGACCCTAACGTTTAGTAAAGTCGCTGCACTGAAAGGTCACGAAGACTGGATACGAAGTCTGACGTTTAAACAATTTAGAGAAAATGACGGTTCGGTGGTGCTGATGCTTGCATCAGGTAGTCAAGACCGCTACATTCGTCTGTGGAAAATTTTACCGTTTGCTCAATACAAAAAATCACACGAGAGCGGCGTACTGTCGCTGACTGATCCGATGCTGTCAAACACACTGTACAGGTTTTTTCTGACACCAAAGAATTCCAAAGAGATTGTGGTTGATCTGTCCGGAGAATTGTACGTCGCGTCATCATTGTCACGACCATCGTCTCGCAACTCCGTAGCGTCAATGCCGACAGAAAGTAGTATAGACGCAGAATACGTGGTTGTGTTTCATGCACTCTTGATGGGTCATGACGACTGGATTTTCTCGCTCGCATGGCATCCTTCACCTACAGACCGGCGTTTGTTGTCCGCCTCAGCTGACTCATCGCTTATGATCTGGCAACCAGACGACGAGTCCGGGATCTGGCTATCGCAAGGGCGGTTCGGTGATGTCAGCACCAAAGGTGCGAGCTCGGCTACCGGCTCATCTGGTGGATTCTGGGTTGCGCTGTGGGACCAGAAAATGTGCTCGAACTGGATTGCGACTATTGGTAAGTCTGGCGGGTGGAGAGTGTTTGCTTCAGAGTCAGAAAGTGACAGATGGACGCCAATTACAGCCGCCACTGGGCATGCACGAGAAGTGACTGGCATTTCATGGGCTCCTGGTGGTGAATACTTGTTGACAAGCAGGTATGTGCGCTGAAGTGTTGATCAGAGTGAAGTTAACATTTCGTAGCACGGATCAAACAACACGATTATTAGCAGAGTGGAAACAAACCAGTTCCTCGCTGGAGAAATCATGGCACGAGTTTGCTCGACCGCAGATTCATGGCTACGACATGGTGACTGTCGCCAGTCTTTCACCGACAGAGTTTGTCAGCGCAGGCGACGAGAAGATTCTGCGAGTATTTGAAATGTCAAACACTGTGGCCACGCTACTTGAGAAACTGTGTGGGATTGACTTGAAAGCTGGTCAGGAAGCATTGCCGGACTCTGCAAATGTGCCTTCGCTCGGACTATCAAACAAGGCTGTGACGGCTGGCGGGTCTGTGGATGACAATGACGAACAAGAGGCACGACCTGGAGATCGGGCATTTGATGTTAAAGTTTTAACCACACTCACAACTCCTCCGCTTGAATCACAGTTACAGCGACACACCTTGTTTCCTGAAGTCGAGAAACTGTACGGCCATGGCTACGAAATTTCTACGGCAAAGTTTTCACATGACAAAAAAATAGTTGCCACGACATGTCGTGCAAATAGCGCAGTTCATGCAGTCATTCGTCTGTTTGACGTTGCAACATGGCACGACATTAAGCCATCCCTGGCAGAAGCGCACACACTCACAATCACTGGACTCGGGTTCAGCAATGACGATAAATACATGGTATCAGTCGGCCGCGACCGGCAACTGGTGATTTGGGAACTGAACGACGAAAGCTCAAGGACAGATGGGTATTACAAGATACAGCAGAAAGAACCGCGAGGACACTCTAGAATTATTTGGGATGTTTCGTGGGCACCGTCACAGCTCATCGATGTGCCTGAACTAGATTATGTGTTTGCGACCGCGTCACGAGACAAAACTGTCAAAATTTGGACTCGAACCGCAGAACACAAATGGGCATGTGTCGTCACTCAAGCATTTTCTGCCCCTGTTACGGCCGTTGATTTCAAAGCAGAATTAGTCAACAAACACGCATACTTGCTCGTCGGACTTGACAATGGCAATGTTTATATCTTTGAGTTAAAGGTGAACAATGGAGCACTTGAACTTAAACTTGTTCTTGCTCTTGATGATCAACTCACACCAGCAATGAGTATATCACAGGTCGAATGGCGACCTACATCTCAAGACTCAGACACATTCGATTTTGCAGTCGCGAGCGAGGACTCATCTGTGCGGATTTACACTGCTTTGATGGACTGATTTTCAGGGGTTCTTGATCAATTCTTAGGCAGCACGTGCCGGACATACTTTACAGGGGTTTGTACTTCTGAACTTGGCCGGCGCAGTACGAAATCGGCTACCAAAACCAGCGCAACGAGAACAAGCGATTACTTTTCGTGCCGTAAATAGTAATTTTGGAGTGAAATATTTTTTGTACTTTTATGCGTAGAAAGAGCAATAAACACTATAAGCATCAATCAGGGTAACATTCGAAAACGTGGGGCGGCGCCTCGCGTTTTTTTAATGCGCGTGCCGTCGTCATTTATCACTACTGAATATTTATACCCCAAGTTGGTATTCTGCTTGAACCTGAACCCCGCGAAGAAAGTCTCGTGACTGGGATATCACTAGTGTCGACGGACTAGGATAGTCATATTAAGGCAGTATTAATTCTTTGTGTGATTGATATTTCGAGAGTGAACGACAAAGATCGAGGAAGAAGCTATGGGAAGACCGAGGGTATGTTGCTCTGGACGTCTGAATGCACTTTGAAAGACAGCGCCTGACTGGTTTATGTTGTAGCTCATTATACTTGTCCGTCACGGCGAGTCGGAAAGTAATTGTATGTTCATTTCAACAAGTCCTCTAAAAGCCATTACTAATACCTTCAAGGTGATAAGTCTATCAACCAATATGTTCCCAACCACAAGATCCCACTGACGCCGGGTGGGTGCGAGCAGGCTCGTGCTGCAGGCAAGCGACTGCGCGACATTTTGCTTCCGAATGAAAATGTCCTGATATACACCTCTCCGTACCGCCGGACACGGGAGACCACACAGGAAATCCTGTCTCAGCTGGACGGAGTCGAGTGTCGTGTCTACGAAGAGCCTCGGCTACGCGAGCAAGATTTTGGCAACTTTCAACAAGACGAGGCAAATATGGCAAAGATCTGGAAAGAGCGCGCGCGGTACGGGCATTTTTTCTATCGGATCCCGAACGGCGAGTCCGCAGCAGATGTGTATGACCGGTGCGCAGGTTTTAACGAGACTCTGTTCCGCCAGTTCAGCTCGGACAAATTCGCAAAAGTGCTCGTCTTGGTCACACACGGTCTCATGACTCGCGTGTTTTTGATGAAATGGTACCGGTGGACGGTCGAGCGGTTTGAAAGCTTAAGAAATGTGAACTACTGTGAGTTTGTGACCATGGAGCTCCAAGAGAGCGGGAAATATTTACTAAAGAACAAAATGCGAACATGGGCTGACCCACCGCTCACGCAGTCGGCAGGATCAAACTCAGGCAACAAGAAACTGGAGGAAAAACAAGACCAAATAAGGAAAATGTTTGAAGAAGTACAGGATGACTCGCTGACAACGCTGAGCCCGTCAGTCTCGCTCATGGAATCAGGGCTGTCGTACGCTGGCGATAGCAAAGACGCCCTGATTCCAATCGAGTCTATTGATTCGGACTCGCTCATGGACGGAGACTACACTTCTGCTGTACTTGACGACGAAGGCGAGGCTGCGGAGAACGGAATATGTTTGATGAGGCCACCAAAAACATCGAACTACACAAAGTCAAACGGACCATAGAGTAATAATGTACGCATTTAACTTTTGAAATGCTTGATTGTCCGTGGGATAAATAAATACGATTACTATACATTGAAAAGGTAGAGCTAGTCATCTTTACTCAGAATAACCGCAAGCCATAAAGTATAATTAGATCAAAAAACTCCAAAATGCTATTACCAGTCAGTCCTTCATTGAATCGTAGACGTCACAAAACACAAAACACCACAAAAAAAAAAACGTTAGAATATCAAATCATGAATATTATCAACATCTTCCTGCGCCCCGGAACTGGCACGCTGCAACTGGTACGTCGCCACCGTGCCGTCAAAATACACCAAAATCAATAAAAACCGACGGCTCAAATCCTCACCATCGGTCGTGACTGAGACAACGCCCATGCCAAGCAAAATGTTAGTCGACGTGACACTACTCTTCTCACGGATAATGTACTCCTGCTTCATCCCAATCTCGCCACTTTCAACTTGACACAGTTTGCAAACACAAATTTGTCCTTCTTGACTAGCCACCAAGATGCATGCGAGCTCAGGGATAGATATAGACATGTTCAATCGGTCAAACGACGCAGTGAAACTCTCCATCGGAACCCGCTTGCCAAACACGGCTGGACAAATGTTGGCAAGATGCTCCATCCCGTCTTTGAAATCAACCAATCGGGCCTGATAAAGTGAAGAATTAAAGAGAACAATGTCGTCAAAATTGTATTTCTTACTTCGTTCCTCAAACGGTACAACCGGATGAACATCCGCGGAGGTCAAAGTAGCATATGACCTCGCATGACCCGGGATCATGTCTTCAATACTATCCTCATAGTGCTGATGTCGACCAGTCGCGTCAACCGTGATTTCCGAGTCAAACACAGCATCAACTGGATCCTCATAGAGCTCGAACGGATATTCGCCATCAAGGCAGTTTTCTCGTCTTCGTCTTTTCGTAACTGTCATGTAAGGTGACGATGATTTCACGGGATACGTCAAAATTATGCTAGCATCTTTGGTATATCTTGACATGCCAGTTATCGAGCCTGCATTTTGCACTTCATCAAACTCTTTCATGCCCGAAATAAGATTGATGCTTCTAACCGGAGTGAAATCGTGCTTATACAAAGCCAAACACGACCATCCTTTCTTGTCCTGGAAAATCGAGTTTGAGATGCACCGCAAAGTGTTGATATCCCAAACTTTGACGTCGCCATCAATAGAAGTCGTCATCACACAAACTTGAACTTCAATCACGTCGGTCGAAGAACTGCGCAGCGGGATCTCGAGAAACCTCACCGAAGGCATGTTGTTGTCGTCTGCGTGCTTGATCACCCTGCGAAACGCCAACGAGTCTCTGGCACGCTTGATATGTGGACCTCCTGACAACAAGTGAGATCTTTCGCGTTTCCGCCGACGTAATCGCGGTAATTGCGACTCTGAGGCGTCAGAGCTGAATGCCGAGCTGGAATAAACATCAGACGACATCTCACGTTCTCGCTGACGCTTCTTCTGTTTTCTTTCAAACGTTGCCTCCCAATTATTCGAATAACCCAGCCGAAAGATCGTAATTGTTCGGCTGTTGTCCGTCACGACCAACAACTTTTCTGCATCGTGCATGTCAACGCCCCAAGCAGATCTCTCGACTTGGAGAACGTATATGGGCGTAAAGTCTGGAGGTAACTTCTCATTGCCACTCCTTCGTTCTTGATCACGAATGATAGCAGCCGTAGAGTAAAGGATAGCCTGACCAGCATCTGTCAAGACCACTACATGTTCTTCACCATCAAGATTCCCAATTTTGAGGGCATTGATTGAAAACAAGTTCATTGGGTTGTTTGCACCTAGTAGCTGTGAAACTGTAGGCGGATTTGGCTTAGGAGGTGTGATTTGAGTGAATAACTCCAGCTCCGGTCGTAACGTCGATGCTAGTCTGAAGACCATGACTTTCTTGAAAAGAACAAGTTAGCCGGGTTGTAAAATCAAAATCGAAATCTGTTATTTACCTCGCCATCTGCGACAAACAAGTATCCGAAACGTGAAACTCCGACTAAATTCACTCTCCATGTTCCTGGGTTTTTCAAAACAACTTTCTGTAAGCCTATAGCTTGTAGATCAAGCAAAGCGGGTGCGTTCTCTAGTTCTGGCGCACCAGACACTTTCGAAACCTGAACGGAACTTGTAATCTCGAAATTGGGATTGCCTTCTTTGAAAGGATATACGACGGACCGATGAAATCTACTTTGATTGTTGTCATAGTCATCGTCATCGTCGTCGTCATCATCATCGTCATCATCATCGCCGTCGTCATAGTCGTCACTATATAAGCTTTCACCGTCGCTTTCGTCGCCGCTGCTACTATTGTTTTCGTCGTGATGAGAATCGTAGCTATTACCATAACTTGTATGACCGATTTCAGCTACAGTTCTGGGTGCTTCGTAAGCCTGAGACTCCGGTTGGTTGTTTAACTCCGCCTGTTGAGCAATACCAGGGATTGATGGAAATTCAACAGCCTCAGTGTCCATTGTTCCAATTCCTTAAGCTTTCAACCGATGTGTTGCAACGCATTCGGCAAAGACAATAGTGAATATGATTACGCATAAAACTTTGTTAGAGGAAAAAGACAGGTAAGTGTCCTGGTGGGACGGGGCGGAAGCCATAGAGTTTTTATAAAATGGCGTTTGGCGTTCGGCGTCCATGAAGAAAGTTGGCCGCCAGTCAAGAAGTATGTTTCTACTGAGTGAAGCGATTTGAAGGCGATGACACGGTGGTAGTTAGTATAAAGTTCTATATAGTCACATACAGTTATTTTGGGTATTAAAGTATGGTTAAAGTTTTTACTATAATGCTTATGTTTAGAGCTGTTTAGTTAGAACCAGTTTAATAAAATCAAAAAGGTTTCTGCATAATCAATCTTTAGTTTAGCTCTCTGCATTACATTATTAAACAAATCAATTTTTGGAAAGAATTACACCGTATATTTGATTGAAATCTTGATAATTTTGAAGGTTCCATTGGAATTTTCCATCTGATAAACAAAGCATGATATTTTCCAGTTAAATGTTACTATACATAGGTGCTTTGATATTGAACTCAGCCGGATCCAAAGAAGAAGCATGCGCCACCACTATCTTACTGA
This sequence comes from Lipomyces arxii, assembly GCF_038497795.1. Taxonomy (NCBI): domain Eukaryota; kingdom Fungi; phylum Ascomycota; class Lipomycetes; order Lipomycetales; family Lipomycetaceae; genus Lipomyces; species Lipomyces arxii. Next base: position 234,582 of record NW_027117708.1, on the reverse strand, counting down.
CTTTTACATTTCTTGCAGAAACTTTTGGTTTATCTTGCAGAAACTTTTGGTTTATCTTGCTTTAGTGCATGATGATGATAGTTAGTATATCGATTTCGTTTACTTTCGATGATAACTTGAACTTGACATAGAAATCCAGTTCGTCGAGTTAAGATTTCGTTCAACTTCTTCTTAGAACTATGAAAACATATTACTTGAATTAAATAGTAGAAATACAACACATTGAAGTTGAGACGGCGGCTGAGCATATAAGCTTATGCTGATCAGCTACATAAATCATTGTGCATAAGCGAGATCCCTCATTGCAAAGCAAGAAAAAATAGTGTTTGTTCTAAAAACTGCACAGTTCACTATCAATATTTTCATGAATTATAGCATTAGATATTGAATAATTTCAGTTCAATATGTTCCTTTCCTTTTTTAATCGCCTTCACTATAAAACGTTATGCTCATGTTTCCTGTATTTACCCTAAACCGAAGTTGGGAGGGTACCGTCTTCAGTGCTAAGCGATACCAGGATTGAAAATTTCATTCATATACCGCGCATTTATTACTTATTAAGTAAACCAAGCCTAGCTAACAAGTTACTGCTCGGTCCTGATCCGCCTTCTTGGCTTCGTATACTGTCCATTAAGTTCTTTAAAATCTCGTAATCATCATCCGCATCTTCGTCAATAATACCAGTGGAAACAAGTTCGTCACGTAATGCATCGCTCTTCCTGCTTGATTTCTTTTCTCTCTTGCTCGTTTTAGATGCTGCTTCTAAATCCTGGTCTGTGGGCTCTGGAGACCCAGCTCGGTATTGTTCTATTTCTTCTGGCGAAAGCTCTAAATGACCGTTAGTGGCATTTGTATTTCTAAACACAATCCAACTCACTTAGAGCATTTTGCAGAAAAAATTCCAAAAAATCATCTTCATTGACAACGTCCTCTTCTTTGACTTCGTCATCGCTGTCTGCATCTTGCACCTCTGCCTCACTAGAAAGTTCTTCCAACCTTGGGCCTTCAGTGTCGTAGCCGCCATCACTCGAAAGATCACTAGTAACAGTTATTACGTGCTTGCAAATCAAAACCAGTAAAATATTTACTCGTCAAACTCAGCACCGTCGATTCCGGCGTTGTCGTCTTCCAAAAAGCTCTGTATCCGACCCACAAGACTCTGAACTCGTTCCTGTGACTCTACAATATCTTTCTTGGCAGCTTCTAAATTGTCTTCATCGCTATCATTGAAGCTCCGTTTCTTCCCACCTTGCAACAAGTTCTCAAATTCGTCATAGTCAATGTCCATCCAGCTGTCAGAATCTGGTTCCTCATTCCAACTTGCAACTTCCTCGTCAGAAGCGTCTCCCAGCCGTGCTATCAAATCTAAAATGCGCTCACTTAGCCGCTTTTCATGGTTCGTCATCTTATTAAAAGTTGGCCCGATCCCCAGCTGTGAACGCTCCTCTTCAATTTGATCCTTGTGCTTCTGTAAAAATTCTGGTAGCTCACTCGACTTTTTCTGGTTTCGAGTAAGCATCTTGAGTTGGCTAAAGTGTCCATACATACCTTCAATTCAAACTTTTTAATTGCAGACCTAGCAAGAGCAATTTCAAATCCGCATGCAACTTTCATACCCAGCTCCGCTTCAGCATAACCCATCTCCGTTGGCTTTGGAAGGTGGAATATTTTTGGAGCTACTATCCGTTGCGATTTCAGTTGAGAGTATATTAATCGCGTGAACTCGATCGTGCACGACACACTATCAATAGGAGAGAACCAGTCCATACTTTCGCAAGCTTTCATAACCGCCGCATCACGTAGCAGAAACTCTTTGGTTATGGGTGCGATTAGATCTGGTTCAGCACGTAGCAGCTGTGCCAATTGTCGTGGCAGCAATACTCGTGCTCGATGAATATTAACTTTTGCAGCTTCAGGATATCCGTCCAGTCTACCAAAGGCTTCTTTTTGCAAAAGTGGCGGCCGGTATAACAGTTCGGGCTTCTCGTCCAAAGTCTGCAGCGCTTCCATAGGCGACAGAGGTTTTCGACGCTTCTCAACATCCGTTGACGGAATAATGCATAGGTTTCCTCTATATATCCACACCTGCAAACAGCATTAGCACAACTGAGAGACCGAAATATATCAGCATACTCTATTGTCTGCGTTTTCGGGTTTCAACCATTTGGGAATCGCATTGGCGGCTTCAATCAGGAGAAAGTCGCCGTCGTTGTCAAATACTTTGATATAAGCATCAGGATACTGCTTGCTAATTTCCCGTAAACAGAACACAATCAGCCACTCATCATCCATACTGTCTCCAAACTGGATCGACCCTTGCAAGCAAGGTACACCTTGACACAGGTTATTGACGTTCTTCGATAGCTACTTTGGCTTACCCTCAAAATTTCCTTCTTTTAGTTCAAACATTTCACTGTACCATAAATAGCCTTCTATCCATGGCTCAGAAAGCCTGTAAAGATCTTTGATGAGATCCTCTAGTTTATTTGTCGTAGCATCGCGGTCTGCATCGCGATTGACGAAATCCTCCTTAAAAATAATATAGAAGTCAATCTGATTCTCTGAGTACTCTGCAACCGCCGAGAATATATCCATAACAAAAGTAAATATTGTATATCGTAACTTCTTCCATATGTGCCACTGCTTGATTTCTACTTTTTTCGCGACTCAATTAATGTTTAGCTGTAGCCCCTGAACAGGAATTACGTAGACCCATCTTATGACAAAACAAAAACTAATATAATTTAAAATATACAAGAATGACTTTAATTTAAATAATTACATAATAAATTGAAGGTTAGTGTCAAGTGGGTGAGAGCACTAATCGCATAGTCAGTAATGAAAATCTTGCGCTCAACGTCAAACTTACACTAAGCTGTGGTTTTTGAGAGTACTTCGCTGCCATAAGCTGACGCATATTTTGCAGGAGTGTCAGGAAACTCTGGTTAGGATTCTGGTTTAAAACGGCAATAAAAGCATAAGACATTGCTCCCGTAGCTTGGCCGCCTTCAACAGAGTCTGCAGACGTCTGCGAATCTTTACAGCCTGAAAACAGAATCACGTCCGCAGGTGAAGTCTTTGTTCGCTTTGTCAAATCTGAAGCTCTCGATCCACCACCTGTGGCGTTCTTAAACACCCCTGTGATTGATGAGATTGCTCCGGACAAGTCACCTCGTGAATATGAGCTCAGAGCCGTCAGCACACCCATGCCCGCTTCCTTGGCCAAATTCGGCTCCTTCAGTACACCTTGGGTCGAGTATAGGTATGGCAGATCCAAGGCTGTGCCAGAATGACAACTGTCAAAAATTGCTGTTAATCTAACGCCAGGCATTAATGGAGTGACCATAATTGCTAGACATATTAATACGCGCTTCTCGAAACATTCTGACAAGACAGACCATGCATATCGTCGTCGACCAAATGACCAGCGACTTGGTAGTCGACTGGGTAGATAACCTCATCGTAACCATCTTCCTCATCGCCATCCAAATCTCGAGTCTGACCTCCGTGTCCGGAATAGTGGAAGAAGAGGGAGTCGTTTGGTCGAGCATCTTTGACAAGCCATTGCATTGCGCCAATCATGTTGGCCTTTGTTGGAATTGAGCGCGGCTTTGTTTGATCGTCGGTCAAAATCACCATGTCTTCGTACTTGTATCCGTAGTTTTCTGCAATTCACAATCAGAAAGAGCGATTGATCGCTTGTCGTCGGGTCGACTTACCATTCAAAAATCGTGACACGTTTCTGACGTCGTTAATGCAGCCTCTGAGCTCATTTCTCTGACCGAAATAGTTTATACCAATCAACAGAGCCTTCCGACGTCCTTGACAATTTGAATACTGAAAGCTGTAATCGCTTGGAGCACCATTTCCAAACTGTTGAGCTTCTGTGGGCGGTCTCATCAGTCCTCCATTTCCTCTATAGTCATTCTGCATGTTCAGACTCGACGTCCCGTAACCTCCAATGTCAGGCACGTTTGTGTTACTATTTCCAAAATCTTGTTCATAACGGTCATAATTTGGACAATTGTTGTATCCAGGTCCTGGTCCATATGGCCCTGGAGAAGGACCACCATAACCACCAGGAGGTCCCTGAAATTGATTATAGCCCTCAATGTACGGTCCTGGCCCATATCCACCTTGAAATCCACCAGGCGGACCATATTGCCCTGGAGGAGGCCCAGGTGGAGGCCCTCCATATGCAAATGGTGGGGGGGGACCATAATTTCCATTGTCTTGCGAACCTGGGTAAGTGTACTGTTGTCTTCCAGGATATGCCATAATCCCTACTGAATACCTCTGCTAACTGATGCGATAAACTAGTGCACCTTGGTCTTGATCTCGAAGCGAAAACGTGAAAGCTGACACTCCGCAATAAAATGCGTACTGATGGTCTTTATGCAGCCGCGTGAGGCGCTTTGTCTTCAAATTGAACTTTTTACGCGGAGCTAATAAAAATAGAATGCCATGCTTATTTACAAATTCTTTGAATGTCAACTGTAAGAACCAAAATAGACTAAATACATTTTAATGCTGTGATATATCTTACGATAGGAACCGATGATCCCGGGTCATTCACTATAATTTAAGACTGAAGACAAAGTATAGTTCAGCTTGGATGATAGACATCGGTGCGTCTTAGTCTGCAAAAAGACCAAAGTCAACAACTTCCAGGGTTTGTACTACATGTTTGCATGTATTTTGAAGACGTTCTATCCGTAGCAATACACTGGAATCAATGTTTGCGTCTTCAGTGAAGGATCGGATCATACTTTCTTCACAATGTACAGCCGAGTTGAACGAAAGTAGCATATCAGTCTTGTTTTCCGGTAACCGAATCACCGCTAACGTAAGGATGAGATACGTCATGTCGGAAGTGCTATTTCTACCCCATTTTTCTGCAATTTGGACACCTGTAATCATATACGCCGTGGCAGAAGAACTATGTGATTGATTAATTCAAGTATCTTCCTCGTCACTCGATTGCATACGGTAATTTTGGCACATGCAGTACCTCTTCTTGTAAAATTTTAGGACTAGATATACTAGAGTTTATAGATGCAATCTCCTCATAATGAGACCGAACAGCCGTTTTGTCGGCATTTTCTGGTGAGACGTTGACGTCATCAATGTCAAGTTTCTCCACCAGTTCGATTATAATAGAGTTATCATTGACCGCTGAAGTATCTGAAGCAACAAAAACTTCTTGGTTATCTGGAACCTGTCGAAATTGGCTACGAACGTGCCGCGTCAGTATATATTTCAAATCGTGAATGAGTAGTGTTTACCTTGCGTCAATAAAATCTTCTGGAATATGCAGCTTAATTGCACCACCGAATAGCCCTATTTCACCAAACTGTAACCCATTTGTTGTAAACCGCGCTGCTGAGCTCATATCGTCGAAAACCTGTATTGTTTGTGAATTCTCGTTGCAGTGGTCGTCAAGCTTCTGATTCCATTCAAGCCGCAGCGCCTAATTTACTGAGACGCGTCCCAGTCATTTTACGCGTAACATCTGTACTGACCAATTTTGTACTAAAGTTCAAAGCGAACATACTGGTTTAAAGAAAGTACAATATCAGACCATATATCAATATTAATTCTAATTTATCGTTGTCCCAGATATAAAGTCTAGACAATGTGCTCATTTTCACCACCTAATGTGGTTTAGGCCAAGAGTAATGCTTCGGATTCATTGAACTCCGATTGCTTTTTAACTGCTGACGCTGCTACTTTTGCCCTTTGTTCGGATTCATTTCGGTAAGACAAAGCTGTTAAAATAAGAACCGCAACTACACCAATAGTAACTATAGAATGTTAGGAAGTAGTTTAACCATGCCATGCTTCAGAAACTTACAAAGACCTCTCCGAGTAGTCTGCCACCGTAGCGATTCAACCTCAGACCTTAGATCTGACGATATGGCAATGGTAATCCTGTTGTTAAGTTCTTGAATCTGCAGCTCGGTCCGTCTGGAGTCAACTTTCGTACTATTCTTCCTTTCATTGAGTTCCATTCCAACTTCATTTGTCATGTTACTAATCTCCTCGTTTGTGTATTCGTGTGCACTGGCGTACTCTCGTTGTAATGCGGCAGTCTCCGTTTGTGCAAGCAATGTTTGACTCTTTCTGCTATTTTGAATCTCTGTTCGTAGTTCTGAACAAGCTGCCTCAAATAAATACGCTTCATTTTCCATATCAGCTGTTGACAAATAAGTCTCTTTCGCTCGCAGCAGTTCCTCCGTCAACAAGCCTCTCACGCACTTCATGACCACAATTGCTTGATCATCGGTAAATCCTGCTCTGTGTAATTGAGAAAACATGCTGTATGTATCAAAATAGTGATCAGGTTTGGTTCCTGGTACCGTAACTATTAATCCTGTATTTATTTCGTCCATAACTTGATCTCCTTGTGATAAATTCTCTGTTTGCTTTTCTGAAGTCGTTGTCTCCGCTTGTTCATTTTCGCTAGTATGGCTATTGGTCCGGCCGCTGCTTTGACTTTCAGAACTTTCGGCCGAAGTAATCGGTATTTCTGGTGGATCTAGCTCAGTTGAATTTGCGGAAATATTAATTGTGCGCGACTGGTCCTCGTAGTCACTAGGCCTAAGATCAAAATGAGTACTTGAAGTTTCGTAAGAAATAGCTTGAGTACTGGACGGGCTTAGACTTAGCGGAGGTGGAAGCAGACGGTATTGTGATTTCTGAATGGCAGATGTGTGTAATGGATTTCGAAACATTCGCTCGTAGATGATACTTTGTTTGCTCAGGCCCCGACCTGATCTGTTAGTAAAGTCTGTTTTGATTAAGTTCCATTGTCTAGTGACTTTACCTATATACCGACGAAGTAATGTTACGCGCATTGTGTGCATTGTGTGTAGATCAAAATGAGCGGCCATGACTGACGATGCTCGAGAGTTTTGTTGATTTACAGCATCAACCACAGAAGTAGATCAGCAAAACTCAAACTTAAACGTAAGCTATTTTCATGGACGTCATAAGCTGAAGAAGTGGCCACAAACACGGTTTATTTTTGTACAACTCCAAATTGGCTTTGCTGTCTCTTCGGGGTCTCGACTTACTCAACCGGCACTTTCAGGAGCTGCGGCTCGGGGAGGCGGATCTTCGATGGCGCAATTCTACACAAAACCCTTATTGATTGCACATCTTTGGGACCGCTTTTTGAACAACAGCTGCTCGAGACTAGAAGGCTTTATAGCAATATCTTCGCGCAACAAATTGAGCATTTGCGCATTCTGCACGGGTCAATTACAAGAGGATTGACTGTTGGAACAATGAGGAACACATTATAAGCTTAAAAATTACTGTCAGTCAAATTGTTGCAAGATTATCATACCTGCTAATGCCCAATAGTTAGTTAACCAGACAGCTTCTCGTTGATTTATTGCGTACAAGAGCGAAGATAATGTCCAACTATACCTCGAAGCCGCAACTTACTCCATCGACATCGGCGACGTCGATATCTTCATTAAAATCAATCATTCGAACACCAACAGGAACAATCATTCGCCGTAATGACAGTAATTCATCGACGCCAGGATCGCACACAATTATTACAGACGCGACCTTGTTTACGACATGGACAGAGGTGTTCGAAAAGTATCCGCCGCCGCAAGTGCGGGTTGTTGCGTTTCAGATCAAAAATGAGGCTCAAGCAAAAAAAGAGCAGTTGCGGTCGATTGTCGGCAATAGCTACCATGACTTGCTTGCCGCCGCTGATACTATTATTGGAATGAACGATACCGCTGAGAGCATGGAAGATGGATTTCGAACTCTCGCAGCCAGTTGTGGATCAGATACTGTTCGTAAGCGTGCTGCGCAACGTCAGAAGCTGGACATAGTGTTTCAAAATAAATGTGGGATTGTCGCTCTAGTCTATGCATTACTTGATTAACATATTTTATAGCATTAAATTTGAAAACAAGAGTTGCGAATGCTCGAACTGCTACTCAACTTCTGTTTACAGCAGAGTCGCAGCTTCGACACCCATCTGCAATTCTGGTAGTCGCCAAACTCTTGGTGCTATGCAAAGAAATCCTCGCGCCTAATGAAATAAGTGACTTGCCTCAATTTAAGTCCGTTCAACTGCAGTTTGAATCTATTCAACAAAGATACTTCGCTACTGTTTCGTCTATCGTTTGCAGCACAGCAATTTCCAATGTTCTTGACGCGTTAGTTTCTCGCAGTTTGTTTTTGATAACCAAGCCCTCAGAGACGCTAAAGTATTTCCTTGACACTCGTCTGGCTGAGTTAAACGGATTGTTTGGTACTGCGTCTAAAGAAGATCTTGTTACAGCTCTGCGATCTTTCCAAGCCACAATCACCACCACTAAATCTCTTTTTCCATCTCAGTTTACTCGGGCTCTGACTAGAACTACAATACTTCCCGTTTTGCATGATTCAGAAATTCAAAAACTCTCGACAATCGATTTCGATTTTATAAGCACTTGGTGTACCAAACATGTTTTGGATTTCACAATTCATGCCGCACAAGATGCTCCAGAAACTGCGATCGATGTCGATATAAGCTTAGCCACTTTTCAGGATGCTGTAGTGCTTTCGTTTCACAAAGCGATCGAAACCATAGTTCAGAATATTTCGGCACAATCTCCGTCGGTTTCTGCAGAGTCTCAGATACAAAAATTACTTGACTTACGGAGGACCATTTTTGAAACGCTGGTCGAGTTCCCACACATACGGCCAATAATATTTTCGGAAGATGCGCAATGGGAGGGCAATTGGCTTCCCACAATCAGATTATTGTCTGGTCAGTACATCGATCTCGTAAATAATGTCTGTACGTCTCTTGCAGACGTTGTGGCTACATCAAATGAACAGAACAGTGCTCAGGTATCCGGGTTATGGGACGGCGCGTGGATGGATCTTGACATCTCGCGCGGTCAGTTAAACTTTCGTCCCGCAATATCGATTTTGTTGAGCGGCCAGACTTCGGCAGCCGGTACAGTTGCCAATCAAATTCAAGCATGGTGGGACGGAGTGGAGACTTTTCGAGCTCTTGTGCAGCGGCTCAAGGCAGTTTATGTTTACGATTCTTTTGGCGGTGTGGATGAGGAATGGATTAATCAGGTGAAAGACGGTGTCGAGGCCGAGAGTATCGAATTGCAACAGTATATTACGGAAGAAATTATTCCGCGCGGAGTTGAACTGCTTTCGGACAAGATTACTGAATTGCTCTCTTCAGTCCCAACGGACTCATACAAAATTGGCTTACTAGCCAGATCGGCGCGAATAGTAGCACAGCTGCCGTTTACGCAAGACAAAGTCAAGAAACTGGTGTCCGGACTTGTGGACAAGGCATACACTGCATTTGCTGAAGTCATGTTTCCTGTGAACATAAGCAAAGTCGATGCGAAATTTTTCTTTGACAGTCCGGTGCAGACTGGTCTGTGGGAGGAAGACGGTGAGGGCAAAAAATACCCGTATGATGCTTCGCCTTGGATTTCAACTATGGCATATGAGAATTTCGTGAAACCGGTTGTGAGAGGTAAATGCGAAGACGTGTTTCTTGACTTTCACATGGGATCCTCTGTTTGCCGACGTGTCGTCGGTGACAAATGGGCAATTCGGCTTACGAACGCCATCGTCGAGTATGCCGAATCCATGGACGCTGCTAAAAGTGTATCTGGGCCGGTGGAATCAACAGATGAGTCTGAGAAGCTAACAGATGAGCCGGAGAAAAGAGATAACGAAGTAGAAGCTCCGGGTGAGGAGACTCCAGTGGAGAAAACACCTATTGTAACTACGAATGAGACTGAAACGTCAGCAGAAGTTACCGAAGGTGCACCTAGTGCAGAGCACACTGAAAAAAGCGAGGTCAACGCAAATGCCGAGTCTGAAACTGGAGCTGAGATCAAAACCGAAATGCCTCCCGAAGAAGCAGCGCCAGAACTCAACAGTGAGTCGGAAGAAAGCGAAATGGAGGACGATGAGTCTGAGCAGAGAGTAGACGAGGCGGTGGGGCAGGAGGTGTCACAGCCATCCCCGGAGCATTGGATTCAACTTTTATTTGACGTCCAATACTTAGAAAAAATTTTCACACTTGATCTTTCCGAGCTGCAAAAATTCATAGAGCATAGAGTTGGACCTAAGGAGTCCAAAATAACTGAAGTGGTGAGTAAGCGGGTGGACGCATGCTGGACGCGAACATATTTACTCTACGCGGTAATGTAAACTAATGAAACTTTTTTTCATCATTCATATCTCATGCATGCGTCAAATACACTTATGTACATATATACAAAAAGACACTGCAGCTATCATCATTATATCATTTTCAATTCTCACGACATTTTTATCCGAACACATCGTAAATGTTTGTGATCACCTTGGCCGAAGCCAGTGTTCCAAGCAGAATAGCCACGTCGACCGCAAGCAGCGATGCACCGGCAAGCATGAACCTTGGGGCAAAAATCTTCCAAACCATAAGATGACGTCGTAAAATTAATGTCATGACAAAATTCAGTGCGGTCAGACCACCCATGTAAATCATCGCGCCAGCAGCAGCTCGGATGACACGAGTCATGACAATTTCTGACTCCCTGTACTCACGAGGAGACGGAGCCAGCTTATACAATACAGTTAGTGGAACTGCTAATCCGGCAGACAGATAAGGTCCGAACGTGTTAAGTATCAATGCTAGGTGAGTGAACGGAGCTCTAATACCTTCCGTTAACAAGAAAGCAACATCCCATTGAATGGATGGTAGTGTAGCTTGGTGACCAGTCGCGAAGTAATACTGCGACGCCATAACACACAACACAATCGGCGTGATCAATGGGGAAACGGTAGGCAGATTCAAATAATCACCAACTTCGAGCAAAGAAAGTAATTGATAAACCATTCCGGCCATTGCAATGCCTCCGACAGGCTTCATGCAAAGCATAACGGCGGTAAAAATGGAAAGGAATAACAGAAGAAACAAACTGCCGTAAGTGTTGGCAAAACCAATAATCTCGACCGACACAGGCGAAAGCTTGTTCGCAGTGGCCATATCCCCCTCTTTCATCGCGTTTTTAATAAGCTCCTGGTTATTTGACATCTCCACCCGTAAGCACAGTGGACCAGCTCTATACCATGCGATCGGTGCGCCAATGATGCCGACACCGACAAGCAGACGCGCAATAGCAATTTTGAACAAATGGATCTGTTCCATCGACTCATGAGCAACGATACCTTTGTTTTCGGCGTAATCGAGAGTCCAATGCAGCGCAACCAAAATCAAAGCAAACCGTAGACCTTTTCCGATCCACAACGGCGCCGCGCCTTCATAAGAAGCCGAAGTGCGCAAAAACGACTTCACGATGGCTGGGAAAAACAAGGCAACAGCATAGAGAAGTATAATCGCCGCAATGGAAGAAACTGACGAAGCAGTACTGGCGTAAAAATTGCTTGTACAGAATGCCAATTGCTCTTCGCGGCAAATCTTTGGGTAGTCTGCAAGTCGGGCCTGTATGATAAATGTGATTGCGTTTAAGCCCGCAGCTGTTCTAAACTTCAAGTCCGCGATCTTGAACGAGCTGGCTAATAACGCGATACCAACAGATACCAGCAAGAACGACAGCGTGCGAGATTCCCAAACAACATACGAATTCGATGCAAACACAAATCCATGAGAAACGGTCAAACCCAACCCAAGAAGAGTCCAGTAAGAAATGTTAGGTTTTGCTAGCTCAGACTGACTCCAGAAGCTATATACTCGCGCTAGGCATCCAATCATGCTGCAAATCGCTGATGTAAACAGTGCAGATGCAGCTGTTCGGTTCAGAACATATCCGATTCCTGATCCAATTGTAAGACCAATGACGGCATAGATCAAACAGTACATAATCAACGAGTCAATGTGATCTGCAATTGAGCATTCAAGCCCATCGTAATAGAAATAGAATGCAGAACTGGTAATCACCGACAAAACAAGAACGATGATTCCCATAACCATACTTGGAATGTCGAATCTCGCCCACATTTCGCGCGACTCCTGTAAATTCTTTTTCTGAAACAGCAAATTTAGCTCACTAATCTCCTCGTAGTTCAAAGTTTGTAAGGGCGAAGTGGCCTCTTCGTACAAAGTAGTGATCTCCGCAGACTTTGCAAATGATGGATGGCTACCTCTGTACTGAAAGATTTGGTTTGAGACAAGACGCGCTGCGGATGCAAGCTGTTGGAAATTTCCGTTCGGTCCAAGCATGGCAGGAATGATTGGCGAACCAAGGTTGTTGAATGGTACAGGAAGATCTAACAAGACTGAAAGTGTTGGAACAAAATCAATCTGATTTACGGTACCGATCTCGTCAGATGGAGACAAAAACTGTCGGCTTGAATAGCTAAAGGCGGTGTTAGAACTCGCAGCATATATCTGAAAAAACTTACAGGAACAATCCTGCTTCTACTTCACCCTGAGAGTCACCGCCATGATCACCTTTCAGATCCATCCCATGGTCACCAAGAACGACTAAGAGTGTATCGTCATCATGCTCAATTGCCTTGATAAGATCTTCAACCATCTTGTCCATTTGTATTAGTTTCGCTCTCATCTGAGGTGTGTCTGGACCAAATCTATGACCAGCATGATCTACACCCAAGTAGTGAGCAATCATAACGTCCCACTCGTCCTTTCTCTGTAACAAAGGAAAAATGTGAGATGTAACGCCAGCGTCAACTGTATCCATATCCCAAACATTGAATGATTCGTACGGAAAAGTGAGTTTTGTCTTAGTACCATTATTAAGTTGAGGAAACAGAGACAACCAAGTATCATCTCCTGCAAACGCAATTCTGTTCTCACCTCGAATACGAGTCAATTGAGTGATCCATGAGTCCTCCAGCAATTCCATGCCATTAAAGTTCGAGCCAGCATCAATGAATGTTGGAAGAGAACCGGTAGTCAAGGCTTTCAGTCTTTGTAGTGTTGTCGTAGGTGGATCAGCAATGAACTTGAACACGGCAGCATTCTCTGGCTTCGCGACTGCCAGCTTTACAGGAGTCACGAATGCATCGCAGAAATACCCAGAGTCTTTGACACAGTTTCCCGTAATAAAGTCCTCGCGCAATGCATCAATCAAAACAATTACCGCTCTTTTGAAAGGTTTTGGAAGAACGACGGCGGGATCATTAGAAAATGTGTCCGCGATGTCCGGCAGTACCGGTCTAGAAAGCAAAAATCCTTTTGCAAAAAGCAACACCGCCACAACATGCAGAGACAATAGCCATAACGGAATAAAAACGGCTTTCAGTGTCGACAGTCTTAACTTCGCTTTCTTAGCTGTAGTAGCCGAGGACCCAGTGCGATATGAAGTGGTGTTTGCCATGTTCGCGAACCGGTCCCTTGGTCAATTTTTTTTTTGGCTGTAGTGGGAATACTGTTTACTAAGTTTACCTGCTCATTGAAGAAGTCATTCAGAATTTTAACAATTCAAGCCGTCACTCAAAAACCGTCGAGATCAATTGCACCGCTCACAAGCTATTGGTCTGAACCGTTTCGTCGGGGTAGATCTCGGGGCTGGCATGGATTTTTAAGCCCTTACCCAGACCGTAAGTCTCCTCGATTTGAATCCTCTAAATCGACTTCAATTGCCCCAGCTTGATCAATTCTTGTGGTAAATCTGGATAGATGAGATATTCAACGTAGTAGCGGTTTTATAGTAATCATCTTTTTCGTCTTGTGAAGTTCGAAAAGAGCATTGAGTGCAACAAGGCATTTAGAGTCAAGATATTCCAGTATCGCTTCCAAGTCACGGAAATGGAGAGAGATCACATTTCTATTATACATAAACTATCTTACTATACAACTCTCCCGTAATGCAGCAAAAAGCATGGCAGCAGTGTGCAAGAATCCTTCCAGTCAGGTATTCTGTTGCTGCCATATAAGTCATCTATGATACTCGCTCTAGAGCCTATAATATGTTAGATCAAGGATACTAAAGAGTCTAAACAGTGCACAAACCTCTATCATTACCACTGAGTTTCCTCTTATAACCTAAACAATGTCATTAGCTATCACTTCCCCCCGTATCTTAGTTAACATACAGTCGTTCCAATTCTGACTTTCTCGCCTCCAGTCTTTTCCTCAACTGCATCATCCAATACAAGATTTAAAAACACCTGGAAAAAAGTCAATCGCTACACGTAAATGAAAGAGCATCGCAGATCTTACATCGTAGCCTCGTAGAATTCCAATGACTTGTCTCGATCCGTTCAGTTGTATGAATAACCGCCTATCCATATACTTCAAAAAAATTAGCAAAAACACTCTGTAGATCGAACCACGGCATACCTTCTTAAGTTCGGGTGTTGAAGGCTTTGACATTTTTATTTGACACTGATTGGAAAAGTATTCACAACTATACTTTGGCCAGATCGTTTGTTCTTGATTGGCGGTATCTCACAAGCGTATTTTTAAGTCAATACAAGTTTAATAACAGTTTTAACTGATCGATATAGTCACCAAAGTCAGACAACTCGTTATGCGATGAGAGTTGACTTTTGGAGTGCAAAGATCATAACTTGAACTTTACAAATCCGGGTAACTTACATTTGGGACTCACGAGAGTGTGGCCATGACAATAGGTGGATGGTATACGAGTAAGCTTTATATAGTTGTGTAAATCCAATTGTTGGTCTTTTCAGCTAGCTGTAATTTGGAGATATTAGCAAGCACTTAATTGGACTGTACTTATGGCGGCTCGTAAGCAAATCTTGTCTGCCTCGTCTATGAAAGCCCGACTAGATCATTTCGAGATCGGAATAAGATGCGCGAGATGGAGGACAGATAGCTGGACACGAAATCAATTTCCAAAGCAAGCACATAGAACGCAGATAACTACTCGGGCTTTTACGTCGCCGAACACGCAATATAAGCGCAGTACTGACAATTGCTCCAATGGGCACACGATACTAGCGGCCCAATTCAGATCATTTGCAGAATTAAGACCGCGCTATTCACTACGACGGTTTAGCCAAAATCAGCTCAAAGATGCAATTGCGGAATTCAGCATGGAGCATCATAAAGAGCGGACAAGATTTCGAAGGCAAATCATTATTGGCGGCGTTGTGCTATCTATTGCATCGTACATGGCATATAAGTTGTATATACAAAATCAGACAATGTTCATTCCATATTGGCTAAAACCGTATGTGTTTGAAGAAATCTTGACATCGGATCAGTTAGCCTCTTTGCACGGTGCGTCAAAAGTCTGAAATACTGTGCATTTACTGACAGTTGTCGTTAGATCTCACCGTTGAAGCTTTGCTCGAAGCCATAGCGTATCAAAATTCTGTGGCAGCTATAGTAGGTCTGCCGATTATGGTCGAATCAATGCAGGACGTGCATTTCGCTTTTCCAGAAGGCCGTCCAGCAGAGCACGTTCTCAAGGGATTTGAAATCTACCGGGACCAATCCTCTCAGTTTTTTCCTAGCATACGTCGAAGCGTTCGAATATTCTCTCCAAAAGAAATATCTTCTGGATTAATCTCTCCACTTTTTGAAGCCGTTGGTTTATTTAACGATAATGTAGAAGAACCGGTTCATGAAATGATAGATAATGTCACTTTGAAACCCGAACTGTGGGTTGAAGTTACTGGAAGCGCATCCATCGAGGGAGCGAGAACAAGGAGACTGGCAAAAGAAAACGCGTCGCAGGACTCGAGTTTGCCAAAAACTCACTGTACAGTCAAATTCAAGGGTTATATGGATCTCGACAGAATGAACACTGTGCGAATCCAAACTGGAGAGTTGGTCCTTAAGCGGGGTGACGAAGAGCTAAAACGGCTATCGTGGTGATCTTCTCATGTGTATAAGATGTAGATATGCCATTGCGTTTATGTACAAATGATCTTTTCTAGATAAAAGCTGTTAACAAGTAGCTTGTACCTTTCCGCTGACACTTCAGACATGCCAGTCCGTACTGATGAGACGATGCATAAGATCCCTCGCCGCATATTTAAGCAACTTCAATAAGGCTTAAAGGTATGCAAAAGCGCTGTTTTATATTGTTATATTTTAGCGCATTGCTGCATTTGAACATCAAGCAATTTCCATCCAAATCTTCAATTCTAAGCCGCTAGTTGTGCGGCTAGGTTTGCTCATGAGCATGGCATTAGATCTAGAATGGGGCGCCCTCTAAAGCTTCTGTAACTTGTTTCTCACGTGCTGATATCTCCTCTGTCTGATTCTGTAGTTCTTCCAAAAGTTGTATGTCTGCCTGCTTCTGCTTACTCATAGCTTCAAGAGCCAGTTTAAGCCGTTTGATGACCGATGGCAGATCGGGAAGTTCCTGCAGCACCATAGAACTGCTTCTGGGAGCTCTATCTGACTTGGCCGACTTTTCAGTTGTAGCCATAAAATTGGAAAACGCCTTGCTACCAAACGCACCCTTTTGAAGCTGTGCCTCCTCCCAACCACTGTCCGATCCACTGTCATCTGCAACCAAATAATCATCGGCTACTATTTTCTCCTCATCTTCACGATCATTGATGAGTTCTGCCATTTCTCTCCTTCGCCGGATTTTTTGTTGCATAGCTTCAGCGGCTGTTAGTGGTATACGGCCGTCGCTATTTTCGGCAATAAAATCATCTTGATTTTCTGCCAACCCGTCATCTTTTTGTAGTCGACCCTTATAGTCATCGTTATCGCCGTAGTCACCATTTAAATCTCTTTCTTCCTTTAAAGCAGCATTGAGAGCGCTATTGTCATCATCATCTAACGAAATAAAGTCCGACTCTTCTCTGGGCTGTTCGGCTTGTGCTGCTTTCTGATGTCGTTTTTCAATAAGGTGATTTATAAGCGCCTCGTCAGGAATCTCGTTAATATCGGTCATTATCACATCAGCGTCAGTGTCGTCGATATAAAGCTGATCATCGTCTATCATGTCGACATCCTTCGTTTCGCTGTCGGTCGGAGTGTTGGTAACATATTCTGCTGGTGTGGTCATTGTCGAATGGCGCAGCTCGTCAATATATGACTTTGAGTACATATTTGCAGAAGATGGTGCCTGTGTAGGAAGTGTGGGAAGTTTTGGCTGCAACTTGCTTTGAAGTTTCGAGTTCAGCATTGACGCTGCTAATCCACCAGATCGCTTAACCTGTTTTCTTGACACAGATTTTACTATGCTGGGACTGCTATCGTCGTCCTGGATTATGAAAAGTCAGTAAAGTAAAGCAAATTGGATAGAAGTACGAACCGAGTCATCGGTGCCAAAGTCTTTCTTTAATCGACTACTTGGTTTCGTTGACGCAATTGCAGGTCCACTGCCAGGTCCGCTTTCCTTATAGCTCCCAGAATTACTATCATCTGCGGATTGTGGTGTCTCAACACTGGACTCATTGGTAGCTTTACTGGCTGAGGAGTTTTCTTCGTCGTCATAATCAAACGTAACTTTTGGTCGAGCCCGTTTGTTCGCTACCGCTTTCTTGAATTTGTTTGACGCTCCAAACATGCTTATAACTGAAATTTAAACCAATTTCTGTTAACATTCAAGTGCCCATAGAGCAAATGTAACTAGAAGTTATCGCTGGATGTCAGGGTACATATGTGAAGCTCTTTGAACGCGTCTTGCAATTGTTTTTGGTTTAGGGTTATATAAGCGTTTTACTAAAACTCCTTTAGATCCACTTGAATGCCGGTATTTAGCGAGACTATGACTTCAACTACATTACAAGGTTAATAGTGCACAAAGACAGGACTGTTAGACTCTATTTCCATTAGATGTCTAGTGCCGCATAAAGTATTCCAAACTTCATGTTTGACGAAACGGCTGGCACAACCTTCATATAAGGTTTATCCCTGAAAGTGTAAACACAATACCCTATTAATTGTAAGCAGAATATTTGATACCCTTAATAATTGTCAGTCAGGTTCAGCGGCTCGCACTACATAATTCTTTACACAGCAGGACCTGAAAAGAGACAATCTTTTAGTCACTACATCCACACCAGCATCATCAATCCATCACTAAAAATAACATCTCCATCATAAGAATTTCAAGACCTTTTTGTTGACATTATTTTTGGTACTTACAGATGGCCAGAATATAGGCCGAGGTCGCGTCAAAGTTTCCCCACGATTGGTTTCACGCTTTCTCCCAACACAGGCCTGGAGCAGCAACAATGGCTCCACAGCTTACTCCAGAAATGATAAAATTATGGTCGGTCGGTGATCCCACGCGTCTACTACATTTAGCACGACAAATTGAGTCTCATGAGGGATGGAAAGCGTATTTATCGCCCACTGAACACTCAATATATGCAAACGCAATTGAACTAGGAGGTGAACATTGGACAAATTTGATATCAACCAGCACAACGCGTCAAAATGCTGAATTGGACTCAATCGCAGAGTTAGACGATCCACCTTCAATTGATAATCCTGTTGAGCATACTCCGACTCCTGCACCAGCAGCTGCAACTGAAATTTCAATGCACACACCAATTCCATCTCCTAAACGAGAAGAAGACGACGAGACACCGTTTGTGGCTGGCCAGTCAAACGGGTCTAATGGCACAATTGTCGATCAGTCACCCGAGAAAGAAAAACTACAGATAGATTTTGTTGCACTTGCGTTAAAGATCAGATACATGCTTTACGAGAAATCGATAGATTACTTGTTTGCGGCACCGACGACAGCTAATTCCATGAGCTTCGAAGTTGACTTTTTTTTTTTGGAAGATGAAGAAAACGAGAAGATGGCGTCCGACAAAGACGAACCAGATAACGGTGCACCGGCCACCAGACAGCTCGATGAAGATGACTACGACGATGAAGATGAAGATGAAGATGAAGATGAAAATAAAGACGAGGAAGAAGATAAAGAAAAGATAGACGAGTCTACACAATCACTTAAACCGAGCACACCCTCCTCGAATTCTCTTCTGAAAGATGCTTCGACTACCAAAAAATCGAGTGAACCAGATCCAAAACCTGTTACAGACGGAATTATTACGCCGGCAGGTAAGTCGAGCTTATTCGCGTCGTATACTGAGACGTAACACGGATTAGATACTCCTTCATCAAGTGAAACCAAACAGGTGGATGAAGTAGTACAGATGGAGCTACACAATATGTATCAGACCCTTGACTCGAATAAAGAGAATTTGTATCTGCGACATCCAAAGCGCGAGGTAGGAGTTTCAGTGCAATTCTCAACAAAGTACTAACGACATACAAGGCTGAAGATTCTGGACCGAATGCGGTTGGGAAAGTACCAGGAAAATTGGTACGATTTTTTGGCTAAACTTTGGTGTGAAATAAATGTTAACTAGTGAACAGAGTCATATGGACTTTGGCGCCGCGAATTTGAGTTTAAAGGTCAGTTTCTTTTTCATGTCTATGATCAAAGTTGCTAACTATGGCAGCATCTACTTTCAGTCATTGATGATGAACGGCATAAACTTTCAGTCACAGATAATGAGTTAAAGAATCTAATTACAGAAGTTCGAAAAAACCGGTCAAAATGGGTATGTAGTGAGTACTTGTATCGCTCTTGGCCTAATGTTATATAGGCCAGTGAAGATCGTGTAGGGCAAGAAGAGTTGTACGAAGCTGCAGAGAAAGTAGTACTTGAACTGCGTGCATATACCGAGCATTCGACTGCATTTTTAAATAGAGTGAACAAACGTGACGCGCCAAATTATTTCAACGTCATCAAAAATCCGATGGATCTTAGCACGGTTATGAAAAAGTTAAAGGCGTTACAGTATCGAAGCAAGAAGGAATTTGTTGACGATCTTATGTTAATTTGGGATAACTGCTTTCTATATAACGCTGATCCTCAGCATTATCTTCGGAAGCATGCCGCCGCGATGGAAAAGAAGACTCGGCAGCTTATACCGCTGGTACCGGAGATCGTCATCAAGAGCAAGTCGGATCTTGAAGCCGAGGAAGTTAACGTGACCATTAGAGACATGTCGGTTGACGTAGACATGGAGAGTGAAGATGGTGGTGATTTGTCTGTTGGTCACAGAAGCTCGTCGAGAGCAGCTATTGGTGGTAAAGGTGTTGGAGCCAAGAAAACGCCGTCGACGGTGGACCATGATGAAGACTACCGAAATCGAGACAGTCAAGGTCTAGAAAAACGCGTCATACCACTAGAGGAAGAGGGTTTAGAATCTGTTGATTATGAGGTTATTCCTACAGTGCCAGAAACTTTGTGGAACATCTCTACTCAGTTGAAAGCTTCCGAAGATGAACAGTTTGAGACTGCTGTGGATATTTCGAAAGAGGTATCGCCTTTCATTCCTCTAAAGATTGGAGCCGCAGGTAAGATGGACAAGAATTTGGAGCAGATACAACAGATCCGAAAAATTTGCTCTAAGATCAGCGTGGTTAAACGAATGCAACAACAACCACACGTAAGTATTGCGAAATTCATGGTGGCTCTTGAATGCTAACTGTATGTTGCAGTTGTATTCTACTCAGTTACGGCCATATGCACCAGAGAAGCTTGAAGAGAAAGACGTTGATTTTGAGTCGCGGCTGCCTGGTCATTCAGACGTGCCAAAATCAGTGATTGAAGCATGCATGCAGCGATCAGTCGCCAAGATGGCAATGCATACAGGTTATGACGAATGTCACATGCTTGCTATGGAGGGTTTGAGCATGGTAGCGGCAGATTACATGCAAAGATTAGGGCGGACGCTTTGTTTATATATGGAGTCAAACCGAGGCGTTCGTCGATTTTCATTGGAAGACGTCATTTTACAGACATTACATGAGAATGGTACTTACGATCTCGGAAGTTTGGAGAGCTACATGCGCGACGACATTGACAGATTTGGCACCAAGCTCAAGGACGTACGCGAGCGGATGGGCACTGTGTTGACTGACATCTTGCGGCCCGCGTTGGTGGGCGAGAACGATGACACACAGTTTAACGATGGTAGCCAAGAATTCGTTGCCGGTGGGTTCTCAGACGACATTGGCGAAGACTTTTTTGGGTTCAAAGAACTCGGACTTGACGAAGAGCTGGGACTGTCGTCGTTTTCCGTGCCGCTGCATCTGCTCCACAGCCGGCTGCATGCCAACGCTCAGGTGCAAGCTGCTCCAGTCGCGCAAAGCAAAATCATGGCCGCTCCTGCGTTCAAACTTTTCACCCGCGACAAAATCGAGCAGCAGATTGGGCTGCTCCGTCCGTTCTTTGCGTCTCGGTTTGAGAAGTTTGAGCGTGATGGTGTGCTGATTGAGGACGAGGCGCTGCCACCCAAACAGCGCAATCAGCGACCGAAGTTGCCACCGACCGGCAAGATCGCGGTGATCAAGAAACGAAGTTCCGACAACACGTTTGGGTCCGACTCGGCCAAGAAGAAGAAAAAGCTTTGAGGCCGTGTAATGTTAGCATGCTAAGTTTGATTTTGTTTTTTGTTTGTCATGATTTTCAATTTGTGGAGTTATTTTATGGGTGCGTTTTCAGTTGTATTGTGGGTTTTAGAATTTTAGCTCTCAGTTTTTTTTTATTGTACATTCTCACACATGTTTTGGGTTTGTGTTTTGACATCATTGCTTGTACCTTAACAAAAGTGTATATATCCCTAGTTGGCAATGGAGTGCGAGAAAATAAAAACACCATGTCCCAATGCAAAAAAAGAGATTAGCTTTCGGAAGCTTGTACCGTGAGTTTGAGGATCCTGTAGATGAGTGTGTACTGGCTAACGTTTTGGACCATCAGCATCCGCTGTTTCCTCAAATGAGACACAGTGTCCATGACCGGGTCTGCTGATTCGTCTGGGGTAGGATCGCCGTCGCGATACAAAAAGCTCGCGGATTTGACAAGATACTCCGAGCTTTCTGGCGCAGTTTTGTGAGCGGATAAACTGCGTGTGAGGCAGTCAAGTAGGAAGTCAATGGCGATGTAAGTTCCCGTCCGTCCGACACCGGCGGAGCAGTGCACCACCAACGGTGACTCTGGCGCGACATTTAAATTCCGCGCCAGCTTTATTAAATTTGCCAGTTTTGTTTCATGCGCCGGGAGCGGCGTCGCAAAGTCAACCCATTTTTCGTAGTACAAGTGGTGCACTGTTTTGACGAGCGGCGTATTGCCGTCGGCGTCGACAGTCTCGAGCATGAGCTTCGAGACCGTGCAGTTGGTGTCGTCATCGTACGCCTGGGTCAGGTGCGTGAGCTTATAAGACGTGGTCGTGTTGCGGTACACAACCGTGCCTGAGTCCGGCCAGTATTTCGCACACTTCTCGCGGTCGTCCTCGTGGGTCCGGGAGAGCATGACGATGACGGCTGGGTCGCCGACTTCGTATGCAATCATGTGCCAGAACGGCGCAATGGTAAATTTGGTTGGGCCCTGCGGTGTTACGTGAATATTCCTTGCCAGTTGAACCCGGACCAAATGAACTTACTTGAGTTGCGATATACTGTTGGGGAGGCGCGTCAGGTGCTTGAAGCACTATCGGTGACGCGTTTATGTAATCGCTCGTTGTATCGGAAACGGTCAATTTAACGCGGTTTCTGTCCCATGGCAGCACGTTCTGATAGGTTTGTGAGTATTCGGCAAGCAATATTATATCAAAATCATACTCCATATCTGTTTTTTGAGCTCGAGTCTAATGCATGTTCAACACTCCACTTTGATCTGGGTCCAAGTGATCTGGCTTCCCTTTTTCGCTCATGCTCCGCGTCGTCCAACTTCAAGAATTTCCCCGATAGCGCACTCTCTGCAATCTCATAAACCTCAGTTTCTCTAAAAAATAATAAAATGCGCACCATCAGCCATTAACGACTCCAAATACCTCGCACGTGGACTCAGAGCCCCCATTGTAGGCATACTCGAACTCGGAGATCGGACTAAAACTGCAGCCGCTGAAGACTCTGCAGTGTCCGACCCAAGTAAGTTCGTAACTAATCGCTTAAGTTTCGCCAGGTTAGACGCAGATCAGCCTTTATAAAACGTTCAGGGACAATTGCAATAACCGTACACCGTAGTTGCAGTCCCAAATAAAGTATGATCTGGGCGTGTCAAGTGGTTGTAAATGCGTACAAATTGAGTTTAATAAGCTTCAAGTCAAAGGTTATAATCAGTAACAGAATATACTGAACAACAAAGTAAACAGGGTCTTTCTAACTTAGTGCAGATGAGCGTATCATATAAACTTATGCGGCGTGTCGAACGGCCGGTTGCATTTACAAAAGGGTTTTGTGGTAAATTGTTATGCGTTACCGTTTTTTTGAATAAAACTGTGCATATACCGCATTTTACCCACAAGACCTTCAAGTTTTCAGATCTTGAGTAGGAAACTCAGTTGATTGTGATAGTAAAGATCTACTTTCTGGTTTGAAGTGAATATGGGTGAAGTTGGCGCACCTATGTTGATTGAGGTCGACAAGTTTGGCCTTCTGCCATTGCCTCATCCACCTACACCTGAGTCTACGTACGCGGTCGTGGATAGGATTATTGAAAGTGTGCCGAAAGAATGGAAGCTAAGCAATTCAAGTCCAAATTACTCAACTGAGGTGTATTATAAGGTCATGGACTCGGAACCGTGGTTTCTGCGCAAGACTTTGCACGACGCAGACACACACCCGTTTGAATGGTTTAAGCGGGCGATCTATGATGATCATTTTGATAACATGGTCAAGTATTACGAGGTCGTGCAGTCGAACGAGCTCAAGGTGGAGCGAGAGGGTGGGTGGAAGGGATATACCTTGAAATATAAGCTGCCTGCACCATTTGCAGAACGCGATCTGGCGACTTGGCTACTGAAGGATTATTCAGATGAAGATAATACGTTTACGGTTGTGGCACTGCCTGCAGACATCCCATTACCTGAGGATGCGACAACAAGAGGCGTGTATTCTTTTTTTCATCGTGTCCGAAAGACCGAGGACAATCAAGTCGAGTGGATAATGGGACAAACAGTAAGTGTTGTTTGGAAAGTTTGGATGCATCTAACGGGCAACAGAGTGACATGAAGGGCAACTTACCGAGATGGGTTCAAAATTATTCGATTGGTGGAATTCTGGTTAGTGATGTGAAGGACTTTGTGAACTGGTTAGATGCCAATTACGGAGTGGTTGGAGAGGATGGAGAGGAGTCTGATGAGAATTTTGAAGATGCTGAATAATGAGTCTGAGGATGCTGATAGATCGTCAGAAGTTGAGCATGAGCAGGATGCGGGTGAGCACGTAAGCACGTAAGCGCGTAAGCACGAAGCATGGGATGGTGTGCATGAGCAGGACAAGCAGAACAATATTTGAGCATGATGAAGGAGAAAACTGATTGTAGGATATGGTAGTGTAGCTTTGATACGATATGTGATTATCGGTTGCTGGTTAATGTAATGAAGCGGGTAGCGGTAATTCATGTCATTGTTAGGAGTAAATAGTACCAATTGATAGGGAATTTCCGTAATTTGTAATTCTTAAGTGCATTAATAAATAAATCTATTACTTTTGTACAATTTCATCTATTGTCATTGTATACTGTATGCGATATAGCTATGCAAACGCACATATCCAAAACAAGTAATTACCTCCTGTTTATTTACATATTGTTTATGCAGTTATATGATTAACTGCGTATGTCTTAAGCGCAGATCAGCCAGGGACCGAGCCGCACGCTGTTGGGAGTTCGTTCGTGTTGGGAGTTCTCGGGAGTCATCGAGGCCTTCCTCCCCCGGACAGCCCGACCGAGAACCAGCACAACAACAACAACAACAACAGCAAATCTTCGTCAGCTTCGCTTTTATACTCTTTTGGCATTCATTTCTTGTCTTTTAATTTCTGTTTATTTTTGACTCAATCTTCGTTTAGTCTGTTCTATTTTGTACTTCTCTTCAGACTCCTACAAACTGAATCCCGTCCCTCGGTACACAAGCTTCTATCTATAGACCCCCCGTTGGTCCCGGCCTCACAGCTTCCCTGTCCATCAGTCCCAAGTCTAAACCCAGTCACCGCTTTTAAGTTCAGCTTTACGTGCAATCATTAAATATTCTGAACGCGAAAATGGCTACATTCTTACGTCGTTTTCTTTTTGCTTCCCCTCCCTCGGCCGTTCTGCTTCAAATGTGCAAGGATACTGCACAAGACGCGTCGACTGGTGATAGTACGGCTGACTTGGACGCGACTTTATCGGAATACGAGATTATTACGGCTTCTGACGCGGATATCTTGACTTCGCAGGCTTGTAGAACTACTATTGACGTGGCCTCGTCCGAATCAACTGAATTGGGTCAACAGAGATCGGCTGTCGATGAAGACTATATGAACTTGAATGTCAGACCGTTGACTTATGTGGAAGTGTTAGTCAACGGGCTTGCACAGCCCGGTCAGAGCGTGAAATTCAACATGTCCAAGTCGGGATCGTCCGCCAGTGCTGGTCGCAACTCGCGCAAGTTTGAAAACAAGATGTTTGCGCGTGGACCAGACGATTGGCGCAACGAGCTTGCGTACGAGGAAGACGAGGACAAGTACTGGTTTGGAGACCGCAAGATGTGCCGCGGCCGCGAGCGCCAGAAGTCGCTTGTGATGGATAGACGCGCCCGTTTGCGCGCAATGATGGTCTGAGTTTTTTACGCTCTTAATCTGGAGTGTTCAGGGGGCGTAACGCGTGTTTTGTTTCTGGTTAGTTAATGGCGGCGAATTGTGTATAACTTGGTGATTAGAATTTTCGACACTGATTGTTATGATGTCGTTTGGTTGCAGTCGACTATAGTGGATTGTACCTCCTTATCAATGCTGTATAATTTTTGACAAACAACACTCTGTGCGCTGCTAAACATATAAACTTAAAACCACTAATTAATGTACAGTTGTGTCGCCGTCAGCCATTTCAATAACCGTCGTATTAGTTCCATCAATCCATTTGGCTGTGTTTCTAGTCTTACAGTCGCTCATGATATACAAAAACACGTAAACCGACTCGACTTCTCCACCAAAACAATATACCCGAATAATGTCTCCGTCATCAATGTCGAGAACAGCCCCGATTAGCCCGACCCTTCCGGAAAGAATCCGATCGGTCATGTCGGTCCAGAATCGTAATTTGTCGCGTGAGGTCCAAGATACGACGTCTATGCGCCAATATCCGCGTTCAAACTGTTCCGGTGGTTTGGGTTTATCATTCAAATTCAAGCGAACACATCTAGCGAGTGGGGCGTAAAAGTTCCCGCTCTTGTGTTTAAATGCTGCCCGTCTGATTCGATTGAGGACGTTACGCGGCATCTTGTCGCAATCGTCCTGACTATTGCTTTCAGGTAAGTCGTAGTATACTATGTACATTTTGTCCGTGCCAATAAGTTGTGCAAGGGTAAGCCCGCCTGAGAACTGTGGTATTCGAGTGGGAATCTGGTCAGGTGATGTGAATGTGGATACAGACGATGGTTGAGAGTCTTGTGATGGCGTATGCGGCAAGTCCTGCAAGCTTGCGGTAAGAGCTTTTGCTGATCCTGAAATGAAAGTCGATTTCAAGATGTCACTTGTTAAAGGAGGTTTAGCTGCTACCCGATAGTTGCCTTGCAGATTTATGTTCCCTAATAGAGGTGACATTGAACGCTTACGCTGTTCATCTGGCTGCGAAGTTGGCTGCGAATCTGGAATTTGCTGGTCTGAATAAAGCGACTTTAGCAACGCGTCGATATTGACTGGAGATAGACATATGCTACTTGACTCTCTGTCACTTTGCCGTGTATTTTCCGATTCTTGCCTGTTCCGTACAGCGACAAACACAGGCAGCTCAACACGGGCTATAGAATGTTCTCTGTGAAGCACAAACTGTGCAGTTGCTGCTGCTGCTAGTCTGGAATACACGTCTTGATCATGGGATGAATTACTTGAATGTATGTGAACCGTGTGCTGTTCATTTGCAGCCCCATTTTCCCTTGAGCAACTATCAATTACAGTATTGTTGATTGAATTAGTGTCTAAACAGTGCTCAGGCTCATTTCTTGGCCAAGATTCAACTTCAACACGTCGTTTTTTACGACTTCTGTTTGGCGAAGTATCAAATTGTGACTGTGATTTTGACGACGACGATGACCAATAAACAGAAGACTTCACTGAAACACAAAAACTCTTCATTTCCTCATTTTTACTCTCTTTGCTTCCTTCACTTCCTCTTGTCCCTTAACAAATCGTAAACAGACGCAGGAGTCGCGGGAGCTCAGTAGCTCGAGCCCTCATCCTCACTCTAATCAGCCGCACGTCTTTACTTCCCAAGGCCCATGAAAATTGATTAGTAAATTTCTTTATTTTTTCGACAAAAATTTCCTCAAAAATTGCTTTCTTCTGTGTTTTTTTTTTTTTTTTTTGGAGGGTTTAAATGCTCGTGAGAATCATTTCACGACAAAAGACTCGAACTTATCTTAGTTTCTGCTCAAGGCCTTCTGTGTGTAACTTCACTTCGAAAATGGCATATCATCGTCCAAGTGGTTTGCCCGAGGAATACCCGAGTAGTTCGGCTGCTGACTTCAAGAGTATGCTTATTGAATTTATATGTTTTTATGCATGAGGGTCTAATTTTTCAGGCGATACCGTCACGACACCGACCCCATCAATGCTGCAGTCCATGTTGACTGCCACTCACGGTGACGACGTCTACAAGGAAGACAGGACCACAAACGACTTCCAGGCCCGAGTCGCCGAGATGTGCGGCAAGCCTGCCGGATTGTTTGTTGTGTCTGGTACTATGGGCAACCAGCTCTGTCTCCGAGCCCATCTTCACCAGCCACCGTACTCTATCCTGTGTGATTACAGATCACACGTTTATACGCACGAAGCTGCAGGTCTGGCCATGCTGTCGCAAGCTATGGTCACTCCAGTTCATCCAAAGAATAAGGTGTATTTAACAGCTGACGACGTCAACGAGTACTTAATCCGTATGTTTCTTACTTTTCGTTTGATCAGAGATTCCACCGTGCTAACCCAGACCAACAGTCCACAACGACATTCACACCGCTCCGACTAGAGTCATCTCGCTTGAAAACACACTCGACGGCACAATCATGCCGATCGAAGAAATTGCAAAGATTTCGGCCCTTGCCCGGCGGCATAACATCAGAATGCACTGTGACGGCGCTAGGTTGTGGAACGCGTCGGCAGAAACCGGGATCTCGTTGTCGGAGTACGGCAAGCTGTTCGATTCCATGTCGCTTTGCATGTCCAAAGGCGTTGGTGCTCCGGTTGGCACCGTCATTGTCGGCGAAACCGACTTCATCGAGACTACAAACTGGTTCAGAAAGCAAACCGGTGGTGGTATTCGCCAGGCAGGTTTGTTGGCGGCCGCAGCAGACACTGCACTGACAGAGATTTTTCCAAAAGTACTGAAAGAAACTCATGAGACTACGAAAAAGTTGGCCGCAGATCTTGCAGAAATGGGACTCACGTTCCAGCTCCCGGTCGAAACGAATTTCATCTTTCTTGACCTCGAAAAGGCAAACATTGACCCGAAGGTATTGGTAGAGGAAAGTAAGAAGGTTGGCATCACTGTCGTGGGCGCCCGTATTGCGATTCATCACCAGATCTCGCTCGAAGCTATCGAGAAACTCAAGGTCGCGGTCAAGAACACCATTGATATTTGCAAACTGTCAACCACTCAGGTCGAGAAACCCGAAGGTTCGCTATTTTACAGTGGCTTTGACAAGGTTGTTCATTAGATATAGAGTGTAATAATATAATAGATTTAGGTACTTCAAATAGGATCCAATCAATTTACTGTACAGTCGCCTCACAAGGGGATATTGCTACCATACAAGCCACTCTGACTATATATATATACATTAAATACTTCGGCACATTCCTTTCTCATCTTGACCATGGCCACCAGCCTGACTTGGTCTGCAGCGAGTCCGATAGTTTTTTGAAATGCTCCATCTCGCCAAAACAGTCGCGGCCCCACTCGCACCCGGCCATGTTGACCACAAAATCCCGGTCTTCTTGATTGTAAAATATCCGGGTGTCACTGGCCTGTTCAGAGCATGCGCCTTGTGGAAATGAATTGATTAGTCGTTGAGGAATAAATGCCGTGCCACTTCGGATCCATGGCTGGTCTGAGTACATGTGTTCCTAAGCAAACGTCAGTAACTTATTCACAAATAGCACAACATTAAACACAAACCAGCGCGTCTTGTTCTTTATGTTCCCACTGCATGTGTCGCTGCTCGTAAAACACCGGGTCCCACCAGATATCGAGCAGGAAATCCGTCCACTCGCTCCGCCGAATGAAAAAGCTACCAAGATTAAATCCACCGCAGTCCTGGGGCACAATCAAGTTCGTCTCATGCTCCTTATCGACAAATGGGATCGAAACAGGGATGTTCAGCGGGTTGTAGTACGACAGGTCTCGGTACGTAGTATTGTACAGCTTGTTGAACACTTGCTTCTCGAGCGACACTGAGGGTTCCATGATGTATGTGTGTAAATCTAACCACCAAAACCATTCTGCCTTTGGATATTGTTTCATTGTTGACCTGATCACGTCCACTTTCTCCCATGATTCTCTCCATTCCTAGAAGTTGTTGTTAGTCTTGTACGCATTTCTCTCATATAACATACGTGTGCGTATCGCTTCTTAATCGACATGTCCTGAATTGCAAGTTCATACCCTTATTTCCAAATCAACATTGTTCTACACGCATTTCTTGCGAAACACTTACCATGCCGTTCAGCATACGCCTTTTTGTTCGCGATACTCGTCTTCTCAACCGCCCATTCCTTTGGCCCTTTCCACTGCATCACACCGCCACCTTGGTTCACGGCCAGAATAATCACAAATCTACTTGATCCCCATCGTATCTTGCCAATGTACGGCAGTCCGCTATCCGACAACACCGCGTATAACACAAACAGAACAAGTAGTCCGCCAACCAACCGCCGCCGAAGCACGACTTGTCGCATCCGCTGCCATCCTCTTCTCAGTCTCTGCAACACTCGTGACGTCCGCGATGCCGGTGAAAACAGATAGTCGTCCTTATCCTTCATTGCACCACGTTCCAAACCCGCGTATCAAATTGTAGCCAAAATTAGATTGAAACGCAAATCACGAACCTTTTGGCGCGTTCGGTAGATTATGTGACAAATAAACCAAACCCACTGTGTTTCTATCCGCTAATCCTACAGAGTCCCCTGCTTTGAAAACTACCGAAACTACAATGCAAAGAAGTGTGCTGTCTATTGTTTTGGGAGCGTGTTATTGTTTTTACACCAAAAGTTCGTCTGCGCGCCTCAGAGCCTCATAGCAAGTACAATCCCCTTATGTTTGTCAAATGACACAAACCCTTTTAATATCTGCTCATACTCTCACATCTATTTACACAATTTGATCATTATAAAAGTACAGCTAAAACATATCCCTAAACACTGCCGGATCAACTCCATTCACAGTCCTGTCCGCAAGATCCCGTCTATCCATCGCCAAAAACACCCGTCGCAGCGTTTCATACAGATTCGTGCTGCGGTTTGCCAAAATGTCGTCTTCCGAACCAGTGTTCAACTCGTTTGGAATCCGGTGCATCTCAAGTGCGGTCAGCAGATGTTGTGCTGCCTCTTTATAGCATCCAATGTTAATACACGAAACCCCGAGATTGTACAGTGCGCGAACAAACGACGGCCGGATCTCAAGTGCTTTGTAATACGCCTCGATAGCCTCTTCAGACCGATGCGAGTTCGCAAGCGTAGCACCCAGTCGGTTCCATAACAGAGGATCGTCAGGTCGGACACTCAGTGCCGTGTTGAAACAGTCAACCGCTTTGTCGTACTCCTCGTTGCCGTAGAACAGCACTCCAAGCCCGACCTGAACATCAGCGTCCATAGTCATTCCGTCCGGCGAGATCTGGGCAGCCCGCAAAAACAATTCAGACACTCGGTCATGCAATCTAAACCGGTCGACGTCTGCCAGCTGTGGCTGTTGCCCGCGGGCCTGCTCGACCAGATCAGGATACTTTGTCGCAATCCATCGCTCTAACGTCGCGTACGCTGCATTCTCGTAGCCCTCATTAATGTACGACACGGCCAAACTCATCAGCGCAACCTGGTTGTCTGGATCAAGCTGCACGGCCCGTTCCAATGCCCGTATGGCAGGATCCTCCTTCTCGTTCTGTGCCTGCACAGCGCCGAGTAGACTCCACGCCTCCACGTGCATTGGATCCTTCTGGACCGCAGCTTCAAACGCCAGCGCGGCTTCGCTCAGGTTGCCGCCCGACTCCATTAACCGAACGCCTTCCGCAAACGGATCAGACACATCTGGTTCCAGGTACTTATTCTCCATTTCGTACTGATAGTCTCCCGAGTCCGGTCGCGATGTTGCAAATCTCTCAAAATCTTTATCCCAAGGCATCTTCAACTCCGACCCGAACGGGTTGGTCTCCGAATCTGAAAACTTGTCGCCGGCGAAAAGATTCTCGTACGTCGCGTCAAGGTTGCTCACATGCCCGACCTGCTCAGACGTGCCATCCTGCATATGCTGCTCCTGAATCCCGCGCCAAATGTTCTCAAAGTCACCGTGAAACGACTCGCCCGTGAAATGGTCGTTCAGATCCGCCATCTCTTCCCGCACCGCGTCCTCGTCGTCGACCACGTTCTCAGACTCGATACTGTTAAACTGTGCCTCCCAATCGGTAGAATCAAGTTCAACCAGTCTACCTTTGCCTTTTAATTGTGCTGACGACGCCGGTGCTGGCTGGCTGTGGTACATCATCGGACCTTGGCTGTACATTCCACCAGCCCCACCCATGGGCATCCCGCCAAACCCAAACTGCGACCCGGAATACATTGGAGATATCATGTTCGGCATTCCCCCTTGCCGAAAATCCTCCCGCCCGGTTTGTTCAGATGGCGACGGCACACTAAACTCTTGTGCCCACTGACTCTCACCGACCACTGGCATAGGACTTTGCGACTGTGACATCACCGGTGGTGGTGGACTTCTCATATTCAAAATCTCTTTTCTCATAGCGTCAAACCCAAACGGTCCATTTCCCTGTGGCACTGGCGAATACGACGTTGACATAAACTTCTCCATCATCTGCTTCCGCATCAGCTGTGTAATTTTCAATATTAAGCTAAGACTCACATCTCGGTCAGTCAGACTCATTTCCTCACCCATCCCTGTCCTCATACTAGCACCGGGTGCGGCAGGTCCAAACCTGTCGCGCTGACTCGAGCGGTCCTCTCCGACTTGCTTCGCGAACTGTGACAACGGATTTCGGCCGACCGCACAATCGGCGACAGATGATCCGGCAAAAGACATGGCTATTTATTATTGTGCTTCTTTCTAATATAGTATACCGTATACGCTGAGTAAAGCCACAATACTTAAAGCAGCAAAATACTCGTAATGATTGATTTTGCGGGGGTCTCTTACGTAATAACTGCACGTGACTTCATTTTGCCTGCCAAACGTACCGAGGCAGGCTATCGCAGCATAACCGTATCTGCATTACGCATTTATTTAAACCACCTCTAAATGAACAACCAATTCCCGATAAACGACCATTGGCATTAAATAACAACACGAAATATATCTTACAATCGCACCCATTTAAATTTCCTGATCTGCAATTCCCGCATCGATCGCAGACTTCTTCTCCAACCTGATGCGTTCTTGTTTCCTCTGTTCCGACAGCGAGCCAACCATACCTTCAGGCTCAACACCGGCCGAGAAATTTCGGGCGATATGGCGCATGACACGACCGACCAATCGCATCGGGTGCGGCATACGCCACTTCATCAGTCTAAACACGTAAAACCCAGCGAACATGGCGAACGTGTTGAAAACAATGTACGCACACAATAATCCGACGTTTCTCCACCGCTGGTCGTAGTTGATGCCAACGCTCTCGAGATACGTGTCGGCAACACTGTATCTGCAGTACCGACATTCGCTGGTCGCGTTGAGATTGTCAATGTATCCGCCAGAGCGTACTGCAAAGACACCTGCGTATTCGTCACACGTGTATCCAGGTGGTGGGTTGAACACGCTGAACTCGACTTCCGCACATTTAACCTCACGACCGTGGAGCACGGTTCCGAGAAGCGACTGCACAAGGTACGTTAGCGGTGAAACGTAATACATAAATGTCCAGAATGTTGGCATCAAAGTTTTGGCCTGCAGTACTCCGCAGAACGACAGAATGAAGGAGAACAGGAGCGACGCAATGATTGACGCAGAAGATGCGTCTGGAGAGAGCTCGCCGACCGCCAGACCAAATGTGGTAAAGTAGATCTGGTAGAGCACACTATACACAAAGTAAAAATAACCAGCCCGAGGTGCGTTGCGAAAAAATCCAACTGGCCAGTAGTAGCACATGAAGAAAATACTGCCACAAATGATATTGTACGGAATTTCAACAAGCACAAGACTAATAACAAGAACAGACCAGTGGTACGTACTACTGGCGCTCTCGCGGACCTCAAACAGTTCACGCAGCTCAATCAGACGCGGTTGCAACTGATTGATCAACGCAACGCTAGTCAAAATCGCCATGAAAGTTCTGCTACTGTCAGACCAATCACTAAAATAAACGCACACTTCACTTACGCAAACAATCCGTTCTGAAGCCCGGCAATGGTCAAGTTGATGTCCCAGAAAGTGAATCCAATAAACAGTCCGCCGATGGTTGATAATGCAAACTTCGCTCCAATGAAACTAGGCGATCGCCAGTAAAAATTCACAGTTCGCGAAGTCATTTCTCGCACTTGCGTAGCCCAGCTCGCCGCAAACCTGTTTCTGAGTTCGCGCGAAATCTCGGGATCAGGTAGCTGGGCAAATTCAGCCTTCATTTGCGAAATCTCGGCTGTGACTCTATGATTGTCTTCCGAATTGTTCCAGACTTCGTGCCAATCTCGCGACACGCCAGCGGTCGCTCCTGCACCGATGCACTCCAAAATGTACTCTGCTGGGTTGTCTCCGGGCAAGCACGGTGGAGCACCTTGCCGACTAAAATAGTCCAAGATAGACTCAGAATTCTTGCCAATATCACCAAAATACACAGTTTGACCTCCTTTCTTCAACAGCAGAAGACGGTCGAATTGCTCAAACAACGTAGCAGAAGGCTGATGAATTGTGCACAAGATTGACTGGCCTGCGTTTGCGAGCCGACGCAAAAACATAACAATAGCCCATGCAGACTGCGAGTCCAGACCAGAAGTTGGCTCGTCCAAAAATAAAAGCAAGTTTGGCTTGGCTGCAAGCTCAACACCGATCGAAAGCTTCTTCCGTTGCTCGACGTTCAATCCACGACCGGGCTGGCCAATGATGGCTTCAGCATAATCTTCCATGCCCAACAACTGGATGACAGTCTCAACGTACGCGTACTTCTCTTGGCGCTTGACTGACTTTGGCTGACGAAGCACGGCAGCAAACCGCAAGGCTTCTCGTACGGTAGACTGGGCAACGTGGAGATCCTGCTGCTGGACATACCCAGTTCGTCGCTGGAACGTCTGGTCCAATGGCTTGCCATTGACCAACATGTCACCTGTAATCACGCCGAAATCGACTCGTTGGGCCAGAATGTTCAGCAGCGTCGTCTTACCGGCACCAGACTCGCCGATTAAAGCAGTCATAGAACCAGGTTTGACGTAACCTTGCACGTCATCGAGCAGCTTTCGATGTCCACCTTTGATTGGAATAGTGTAGTCGACGTGTTGCCACATAAAAACTTCATCTGACATTGACGACGCATCCAAACCTTCCAACGGTTTCATCGCATCTGTGGCGTCAACAACTTCAACCTCTTTTTTCTCAGTAATTGCAGTCATGGTATGCATGTCCTTCAGTTTCTTCTCCGTTTCTTTAGTACGAACAAACACAAGAACGTCTCCACCACCAGAAACAGGTCTCAAAACTTCAGAAACAACAGCGAACGCAACCGTCATAGCAACCCAAAACGCAATGATGATTCCAAAATTTCGCCACAGATTGTGCCATTCGTACTGAAAATTTGCATCCAAATAATCGTCGCCAAGTACGTAGTCGAGTCCCGGACGCGAGCCAGTGATCGCACACACTTTGTAATTAATAGGCAGCTGCTCGTACACTGGAGAGCCTTGTGGAATCAAGGCTGAAGCGCAGTCCATCCTTCGGCCGTGGAACTCATTGACCATCAAATTTTCGAATCCATACGCGATTGGATTGATGTAACTGATCCACTTGAACCAGGGATGCATGGACGGTCGAGGAATGACATAACCAGCATACATCGACAGTGCCAGTAAACCGACACCAGCAATGGCGTTTGCAACCTCGATTGTGGTCGTGGTCGCGGCAATCAGCTGGAAGAATGTCTTCATGGTGAAAGTGACCATGAATGTGAACATGAGGAAATAAAAAAACTGTCCAGCTGTCCGGTTTAGATTTGAAAGAAAGTAAAGAATGACATCAAAAACAGCAGAAGTGAATATTTTCACTGGAAGGTCAGACACCAAAGATGCCAGTGCTTCGGCGGAAGGATGATAAAAACCATATAACTTCTGCTTCAGCACGATGGGACGTTGAGCATAAGCCGAGGTAATTTCAGCCATGGATGTAAGGGCAACAAACTAGATCAACGTTAATACTTTATCTGCAATATAAATGACACACATGCCAGTGTTGCAAAAAACAAAATACCACCACGAGAAAAGGCTCCGGAGACATCATCGGGGATATTGTAGAACAATGAACCAATAATGAGGGACTGGACGATAGTAGAGCTCATGTTGACAAACATGTAAGCAGAGTCGCCAATGATACGCTGTACACCACGACGAACACAAAGAACAAACTGGCTTCTGTACGAAATTGTGAACGGAGAAGACTGAATCATGGACTTCATCTTCTCTTGTTTTGCAGATGTTTTGAAGTCATTATACGCCTCAGATGTGTTACAATGAGATGCATAGTCCTCGATGTCCTGCTGCAGTTCTGCATATTCAGGTGAAGCTTTCCAGTAGGTAGCAAACTCGCTAGCAGTCTTTGGAGCACACAATTCCATTCCAGGTTTGAAAAATCGGCCTTGGGGATCAGTTATAGAAGTCAAAAACTCGGCAGTAGTCTGTCTTGGAGGACAATCGTAGCCCATTTTCTCAAAATACTCCTTCGCTTTGTTTGCGGGTCCAAAGAAAATTTGTTTACCAGAGTACAACACGGTGACTTTATCAAAAAGTTCGTAAATGTGTTCGCCAGCCTGGTAAATTGCAACCAAGGCAACGTTTTGGAGAAGATTAGTTGTGGTTCGAATCGTTTGAGCGTACTCCAACGCGGTCGAGGAATCAAGACCGCGCGTAGCGTTATCCCATGAAACCAAAGCAGGTCTGGCGGCCATAGCCTCAGCAAGTGAAACACGTTTCCGCTCACCGCCAGACACACCACGGACGTAATCGTTACCGACTTTTGTGTTGAATGTGTGCGTCAAGCCAAATACTGTCGCCAAAACATCACGAACTTTGACTGTAAACTCTTTCCTGGGTAGATTATCAATACGGATTCGAGGAGTTCTGCACTCAATTGCGAATGAAAGAGTTTGGTCGACCGTGATACTCGGAAAGTGAACATCAACTAAATTCGGTCAGTTGCAGTTATACAAAATCCAAAAAAATGCGTACGTTCAGCATTATAGAGCACATCGCCCCTAAAGCGTCTCATCATTGTCTTTTGGTCGATTCCATCATAGGACACAGAGCCTTCAACAGATTTGAATTGATCAATCTCACCGGCCAAACACTTGAGAATAGTGGTACAGCCGGAGCCAGGTCTTCCTAATACTAGCAGCATTTCACCAGTTTTGACCAAACCACTAACATCTTCAATAATTTGTCTAGTAGGTAAGTGTGTTTGACGATGAATGTAATAAGGCAAGTTAAACAGTGTACGAAAAAAATCGCCAATTGTAGGCGCAAAAGAAGCAGCTTGATCGATGCCGGTTGCAGTAAGATTTTTGAAATAAATGCCGACATGTCTTAGTTTGATTCCCTGGGCGTCTTGTTTGTCGACGTAACGACGCAAGACTTGTTCAAGGTCAAATTCTTGTTCTGTGACTTCGCTTGAATCATTTGCAGTTTTATGCGAAAGTGTTTTTGAAAGAGATTCTAGTCGTTCAAGAGTGTTTGGATCATTAAGTTCGATAGTATTGTCAATAGCATCTTGAGCTTCTAAATCTTCTAGATTGTCTGAAGATTTTATGTTTTCGTCGCCTTGGTCAGTTGTATCTGATGGAGTTGACTTGTCAGCAGAGAGATTTGACGACGAAGCCGTATTGTCGACTTTCTCCTGATCAGCTTGAATTATATCAGCCATGATCCACGATCTTTTTCTTGGCTGTTGTGACCTAGTAAATCTTGACACGATTCTGATTCTTG
Source organism: Lipomyces arxii (assembly GCF_038497795.1). Classification (NCBI taxonomy): domain Eukaryota; kingdom Fungi; phylum Ascomycota; class Lipomycetes; order Lipomycetales; family Lipomycetaceae; genus Lipomyces; species Lipomyces arxii. Next base: position 197,285 of record NW_027117708.1, on the reverse strand, counting down.
TTTTAGTTATTACATTCTATCTTTGACCGAGGCTACAAAGACGATTTTAAAGTGTGACGGTCGAAGCTTGAACAGGCACGGAACGTCATAACGCCGCATCCAGTAGATGGCCACTAGCAGAACCTTGATTATCTTGGTTCTTTATATACGAACATTAGAAAGATGTCATTGGCTTATTGATCACTTAGGTAATGGCTTGTTTTATATTTGTATAGTAACAGTGATGTATGATCTGTATTGCTATAATATATTATATGCTCCGATTTGAGTATGTTAAGAGGAATAGGCAATAAGGAATGAGTTAGAACTAGACAGATCCAGTTTAACGTCTAAAATGGCCTGTTTACAATTTTATTCAGACTTGTTTTTCTTCTCAGGTCAAAGACATCTAAGTCTTTCTCTTTGCACGTGAATCTAAGCGAGACGCTTTATGTATCTGGTGTCTCGTCGTGTTTTATCGTGTTCGTCGTGTTGCTCTAGTCACGATGTTTAGATGTCAGCACTTGTGAAATAACTACTACACACACGCTAGCTGCGGTAAAACTCAATCGGAGAAAACCCGGACGCAGACGAGGCTGACTTAAATGTACTCCTGAACGGTTCTTCTTAGTCTTCTTGTTCTTCTTTCAGCTCTTGTTTTCCTCTTGGATCTGTCTTTTTGATTTTGGGTCTTGTTTAAAGTCGCGGTTAATTGATAGAAGTTGTACTATTTTATTTGCTGTCTACTGTTTATATTTACATGAGCCCTTTTACATTCTTAAAATATCACAGGTCGCAGAGGGAAGAGAGGCTCAACATACGAAAATATACGCTCAATATTTGTTCCTTGCTCGCTCTTCACTCTAAACCTCGGCCTGCACTAATTTCTGTGCGTACAAAATTAGCCCTGCTCGGTAAATTTGCCGAAAACGTTATTTTCTGTTATGGCTTATAACCCTACAAGAACGATCTGAACTGTGTTCTCCATAATCTGACCCCTGCCTGTATTTTGTACAAATTTCTGTCTGTATATACATATTGTCAATATCTAAAATTCAGATACGCCTTTTTTAATGCAAAATCTACTCAGTTCCATCTTTAGGCAATGTATCACTCTTCTGGTGATTAATCCGCTTCAATCTTCGTTCTTCAATTTCCTTCTCTGTCACGATCTTTACTGCCGTTTTTGAAAACACATACGACAGCCCACTTAAAACTGTTGTTCCTGCAACACAATACCTAATGGCATCATTAGCGAAAATTCTTTACGCTCTTCATGATCTTCTCACTCTAGTCCGGTAATGGCCTGTACTGCCAATAATTGAGATTCAATCGTCATTCCTTCCAAGATTAGCGGCTTCATCAGACTGACTGTGATTAAACCCATCTGAAGCGCTGTATTGTATTTCGATATCGTCGTCGGATGCACTTCTGCAGAAGGAATGCTAAAGTCCCAGTACCGTTGCATCGTCTTTGGCGGCGGCAGCGAAATGTACCTATAGTATATTGCCGATAATCCGAGCAACACGTCACGTCCTATGATAATAGTCCCAACCCAGACTGTCAGTTCTGTCAACTCATGTCACTTATTTCGTCAACAGCAAATCACGTACTCGGCAAACTTCCAATCCATGCCAGACAGCAAGTCATGGTCACCATCAAAACTTTGTCCGCCATGGGATCTATAACGCTGCCCACAACGCTTTGTAGGTCCCATTTCCGCGCAATATACCCGTCAAGCAAATCGGTAACACATGCATATACAAACAATGATACTGCCCAGGTGTGGTTATTTTGCAGCACAAAATAGCCAATTCCTGGAGTAACAATCAGCCGTGAAAACGTCAGTAAATTTGGAACAGTGTATATGTCCTCGTGAAACACGGTCTTGGTCCCGTTTGGTATCTTGTCCAACGCTTTCTGCATGGCCTGCTGCGTCCGTTCTTTTGTATTTTTGTAAATTGTCTGTCCAGTTTGTCTCACTGGCGTTCGTTCCGATTTGCCCGGGGATTCTGGTCCTGGGCTACTATACGCCCGCATAGCCGGCCAATCGATTGTTGCAACAACAAACCGCTTTTTTCGTGTTATAGCTAACGCACCCAGCCAGTGTCCCGGACTTACAACATTCGGCACCTTTGAACCGAAAGTTCCGCCATGACAACCAAAGAGCATCCGTTGTAACAGCAGCGACATGTTCGTCAATCACTAATCTTCTCAGTTGTAAACAGCTGTGCCCTTTGTTTTACCAAAACTTAAGCCAGGTCTAGACAAATTTCTCCAACAAGAACCGTGATTCTGTTCAATAGCGACTCTTGATCTGCAGATTCACCTCATCTAATACTGTGCGGCTCACGTCCGAGGAAGTCAAACCTTGTCATCTACTCCTACTACTGCTCTCAAGGGATCATAAAATGAGTTTATAATTACAAGTATCCAAGCAATCTATAAGTAAAAGAAAAATAATATCACCTCGAGATAAACCAATTCGTATGCCAATGGCTGGCTAAATTACTGTGGTATATGGCCCGCAAAGTTGTCGCTCCGGTAGTCAAGATGTACGAACGCCCGTTCAACAATCGGCAATGTCTCGAGTGCGTATTGTAGTGCCTCGCCAACGTCATGACTGTCCCGCAGTCTCATTTTCTCGTCTAATAGGACATCGACTTCGACGTTTAACCGGTCGCCGGCATAGTATGCATGAAGTGAGTTCACTTGGTGAATACAATCTGCAAATCTCATGCATAAGTAGAGAATGACTTGCCGGTCAACTGGGTCAGCAGCTGCTCCAGTAAGATGGCGGATATGCTCGAGCGCTCTATGCGACAATCAGCATCTATATCTTCAAGGCACTAGTTCAACATACGTTTGTGACCATGACACCATCACATAAATCGATAGACCCATGGCCCCAAGTGCATCTACCCAAGGCATGTGTCCAAAATATGCGATAAACGGAAACAAAATCGAAAAGGAGTTAAAAATCACATCCGTCAACGCGTCTTGAGCAAGCGCTTGAACTGAACTGGATGTCATCGAGCGGCACCATAGATAAGCCACCATCTTGGATGCAATCGTAACCAGCATGATGATGACTGCAGAAAATCCAATTTCCACTGTCGAGCTGTGAAATAATCGTTGGACAGCTTCAATTGTAACCTGCATAAACGACACGATCATTAAAATTGAAAATACTAAAACCCCAATTGGTTCAAGTCGAGATCTGCCGACAGGGACTAAACATTATCAGCTTGATGAATGAAGTAAGAAAACAAAACAACGTCACATACACGCATATTGTAGTTTCCAGTTTCGCGATTGTACAAATCTGTGTGAGCGTTAGCAACCAAGTATACCTCGCTGCTAAACATAGTCTCACGTCGCGCTAACCCAAATAATGGCAGTTGACATGAAATCCAACGCCGAGTCGACTAACGAAGCAATAAGGGACAGCGAGTTTGACAGAATCGCAACTGCAGCCTTGGCTCCGAGAAGCACGACATTTAGAGCGAAATTCAAGTATATTGCGTTCCGCACTGCACCATCTTGATCTGGATCCAGCCCTAGTAATGGCATACTCTCCTCATCGATGTTTCCTGGCACATCTAGTCTTCGCCGCTGTGAGTTGTCGTCGCCATAAACTTGAAGCACGTTCTCTGGGATCTTCGAATCAAGTAGTCGATCAATTTCGAGATATCTGTCTATCAAGTCATTCTGATGCCGAGGTCAATATAAATTCCTCTGATTAATCCTCATTTTACAAACCTGAGTCTCGTAATATTCTCGTAATTGCTTCGAAAATGTTTTTAATTGTTTTGGATCTGTCCGGTATTTCTCCCAGTTATCCAATGCTTTACTATTTCCAATCAAATTCTGTGATCTGAGCTCGAGCAAGTTGGTCAGACGACTTATAGAGTCCATTCGCTGCATTCTCGAAGGTGGTGCCATTGCAAATGATATCAAATCTGGTGAAAGTTGGGTAACTCCTCCTTCTTCGACAATGAAATCAAACATATTTGGTCTTCTCATGGCGGGAGATGACGACAGCGAGATGTACGACGGTTCCGGCTCTGCATTTTTTGATTTACCTAACGCCATTTGTAAGTTCTTAGTAACAAAATAACCAAATTAGCACAATCTGATTTTTAGATTAAGAACAAGAGTAAAAAGGGTTGCTGAAAAAAAGTGAAAAGACTACAAGCGTACGAAAAGGACGTAAGAGCCCGCGCAGATCAGGATGTCGATGAGTAGGAGAGGGTCCCAGGCATTATGCGGTACGATCGTTTGTACGCCATTACAGCCGTACCCGCCATGACGAGTGGCGGGGCTACATACACTACGTATTGTTCCGTATGCGCCTATGTTGTGCGTGCTTAGGCATTAAAGATCACAGATTTAGCTAATGGTGCCATCTGATAAGTTGGACCCTGTCTGTTCTGTAAATTGGTAAACGGTACTTTGAATCTTGGTAGAAATTTGCTGGTTTTTGAGACGATATATTTATATTAGCTATACCAAAGTGCCGAATAGTCTGTTATTAATTATCGTTGTAATTAGTTGTTTATTGGTTAGCGGTCACTACAAAACTTGCTGTTCTTAATAATAATTTTTGATATTTGCAATTGCGATTTGTATTGTAAATACTAAAATATATAAATGTTATATATATACTAGTAATCATACTCATCACTGTTGTACAATTAGCATTAAATTTATCTCTAATAATATTTAAATATCGAATTATGTCTGACTTTATCGTAAATGAACGGTAAACATAAGGAGCAGAATGGATCTAAACCCTCGACTCTTACACACCCTCCACAAACAACTTCACCAGCTACAAAACAGGAAAACACTGCGCTTTTGCGGGCCACATATCCACATTCATTACATAATTGCATATGCCCGAGAGTCAAATAATATGTTTTTTTTAGTAAGTATTTAATGGGGAGGTCTGCGAGATCAAATTGGCATCCAGTTGCTAAACTCCAACTTACAGAAAGATTTGTCTCTCATCATCACTTTACATCCATCCTACTTCGGACCGTCCATGCACTCGTACTTGAGGTCCAAGTTATTACAGGATGTTGAAGGTACATGCTCTGGCGAGTACGGGTACATTGTCTACGTTATGGATGGCATGAGGATCGATGTCGACAAGGGACGTGTTATCCCAGGCAATGGCGGTGCGGAATTCGATGTCAAATATAGAGCTATTGTTTGGAAGCCATTTAGAGTGAGTTAACTGGGCTGAAGTATTTGCCGTACAATTTGTTGATGTTAAAAAAGGGAGAGGTAGTCGACGCAGTTGTCGCAAGCGTTAACAATGTAAGCATGAGTGCGTTTTTACGATTATTGATTTAAATCCTGATTCGATTAGGTTGGATTCTTTGCTGACGCTGGACCACTGAGCGTATTTGTTTCAACGAAGGTGTGGCATATATAAAGAATTACAGGAAAACTAGACTGATTCAAATACAGCTGATCCCATCCGACATGAGATTTGATCCCAATCTCAATCCTCCAGCATATGTTTCAGAAGACCAAACTATAGAAAAAGGCAGTCATGTCAGATTAAAGATCATGGGCACTCGTGTTGATGTCGGCGGCATGTTTGCGATGTATGTTTGGTCGGCTGATATTGAATTCTCTAGATGCTAACTCATTCACAGTGGAAGTATAAAAGAAGATTACCTCGGTGTACTATAGTCAAAAAAAAGAGGTGCTCTCCGTTACGCTGGTTTGAAGTGTTCCCAACGTTTCCAAGTCTGTATATTAAAGTGACTCACGTCGTCTTTGGTTGATTATACCAGAAAAAAAGAATTCTATATGGCATTATAGGGTGTTCGCTTGTCATGTAATCTCATTTGAATAGTCAGTCTAGCTTGACGATGTTAAAATATGGGTTTAGGCAAACAAGTTGATTTGTTATATTCGGAGTTTTGTTATATTTTTGTGTGAGATTATTTAATAGATTGCAGTTGTTCAATGGAGCTGCGTTCGTCATGGAGAGTGTTACATGAGACAAACAGATTATATTATTATATACAATGCATCTTCAAACGCGTCAATTGCTGCTGCCCTCACTTGGCACGTTCACTCCGATTTCAGAAATAGTGAGCACCGTGTAGTGATGCTTACTTTTGATATGCTTAACGCGACGATTTCTCCGCTTCGTCCGGATCTTCTCTCTCATAGGCTCCTTTGTGTGCTCAACCACTCTAGCCTTGACCACAGCTCGCTCGTCGTTAATGAACGGTTCGCCTTTCCATGTAAACTTCCTCGAGCCAAGAGTTTCAATCTGGGTTAGCCGAATAATGTCGCCAACATTGACGTCTTTGAGTCTATACGGTAATGTCACACGGTCACCAACACTAACCAGAAATGAGTTCTTGTGGATTCGGATGGTCGCGTACATTGGCGTGGTCATTGAATGATACACAAAACTGCTGGGCTTGAAAGCCTGTGTGAGGTCTGCAGGTGTCGGTTCGGCAATTGTTTCGTACAAACCAATTGGCTTCGATAGTAAAGCTGTGACAGACGGAACAGTTTCCGACGGAGTGTCTGCCAGTCTCTTAGCTGTAGTCACGAATTGCCGAGTCCACTTGTTAAACTGAGAAGTACTCGACGGTCCTCGTTCAACCAGAGAAAAACATGTTTGTGCAGCATGAAATATGCTTCCCAAACGAGGAGCACTAAACATGACTTAGTTATCAATCTCAGATCCGGACACTTTGAACTAATCCTTTCCGATTGTTTTTGCCGTGCAAAACTCATTTTTTACATTAACATTTCGCACGTCAGCATTAAAGGGTTTTGTACTAAACTACTACAGGTGATGAGGGGTTTGTGTTAAACTCATATTGAACCCTCTATCGCTCTTTCAAGGAGCGTATAACACGCTCTCCTCAAACCCCGGCCATTCTGTGCGCGTACAGCGCTTATTGATACATCGTGTTGATCCTTTAAATAGAGCTGCTATCCGATCGATCTATTATTTGCTTTTTGAATTCTAAGCTTGTCATTTGTCTCACAGGCACAAAACGAGCTTCATCAATGCCGTCTCTATTTCTGGACATATGCGTTGCTATATATGCATACACTGCTCAATCCCCACAAGAACTCTCGTTAATCGAAGGCGATGTGCTTTACATTCTTGATAAGTCTTCGGAAGACGATTGGTGGAAAGCAAAGAAACGTATGGTCGGAGCTGAAGACGACGAACCCATTGGATTAGTGCCAAACAATTACGTCGAGTCGGTAAGTTCAATTCTTTGATCTCTTTAGTTATGACTCGGCTGAGGCACTATTTAGATGAAATCGACAGGCAAGGCTAAGGCTCTGTACGATTACGACCGGCAGACTGAGGAAGAAGCAAATTTGAAGGAAAACGAAGTACTTGACGTGTACGATACGTCAGATCCGGACTGGGTCCTTGTCGGAATCAGGGATGAGTACGGTTTCGCACCGTCCAACTACATCGAATACATCTCTGAAGAAACGGCGCAGGCTCTGACTGTACAAAACGCTAGTGCTCCACCTACGCCAATGGTTGCATCGCCGCAGCAGTATTTCCCACCGTCAACGCCTACAGCTGTTGAACAACCAATGACACCGTTTGGACAGCCATCGTATTATCAACAGGATCAACAAAACGCTGCATACGCTCAGTATAGAGAACCAGAACCTGAGTATGATGACGACGAAGAAGCCCAACCGGAAGAGCCGGTACCAAGGCTGCCGTCTCGTCCGCGGGCGTCAACTGCAGCATCGATGGAGTCTGTGTCGAGGAAGTCAGGTTTCCTGACTTGGAACGTCCAGGAAGTCGACTCGAAACGCAAGAAATACAAGGCCACGTTGGCGATTGGCAATGGCTCCATCTTGTTCTCCCCAGAAAGTGCAAGCTCATCTCCACAACAATGGTCAATCACTAACCTCGTGAACTACAACTCAGAAAAAAAGCACGTGTTTCTGGAGTTTGAGCATCCGTCAATGTCGCTCGATCTCCATACCGGATCCAAGGATAACTCGGCAGAGATCATTTCCGCAATTGGAGAGCTAGTTGGCGCCAAACGTGCTACAGGCTTGCGTGAAGTCATCGAGGCCTCTGTTCCGGGTGGACAGAAATTTGGAAAAGTGCTTTACGATTTCGATGCCCAAGGTGACGACGAAGTCACGGTCCGTGAGGGTGACGATGTGTTCATTTTAGATGACAAAAAGAGCGACGAGTGGTGGATGATTAGACACAGTCTGACAGGAAGGGAAGGTGTTGTGCCTAGTAATTATATCGAGGTCATCAAGAAACCTACACGGTCGTCTTCGTTGCCTCAAGAAACTGACAGAGATCGACCTAAACGATCAAAATCACAGCGCAACAAGAGAAGAGATTCTGTTGAACAATCGCCACCTTCTACACCAGCTAAACCAAGTAAGTGATTTTGAGCTGTTGTCAAAGGATCGCAGAAAAACTAACAAGCAGTAGGACCTGATCCTAGTAAAATCCGAACCTGGACAGATGTTAGTGGAACATTTAAGGTCGAGGCTGCTTTTGTTGGATGTGTTGATGGAAAAATCCAGCTGCATAAGGTCAACGGCGTCAAGATTGCGGTTGCTGTAAACAAGATGTCACCAGAAGATCTGGATTATGTCGAACGCCTTACCGGACAGTCGCTGAGACAAAAAAGCCCGTCCAAGCTTGGTGCCGTCGCCACTAACGAAGCGTCGCAACAGAGAGACACATTGACTGCTGAGAACCCTGACCGACCCGGTTTTGACTGGTTTGAATTTTTCCTGAGCTGTGGTGTCGATGTCAACAATTGTCAAAGATACGCAATCAGTTTTGAAAAGGACCAGATGGACGAGTCTGTTTTACCGGACATCACACCGTCAGTCATGCGCATGCTTGGACTTAAGGAGGGGGATATTCTACGTGTAAACCATGTCGTTGAAGAAAAGTACAGCAAGAAGAAACGGTCAGTTTCGTTCGGCAATGCCAGTGTGATGGGTAACGATGATCAGAACGGAGACGCAGAGTCTGGCTTGTTTACCGATGTCGATGGGTCTCTGAAGAACAACACACAGAAGTCGCGCCCTACGCCGGCTGTCACCACGTCTTCGACCGTCGACGGTGCGCTGTTGGCAAGCGACAGTTCCAGGTCTTCACCGCGAAAAGAGTCAGGCAAGTTGTCGCCTGAAGTTGAAGACAAACCAGCCCAGCCGCCACGACCGAACTCGGTTCCAGCTCAAGAGCCACTAACTGGCGCGCTTAGAGATCTTACCAGTATAGCACCACTTACTCCGGAACCTGCGTCATCACTAGCGACACCAGCACTTGTACCACAATCGACGGCAGCGGCAGCACCTCCACAGGTTGCTTCTGTCACTGCCACGCCGGTATTGTCTCCAGGATTTACAGGTCAACAAGCCCAACCGCAAGCACAGTATGTCGCGATTCAGCCCCGAATTAGCATTCAGCCAGCCATGCCGGGACAGTTTGCTATGGCAGCACCACAAATGACGGGTATACAGCTTATGCAGCCAACCGGAATGGTAGCTCAGCCCACACAGCAACCATCACAGATGATAGCTTTGCCTACCGGACAAATATCTATGCAGACAGGCATGCAACAGCCGCAAATGTTCTTTGGAGTTCAGCGCCCGTCAGCTCCCCCGCAACTGTCCACGGCTACGACTGCAACGATCCCTCCACCTACTACCAATGGTGCGGTTATGGGGCAGCCGACCGATTTCCAGTTGCAGCAGCAGCCTATGATTCACCCTAACTTTGCTCCACCATTCGCAAACCCACAACAAAATGGGTTTGGTCCTCAACCCAGTGGATTTATTCAAGGACAGCAAGGGTTTGATAGATTTGCGGCGCCGAGCGCATTGCAGCCACAGCCAACACGGCCATTTGTGCCACAGTCGCAGTTCGGCATTCAGCAGATGCAGACTGGATTCACAGGACCCATGGACAACGGGTTCCGGCAGCCGATGAATAACGGATTCCAGCAGCCGATCATCAACGGATTCAGTGGCAACGGCATGTCAAGCGCGCTGCAATCCCAGCCGACCGGGTTCGGTTTCGGTAACGGACCACAGATGCCTCCACCTCCAGGTGGTGTGAACTCGGTGCTGATGAAACCACTGCAGCCAACAAAGACTGGCCCGCCGCCAAAGGTCAGCTTTGGAATCAACAAGCCGCTCGAGAGCACACCGACAGGTATTAGAAAAGCTAACTTAGCAGCTGCTACGGCGGAGAATCCGTTTGGATTCTAGAGTTGCATTTGATTTTTGTTTACGAAATTGTTCTGTTTTATTTTTTTTTTTGCCGCGGTGTATAACCTGTGTCAATATAACAGTTCTGTACTTTGTGTTGTGATTTGTTTTGACTATGCTTGTGATGCATTTTTCACTAAATAAAATTTACAGCATGTTTTAATTGTGTAGCTATAAAATTCAGGCTGACAGCTTTGTCTCCCAACATGGGCTATGAGCCTCGGCCTGTATTCCTCCCAGCTGCACCCTATAAAAATCCGGAGTTTCCCCACAATTTCGACTTCATTTAGAGGTACATAAGTGACACACAATGACAGACTTCACTTACTCCACAACAGTTGTCAATGCAGCGTTTCCGCGAGCAAAACGACATTCTACTGTAAAAGCGGACGATAGATTGCAGGTTGCTGTCGGGCGTTACGTTCCATCAAGTCAGCGGGCTGACGGGCTGACGCTGGTGTTTTTGCATTGCACAGGTTCTGTGAAGGAGTCTTGGGAGGTGACAATTAAAGAAATATTTAAGCATAGCGTCAAGATACCGATACGAGAAGCTGTCACGATTGACTGGGTTGGACATGGAGATTCGGCGGTGTTAAATAAAGGGAAGCTGGGATATGATATACTGTGGAGCGACGGTGCTAGGTGAGATTGGGTCGCAGGTTTTGTAATTATACTGACTGGTGAATAGAGATATGATAGAAGTGGTCGGCCAGTTAAAGCTCCAGCAGCCAATTGTGCCAATTGGACATTCTATGGGCGGAGGACAGGTGTAGGCACTCTACTATAACAATTGTCAACATGCTAAGTGCAACAGGTTAATGGCTTGTAACTTACGTCCAAGATTATTTACAGCTTGTGTTGCAATTGAAGCGACAATCTACCCATTTCCATTAGACGGTAATGTTGCTCTTACAGTCCCATTACTGATCTCGATGCCAGACGAGTTTGCAAACATCAAAGAAGGCGTAAAGTATCTACAAGCGACTTCGAAATGGTTTAACGCCAACGTGCTAGCTAAACTGGCCGAGTCTGCATTCTATCACCCATACGGTGACGACCGGGTTGCATTTAAATCAAGCGTGCAGCAACAGGCAATCCTGTTCAACTCGGATGACTCTCTGCGTGAAGGACTGGCGCTGATTCATTTCGTTGAGACGCCGGTATTGCTGTGCGTTGCTGAGCTGGGCAAATGGAACCCGGATGAAGCACCAAAAGCTATTAGCCGGGCACTCAAGAACTCGGAAACGGTAGTAATTCCCGGTGCGAGACATATGGTAGTTCAGCAACTTCCAGTAGAAACCGGTCAGTATGCTATTGAAGACAAGAAGATGAAACTAAACAAAATACAGCTAAATTCATCGTCCCTTATTTATTGAAGACGTGGAACAACTGGTCTTTGGAATTACAGTCTGAGCAATCTAAATCTCAACGCCAATTGGAACAAGAAAACAACGCGGGATTCAAGGCAGTCGTCAACGGTTGGAAAGAGAACGCAGAAAGAGTCAAAGCCGGGTTGGCTCGGAAAAATAGAAGCAAATTGTAGACATGACTCAACGATAATGTGCATAATTCCGTAACCCCGCCCACAACCGCCACCCACGTAGAATACAAACTGCCATTTTCGCGGACACAGGCCGATAGAGTAATTTAAGCGTAATGTATAGACGCACCACAGTTTGTGAGTAGAACCGACAAACGAATACGAAAACAAACCGGCCTTGGAACGTAAATAAACCGGATTTTTTGTGAAGTCCCAATTTCGATCTAACCCGAGACTGCAATGGTTAAACATGGGTCAGAGTGTTTACTTGGTGACAAAGAGACAATGCTCGGGTCAGTATATTCTTTTGTTTACCGGGACAAGAACGAGATGACGCGAGCCAAATGTAGATTGACATTGGCGAGTATATTCTAATCACAAAGTTCTGCTGTCATGCGCATCCGGTTCTGTCCGTAAAATGTATCAGCTGAGACCCTGCGAAAACGTGACAAAAACTGCCCATCAAAACCCCCGTAGTATTGCTCCTCGCATAAATAAGATATTCGTTCCAGCTGTCGGTTTCTGCTTACTGAATTACAAACAACTGGCTGTTGTTCTTGACATCTGCTACTATACGCATCTAAGTAAACAATGAATACAGCTATCACTCTTCAACGTGTACTATCACGTACTGCTGAGTCACGATTGACGTCGCCTGCTCTACTATGCATGTCAACATCGGTTCACAGAGTAGGATCACGTATGACAAAGTCAATACGAACTTATGCGCCGGAAAAAGTCATTAAGGATGAAACGCCAAATGCACCAATGCCAACCATCAAACAGGACCCCAAAATGGATCACAAAAATCTTGCAAACACAGCAGCTCCAAGCAAAGAATCTCTCTATGAGCCAGATAGGCATGACTACTTCACAGAAGCAACATGGCCTCATCCAATATATACCCATGAGCAAATGGTGGCAATTGAAGTTGCACATCTGGAAGCCAAAACCTGGTCAGACAAAGCGGCTTTGGCTGCTATTCATTTCCTGCGTTCGTCGTTCGACTGGTTCACAGGTTACAGACATCCACCCGTCGGCAAAGAAAGAGACCCCAATTTTCAAATGACCGGCGAACGCTGGCTTACACGGATCATTTTCCTTGAAAGTATTGCAGGTGTACCTGGAATGGTATGTACTTCGAAATAGCAGCTGTAGGCAATACTGATTTGGTGTACAGGTTGGTGGTATGGTTCGACATCTTCATTCTCTCAGAGCGTTGCGTCGTGACAAGGCATGGATTGAGACATTGCTGGAGGAGGCATGTAACGAGCGGATGCATTTGCTTACATTCCTGAAATTGTCTAAACCCGGCTGGTTCATGCGATTGATGTTGATTGGCGGTCAAGGTGTGTTCTTCAACGCCTTCTTTCTCTCATACTTGGTTTCGCCTCGCACTTGCCACAGGTTCGTCGGCTACTTAGAGGAAGAGGCAATAGTCACCTACAGCCGGTGTCTTGAAGACATCCAGACTGGCAGGCTCCCAGAATGGGAACATTTGGAGGTGCCTGACATTGCAAGACAGTATTGGAAAATGGGAGACGACTGTACGATGGAAGATTTAATTCTTTACGTTCGTGCAGACGAGGCCAAACACAGAGAAGTGAACCATACTTTTGGAAACCTAGATCAGAGTGCAGACAGAAATCCGTTTGCGTTGAAGGTTGACAATGGAACGCCGCAGCCTGGTAAAGGCCTTGAAACAATTAAGTCGACTGGTTGGCAGAGAAATGAAATTGCGTCGTAAGTCTGGTGTAGTTATTGTATGTAAATAATGGCAAGCCACACAGATCAATGTTGCCGTAGAATTGAAAATGTCGCTTCGTCAGTGACAATGTCTATGTATGTGACAGCAACTCGGTCAACAGAGCTATGTCTAGAACCAACTAAATAGTTAATAAAATCCGGTTTAATTGAAGTAAATCAACCTTTTAAGCTGTCATTGAACCGCCTCAAAGAAATTGATGGCCCTTGAGCTTGCCCTTTCACTGTGCCCACGCCTGCAATGGTAAGCCACCACAATCAACCAGCCATATACTTCGCTTACTAGTGTTGTACACAAACCCCGTCAAGTCTCGGTGTTGGTTTGCCATACGCTAGAATTAGACGTAGTCATTCCACATGCGAAGCGAACTCACCTCTACAAATTTTCTAAACCCAACGCCTTGAACCTGCATGAAACAGTCAATTTAATTACTATTTACAATGCGTCGCTTACCACCTTTCCATAAACTTCAAACGCGATTCTTTTTAAACCGTCGTCCATGATTAATTCATACAATTATTATATTTGGAGCTATGCGCTCGCTGCTAACAAGGGTCAACAATTATGAGGGTCCAGTACCAAACAATTTGCTTATTTCAGTAAATCTATGCAGATTTGAGCTGACCTCAACTAAAAACCGATCATAATTCATTATGGCTGCTCTGTTGTGCGACATTACACGCGACGCGTCAAACCTACGCGCCAGTAACACCATTCATGGGTAAGGGTATTTGTGTAAACCGCAAGGGGCGCAACGGTCAGTCGTGCACGACGCGTCTCGCTCGACATAAACACGTCCAATTCCACTCAGACCATTTCTTAGCGCCACTTGTCAATCCTGACCTCTATTTGTCGACCCAAATCCAAAAATTAAATTTTAAATTGTTTCTTTATTTGGAATAGAGTGCTTTGTTTAGCAATTGCGTTGCTTAATCGGTTCGGTTCTGTTACGCGTCAACCGGGTAAATTATTTATATACTGCTTTATTTCTTCATTTTTTCAACCAAAAGATATGACTAAATCATTTTAATATTTTGCGTTGTTTAAATACACGAAAAGGACGCGTTTTGTGTCTATCACGAAGAAATCTTGCGTGCTTATTGTTGATCATCCCTGGCACGTTGAGGCTCAACTCGACCCGACGCGAGGAGACGAACCCCCTTGGATAAACGCATTCGACATCTCAGACTTAACTAATTTGATTCAACTTCTGTTCTCTTTCTGATCAACTCCATAACTACTCATCAAGAGTTCCGCGCATATTCTTCTGCTCTTTGCTGCTAGACTATTCTCAAAGATCAAAAATGGCGCACGCAGCAACGCCTAGTAATGTCACGTCTATGATGTCCCGACCGGGGACTGCAATGAGTTTAGATTTTGGTTATTCGATGCAGAGATTCAACGCGTTGACTGTGGACGACCTGTTTCGCGAGATGAAGACCTCAGAGGTTCAGTACATGACGGATCTTAACTCAATGACTTTGGTCAGCCTAGTCGAGGAATTGCTAATTTGTCATGCTGCCCTTAAACCAGATTTGAACAGCATTTTGGCATGGGTTTGTATACTCAGCTCTGACGTGTACTCTTTCCTAACTACTGTACAGGCTAAGGAAGCTGGTCCAATATATAGTCGTTATGTTGACTCGTATGTTCTGGACCAAGACGACAACGAGAGACTCAAATATCTAAAACGTCGGCCACTGGTCCGTCTACGATTCTACTCAAAATTTTTCAAGGTATATTAATATAGGAGTTTCTTTCACACTATCTGACATTCGCCTAGAAACTCGGAGAGTTCTTGCCACATGTACCTGGTATCTCGGACCAAGCAGCAGCCTTTCGCGTGCTGGTCACCAATGCCAGAGCAAAGGTTGAGTCTGAGAAAATGCGCGCAATGCGTTTACAGGTCGACTTCTCTCGAGTACGAAGCTTCGATACTTTGCAATCAGTTGTATGTTGTCTTGTCAGGGCTTTAAAGTACGTTCTAATACTGTCAGGCAACGTCATTCAATTCAAAGTATATTACGATGAGGTCATACTGCCAATGCCATCTCGTGCACCGGGCTGGCAAAACTTTCTCAGGTGTTCCAGTTGAGATCTTACTCGTGGCTGAACCACTAATGTCCGACGGTCTCGCAATCTGTCAGCTTCATGAGTTCCACAAATACCTTCTCTTCCCGACCTTTCGCCGCGGCGACCTTGTTTACACATCAACGGGTACAGGACTAGCCATAAAGCTGGCGTCGTACAATAACAGCGAGCTTGAACTTGAGTTTTCATCGACCGAGAACAAGCAAGTCTGGGCGACCAAGTTCTCAGAGATATTCCCACCGGCGCCAGAACTCCCACAGGCCGCGCGACGGAGGACCACAGCAATGCCGACCGTGTCAATGAACGTCAAAGGTCTGCAAATCACCACAGACAGCACGTCCAGACGCGACTCTTGGGACTCGCCAATGCTGCATTCAGACATCCTAACAGACGAACTCAACAGCCCTCGTCTAATTGACGAGCCAGAAATTAAGCCTTATATCGCAGGCACAGACGTGTCGCCACAAAAGAAACGTAATTCAGTGTTCAAATACGGAAGTAAAATAGCGCTGGCGACTCAGGCCGCGCACCAAAAGGCACAGTTCAGACTCAGCAGATCAATGGCGTCAATTGACTCAAGAATAGACACCAAAACAGCGTCTCCAACTAAAAGGTCACCGTTTAAACGAAGATCTGCATTACAGTCGGCGCGCATGTCGAGCTTGATTCAGACCACAGTTCTGCTGGAAGAAGCTGAGCATGATTCAAAACAAGATGATGACTCTGGCTCACCCGGACGCAAGCAGCAGCAAGCGATGCTTGCACGGCATACAGCTGCATCGCAGCAGGTGCCAATGTCGAGCGGGAATTTGTTCGCTAAAGCAGAGAAACCAATCGCCAATATTATTGCGCCCACTGCAACTGAAGGAACTTTTAACAAAACCGAACGAGCTACCTTTGAAACTGGTCCAACTCTCGAAGCCGGTGCAGAGAAAAAGGTTGAAATCACACAAAGAGAGTCAAGACCAGAGATCGCAGTGTCTTCTCTTGTCCAGGCCAGACCTGAGAGCACGACTTTTCCGGATATTCGGCCAGCACCGGCAGCTTCTGCCCGCGCGTCAGTATACTCGATTGTGCCCGAAGTAAAGCACACATCACCTGCACTCGTCCAGCGCAAACCGTCTCTAAGGTCGCCGTCGCTCGCGTCCGAAGTATTCGTTACCCCACGCCAGTCGACCGACGACAACAGTGACACCATGTCTGAAAGACGCAAGTCGTACGGGTCTGTCAATTCAAACTCGACCCGATCATCAGTCGCCGCCGTGTTCCGCAAAATCTCGCCTCTGATAAGACTGACGCGCGAGAAGTCAGTCAATAGCCACGTTGACACTAAGAACGAAAACAGTGTGAGTAGTTTATACTCCCGCATGTCGCTCACAGGCAAACGCGCGTCAGCAGCAGCTCTGACACCACTGTCACCAAATATTTCAGACTATTCATCGCCCGCGAGCGTGTCGAGCGAGTTTGCACCGGGAGAAAATCGTCGGTCGGCTTCAATCATGCGAGGTTTCCGGACGCACATGAGCATGAGGTCTGATGCAAGCAAAGCCCCGTCACGAACGACAAGCTCGCCAGCTGCGAGCCCGGTCATCGTGAGTCCGAAGATTGAGCAGCAGACGGACGAGAAACCGAGCAAGTTTTTCAGCATCTTTTCAAAATCTGCGAGAAAGACTCGGGTGGCGAGCTCGGTTCTTGCTAACTCAACCATATCTGAAACCAAAAACACAATTTTGACTGTTCCACAATCGCCTTTTCTTGTACCTACCGATGCCATCGACAGTATCCCGGCCGAGGTGGTTGTATCGCACGAGCGAGTAGTACTTCCTGAAATAACGACTGAGACAACGGATGTAGAAGAGCTGCCTCTAATCACTTTACCACTGGTTCCAACGGCTACTGCAGTGTCAGAGCACGACACGGCCGAAAGGGGCAGTTTCAAGACTATGTACGACGACGTGTACGAGGAAATTGACCACCCGTTACCAGAAATCGCACCGTTGAAGATAACTGTCTCACGACCAGCGTTTTACGATAACACCGTACCCGAATCGCCCGGATACCCGCTCTCACCGGGAGCCGATTACGTCGACATGAGTCTGTTCACTGAAGACAGCGGCGCCAGTGACCAGGTGAAGGATATTCACAGCTTGATTGCAGACATAGAAATTTTCAAGCCTAGCAAATCCGCCGAGCATGAACACGAGATACAGCCAACGCGTTCGCGTGGGTCTCGAAGCTCGCGAAGCTCGAAAACGTCCCGCACGTCTACTGTGCGAGACAGTAAGTCGACTCTGAGGGCGGTGGCAGACCCGAAACAGGAGAGGTACGTACTTGTCGACACGCCGATGTCAGATGAAGACGAAGCGGACGACGCAGATGCAGAGAATGAAGAAGACGACGCAGATGGGGAGGAGCAAGAGAAAAAAGATAATAACGAGCAAATGGAATACGGCGAGCAGGATGAGAACGTACCGGTGCCCCCGTTGCATACCGCTGTTCCGGTAATCAATGACACGAAGATAGACTCCATTGAGCTACCGGCGCCAGTTGGCGCGCATGTGTACGCGCGTCCGCGAGTTCTGGCAAGCAACGAATCTCTGTCGTCGGTGCTGTCTGCAATTTCGCAGCGCAAGTCGCCTGCGAGCAGCCGGCCGTCGTCACCTCTGAAGCGAAACTATGCGCCGTCAAGCGCGTCGTCTGGCTCGCGGTCTGACGACTCGGGTTCTGTATCGGAAGATGCGACGTCGGTGTCGTTCACGGTGACAACACCGTCACCGACCATGAAGAACATGGACGATATGAAGATTGTGCTGTTTCGAGGCAACGCGATGGTGTCTGAATGGGGACCAAATAACAGGTGGGATCGGTTGTCTGACAAGGAAGTGCGTGTACTCGTGACCGTCACAGAGGACAGCGGGTCAATTGAGGTGTGGCCGGCGACAACACGCCCAAGTGTGATTGAGAGCAGCGCGTCTTCGATCGCGTCAGGCAAAAAAAGTGTGCAGTTTTCGTTTGGAGATAACACGCTGTCGCCTAGCGATGACAGCCAGCCAATGCTGACGATTCCGTTAAGCGTACAAGCGGTTGTCAGACGCACGACCGCGTTCGACATACACGTCAAGAAGAGTCCGTCTTCCGCCAACACCATGTTTCGGACCCGCACCGCGGTCGAGGTCGACCATATGCTGAATGCAGTGAACTCGTGCAGACTTGACTACAGGCGATTGCAGTCGCGGCCGTTCAGTTTGTCGGAACCGAGTATCGCGAGCAGCAGTGACTCGTCGCGCAGCAGTGTGTCGTCGCGCTTTGGTGGACGCGGATCGGTGTGGTACCACCCGTCGCTTGAGAGCGGGCCCGACAGTGCACGAAGCAGTGTCGTGTTTCCAAGCGGCGCGAGCGTGATTGTCTCTGGCGACGAGGTGCTGCTGGTGAAGGATTTCAAATGCCGGTTGTTTCTGCGGCAGAACGCGCTTAAGTGGCGCAACTTAGGACCGGCGAAGATCTCGATTGTGGGAATGCCAGACGACGGAGATAGCCGGGTCATGGTCAAGCGTGCGGACGAACAGGTTGTGTTTGATCTTGCGATCGGCGCGAACACGTTTGAAAAAATTGGTAGAACCGGGCTGGCTGTTCATGTCATGGACGAGCAGGAGGACCAAATCTCCGCTGTAACTGATGGCGATTCGCGAATTGCGGTGTATATGCTTCAGGTATGATGATTTCAATTAGTAGTTTCAAAGACACGACTAACAAGCACAGTTCAAGGGCGAGAAGGAAACGTCATTGGTGGATAGAGCTATTAGAGAGTCAATATAATTGGACATGGTTTGAACTTGATTTTTTGGCGGTAATGGTTAATTGTATATAGGCAAGCAAGGTGATTAGTTTTTCGTGTAATTTCTATAATTTGTTTATACAAAGTTAGTCTTCAATCAACAGCACGGCGGCGCTGGCAAGCTGCCGTCTGAGATCAGCCCAATCAACATCGTGTGAATCCTCGACTTCACCCCATCGTCTCATTTGGTAAATGACTTCGAGGGTGACTGCGTCTGCAAGCTCGGCCGTGGTCATGTCTTTTGAGACGAGTTTGATGCCGCCGAGAAAAGATTTGCTGCCGAGCACGGCACGCTCAAATGCGGCCAGCTTCCAGTCGTCGAGCGAATGTGCCCACGCGGCGGCTTTCTGCTTGATTTCTTCCGTCTGAGGGTTGCCAGTCAAACCTTTGTCGCCGTCCGAGTAACTCAGTTTGTCGGCACCAAAAATCTCAGCCTCAGCCCATGCAATGATGGGCCGATACGTGTCTTCTTGCGCTTTTCTGAGCGCACCATCGTACTCGTGCGAGGGTGCGAAAATGAGCATCGTGTCGGTGTCAATGTAAGGTAAAAGCGAGTCCACGATGACCTGGCGAGTTCTGTCTGGATTTGCGTCTTTGCGCATGTCGATTGCTCGAGCGGCAAGCGATGTCAAAGGTAAAGAATGCGGCTTGATTGCGAGCGAAGGTAGAGTAGCCCATTCTTGAACAATCAAATGAGCTAGCACGGTCTTTGACTTTGGCACCACGAGATGGTTTCCAGACGCGGTTCGGATGGGGCGGGTGTCGAGATTAATGAGATGTCCGTCTATTTATTAAACAATGTATGAAGTAAAGATCAGTGGCTTACCGTCAGTCGTCTTGACGTTGGCGTCTTCCCAAAATCGTTTCGTCGGCCGTGTGTAAGCTTTCCCCTGCGCAGAATTCTTGAGCAGACTTGACGTGTCAAGCACGGTCGCGTAGTTTCTTGAAAATAAACACTGAAACCGAGCAGTCTGAACTAGTTTGCGTGCGAGCATTGCGACTCTGTGCGGTCAGTCCCGGTTTAGTAGCACTGTCGAGACGAGAAAAGTCGTGAAATTAAAAAAGTCGTGCGGCTTTAGAAGTCCATTTCAGTTGTTCAAATTCAGCAATTTACAAATGCAGTTTAGTTCATGCAATTCTATTATGTAATAATAAGTATAAGTTCACACCGAGAATCCAAAACATCGCGCACTCAGTCTGAAGAAAAAAAACATCTTATTTCATTCAAAATCAACAAGTTTAAAACACAGCGTATCCATCTCTGCTGGTGTTGGTCGATAGCCCACCGCCAATTTTCTTGACAAAGTCCTTAGCAACATACGGAATCTCAAGAATAGCCTCAGAGCTAGGTAAAAGGTCGACACCGGTCGCACCTTTGGAATAGTTGACGTAGGCTGTGATTCCGAAGTAGGCAACGAGCACAAGCAGGGCAGCAATTAAGATATACTTGATAACACTCCATGCGGTCGAATGCTCCGACTGCGTAATGGTAACGACATCGTCCTCGGCAGCTTCAGCCTGGGCGGCAGTAACAGAGGCACCACACACTTCAGCTGTCCGCCACTCGAGAGTCAATGTCTGCTCGTCCCATTGCAACACGCTCAATCCAGGAGTACTGGTTTCACTCAAAGTATGGTTAACATAGGCAGGATCACACACAAACTTGACGTCAGCCTCCATCGCAGTCGCGTCTCCCCACATTCCACCAATCAGAATGACATCGCCCGCATATTCACCGGCACGAACGCTCTCCGTCGCAAGATTAACACGACCCTCATTGTTCGACCCAGCTATATCACCAGCGACAGGAATAACCTGAGCAACAACAGGGTCCTGACCTTCAATAGTCACTGTCTGGATACCACAAACTATTGAACTGTTAGCACCAACGACTCATCCACGCTCAATTAAATTCTACCTTGAGTTCCAGCCAAGCATTGCGCATCGTTAGCATCAGAATTAGATTCAAGGGCAGCACAGAGATCGATTGTCCAGACCATAGTTGTTGTTGACGGCGGAGTGTTCTTGGTGGTCATGACTGTGTGCGGACCGGCAAGACTCTGAAGACCTGCCTCAGAGCAGTTAAACAATGCAGCTACACCAGACGCATAAAGCGTCGATACTACGACCGCGGACTTAACGACTGAAGCAAAAAGCATTACTTGTATACTTAAGTGAATGTTGACGAGATGGTGGACAGGGCCAGACGGAGATGACGAGCGGCCTTCGAACTGGACAGAATAGAGTTAAGACTATGACAAAGATAGTTAGCGTTGTGCAACATGTCTAGTAAATAACTTTTAACATTCAAACTCTGATTAGACGATAGTCAGTCCAGACCAAATAAGACGATCAGATAAAATATAGTTCTTTTATTTCAACACACTAGCACAACCATGCAACAAAAACCATGTAAAGCCAAAATTAACCAACAAAACATTATTTTACAAGTAAAGCAAACACATTTTTTTTCACGCTGACGACCGCATATACTTTCCGACAACAATACAGTGATCACGTTCGTAAGGTTCAAGGGTCAACTGTTCTTGTGGTTTGACACGCTCCTTTCGTAGTTTCTGGACTTCACTGGCGAAAACAGTCTCGGCATCAACAGTAGAGTCAATACAGTTAGCCTTGATTGAAATAACGACACCACCCTGATCTTTCAAGAACATGTGAGAGTTCAAGGCAATGATACGGGCTTGATCAGGTTGAGCAACATCGGCAAACACAACATCGACCATGCCAACCAGCATTCTATACTTCTGGGGGTGACGAGCATCCTCAATAATTGGGATGATGTTGGGACGCTTCTTGGCCATGGTTATCAGATCACGGCCGGATCGGTGTGAGAACTCTACAGCGTAGACAATACCTTCCGGTCCAACGACGTCAGAAACATGACTGACTGAGGTACCAGAAGCGGCACCAAGATACAAAACCTTCTTGCCTGGAGCAATGTACAGCTCATCTAAACCGCCCATAATACCGGCAGCCAACTTGGATCTGAAAGGATTCCAAACACGATATTCCACTTTAGTGGCAACACCATCAGGTGTAGTCGCAGGAACGTCAATAGAGATTCTTTTCTCGCCATACACAGATTCACCAGGAGTCAAGTTTCGGGTAACCAGCATGTCTTCCTTTCCACGAGCAATAAAAACACCAGCATGTCTGTGAGGTTCAATGATAACCTTGTTACCACCCCCAGGTCCCTTGCCTATACCTCCACGGCCACCTCCACGAGGTCCGCCTCGACCACGACCGCCTCCACGGGGTCCACCACGGACACCTCCACGACCACCACCACGACCACCACCAGCACCACCTCTGGAAGAAAATCCTCCTCTTCCTCCACCACGACCGCCTCCT
Source organism: Lipomyces arxii (assembly GCF_038497795.1). Lineage (NCBI taxonomy): Eukaryota > Fungi > Ascomycota > Lipomycetes > Lipomycetales > Lipomycetaceae > Lipomyces > Lipomyces arxii. The sequence continues at coordinate 174,428 of NW_027117708.1, read as the reverse complement.
CTAGGAGCTCCTCCTCGTCCACCTCTTGGAGTAAATGCCATTATAAAAATAACAAGATTTTTATGAAGAAAGAGATGTAAAGCAAAATTTCAAGTAAAACTTACTGAAGCGCAAATACAGAATTTTTTTTCTTCTGATTTTAGTTGCTTCACATACAATTAAGGTTTTCGATACAACGGTAGCGTAGAATTGTGCACTGCGTGTGTTTGATACTAATCATTTAGGGCAATACCCTAGTACAGCAGTTCTCAATCCAGTAAAATGCAGTCACGTCTTGAGTTCCACTACGCCCAGAGTATCGACAACGCTCCTGAACTTCACGAAGCTTGAAATCAGCAACGGAATTTCAACAAACCAGCAAAATATCTAAGCAATGACTCGTTACGCCGCGACTCCAGCAAACCCTGCAAAGAGCGCCAGTTCGCGTGGCTCATACCTCAGAGTCTCGTTCAAGAAGACCCGCGAAACTGCGCAAGCTGTCAACGGATGGGAACTCCAGAAGGCATTGAAGTATCTCGGTAACGTCAAGGAGAAGAAGCAGGCCATTCCATTCAGACGGTTCGCTGGTAGCATTGGCCGGACTGGTCAGGGAAAGGAATTTGGTGTCACAAAGGCCAGATGGCCTGTTAAGAGTGTTGCATTTGTCGTTGATTTATTGAAAAACGCTGAGGCAAACGCCAACGTATGTTACTATGAAAAATTATGGTGATCTCAACTAAGGGAAATATAGACCAAGGGACTTGACACATCTAAGCTCATCATTAAGCACATCCAGGTCAACCAGGGTAAGCCGGTTTTGTACTCAAATCAGTATACAGTTTAACAAATAAATAGCCCCCAAGCAGCGTCGTCGTACTTACCGTGCTCACGGTCGTATTAACCCTTTCTTGGCTTCGCCATGCCACATCGAAGTCATCTTGGTTGAACAGGACGAGGAGATTGCAAAGACCAAGGACGTTGTTAAGTCGAGTTAAACGGCTCATCATTCATCAAAATAAGGGGTATTGTGTACAGCTAATAAAATATCATTTATGAGTTTACTTTGATTGAGCAAATTGCCGTATGAAAGTGTGTATTTGTAGCGTAGAATTCTGTTAGTGGTTGTGTCCATTTCTCCCGACCATTTAAACTTGCCGATTTAATACAACACACCACTTGGGAATGCCGTCTTTGCTTACACCGGCCATTCTATCGTCATTCAGGGCAACTCCACTGCTTGCAAGCTCATGGTACTATGTCGCTGCCGCTACTTTTAGCGTCTGTAACCGTCCCGAGGAGATCCCGGTCATATTTAAGTACGCGGTTGAGCACGATGCCAGAAGGAGATTGGCTGCACCCCAGCCCACACTGGAGGAAACTTTGTTGAATGACTCACTTACGCGTCCGTCGTCGCCAACAGGATCCACTCGGTCAACTGGTAGTTACGGACCAGAGGATGAGAGCGCGCTGGTAGATTGTACCGACAGAGATCCGGCAGACGTGGCTGAGATTGTGCGCAAGACTAGAGAAGCGCTACTGAAAGGTTGTGCGCTTGCGGGTTTACCAAAAACGATCAACTCTATGATCCAGCTGCGGAATGCAACTCCACATGAGTTTAGAAACGAAGTCGTTGTCCGTCCGACGTTGTCATCAGAAGACGAGCAGATCAGGGGGACAGAGTTCTGGAACCAAGTGTACGGTAAAGTGTCACGCCGGGTGCTGTCCCAGATGAACACGGCGTACCCGGATTTGGCCCAGTACGCTGTCCAGCACGTGTATTCGCCGCTACTGTCTTTTACTAGTATTTTGTCTGCCAAGGAGACGTCGTATGTAATCATTGCATGTCTAATCCCGCAGGACGTCAACCCGCAACTTAAAGGTCATCTTAAGGGTGGACTTAACAACGGGGCTACAAAGGAAGAAATTATGCGCGTGCGAGAACTGTCTATACAGATTTGCACACTTTGTGGAATTACATGGAAAGAGGATGTGGCCAAGTTATAATGCTATCAAAAGCGAAAAGGCAATAATGGGAAATAAGTGACAAGAGGCACATACGTGGAAAATGTAGCCAAATCATGATGCTAACTGAAACAATAACGACACATACAAATGACAATCGTGCGCACAATTGTGCACGGCTACATCATATAAAACAACATTCCTTTTTTGGGCATGCTATGTGCGATAACTATACACGGCTGACTGTAGATTTCTTTGTGAACAACGCGACAAATTCGGCAAACTTGCGGTCGATCCGGTCAAGCACCCGTCTGGTATGCTCAGCCAAGCTAGCGGTGTGATTAGGCTTATGGGCTCTTTGACCTGTCTGTGTTGACTGCGACTTTGTGTGCCGCAACTTTGAAAAATACCAAAAGTCAGAGGTCGCCGGCCGTCTTGAAGAGATCATTGAGTTTTCAAAAATGTCAGGCAATAATTGCTCCAATCTAACAGGTGACTGCTGTATAGCAGTCTCAGACGGCCGTATCATGACACTGTCGTAGTGGCTTTCTTCCGGCTCAGCAGAAACTTCATGTTCTGTGCTTTGGTGAAAAGACTTACCTGTATTGTGCTTGAGAGGATACGCGGCAGACTTCAGCTTTAAAGTCCACATTTCTTCTGTCGTACTGCTGTCTTGCTCAAATGCAGTCACATACACTTTTCTGTCTGCCACATGCTCTGGCCCATGATCAGACACGACGTCCAGCCCAGTGATCTCGGCGTTATGCACGTCAAAATGTCGTGCATACCCTTCAAAAATTGAACTACTAATCTTGCGCAAACTCTTCTCGCAAACATCACCACGGACCTTGTTCTCCCTGCTGACAACTGCAAGCGTGCCACACCCGCACTGCTCCAAAGTCGTCACTCCGCCCTTCCTCCGGCTCCCGCTCGCATGATTCACTAGATCTTGCATTTCAATACTTTCTACTGGTCGTGCAGGCTGTTCATTCCACATTGCAAACAAATTCGCAAACGACTTGCCACCATCCGTATTCTTCATTCTTCCTTCCTCTTTCTCATCACCATCACCACTACCCCCATCTTCGCTTTCACGCGCACACTCATAACACTTAAACCCAGCAGCAGGACTGACAGTTAACAGTGGCGTCGTTGGCGGTGGACTTGGAGTTCGTGAAAACATTGGCAGACAGAAACTGTCAAAGTAAGGTTCAAAAACTCCATCATAAACAGCAGAAGGCGACAGTCCAGATAAATATTGCTCAGTCTCCATAATCACCTTTATCTCAGTTAAATCAAACAGAATGTACCAGTCAGAATGCACTGTGACGCTGTGATACTCCAGCCAATTGTGCTACCGCCGAGCACAAGTCAAACTGGCTGAGCTTGTGTTTACAGTTTACCCCACGAACAACAGATAGGGTCAGGGCTTTGACTGAACGTTCGATGCCCATATAGTCATACTGTCACGTGATTAAGAACTTTAATTTAGAGCGTACGCAGGAGTCAATTATCTGGGCAGGGTGAAACAAACCTGTACGCCCGTTTCGCTTTATAACTAGCCCGTTTCTCTGTTCAACTTCCCAAGAAAACACTTTCCAAAAAATCTGGTAAAGCTTCTGTTGTTAGGTTTAGTTAAGCTTTTAGGTCAAAGTCAGAAACTGCAATGCTGTAATTATGAGCGTAGCTTCGGAATACCTAGTAAATTAAGTTTTTAAATTTACGGAAGTCAGTCGAACCTTAAGTGCGTGTCTTACACTTGCCAATGCGTACGCTTGCGGCTATTCAGGACGAAGTAACAGCACAGGTGAACGGTGGCAACACAAGAGTGTTATATAAATTCCTTTTTGTTTTTCTTCTACTCGTTTTCGTTTGAAGCAACAGCATAGGCTAAGAGCTGCATTGTACTACCTTTACTCGACTATTGACTTCCTTACTCTGTCCTCAATGGAGTTGATTCTCTCGGTGGGATTGTTACTATTATCTCATAAATTTTAGATTACTATCACTCTGTAGTGACTGCAAAAGTGGAAGTCAGCTGCCGCATAAACGAACTGCCCTGCTTTATGTAAAACTTCAAAGAACTTAGAGTCGTCATGGAACTCAGAAATGATTTCGGTTTTGGTGATTAAAGTAGTGCTCTCATAAATTTTGCAACGAGTGAAGCTAGGTTACTTCAAAGACTCAGAAGAACAGGCCCATTGTCGTATATATTTGTTGCCGATGAAGTACACTATTTAATCATGGCACTGTACTGCAAAACAACTTTGTGGCAAGATGCTTGCTAAGAGCCTGCTACAGTCATACAAAAACAACTGTCAATCTAGCCAGCTTTCTAGACGATTGGTTGCTCAATCTACAACTTGCGATCGCAACCATCACCGAAAATGGGCATACCGTTAACGCATATTTGAACGACTACTATGAGAAATCATTCCTAACAAGTCAAATGCTCACTAATTTGCCCGACATAAATCGCGATATGCTAGATATGGAATTTGAACTTCAAAACTTGTAGCCAAAAGCCAGGAAGCTTTTCCACTAGTGGCGACTCTTAGTTATTTCTAAAAACAAGACATCCCTAATGTTTTTTTAATGAATTTGAAAAGAATTTGGAACCAGAGCAATAAAAATCCGAAGTGTCTGAAATTGGAGGGGCTGGTCAGTGACACAAATAAATTTATCTGCATGGAGATCGCAGTTCAAGTTTGCGTTCAAGACACATTCCTAGGCAAAGACAGCCTTAAAAAGCTAAATACTGTGGAGTGTATACACGGATTTGGAAACGTGTACAACGCTCTTGACGAACCGAAGTTGGCTAGAGTTTGTTACTCGCACTGGGGAGCTTTACTCACTAAGATCTCAGTCAGATTTTGATCAGAGATAGACTCTAGATTAAACACTTTTGTTTATATAGTAATTAATATATTAATAAATTTATTTGTAAGGATTTGAAGTGAAATCTCGGTGGATATTGAAGTACGGAAACGCGTACACCGGCCTACGACTGCGTATTCGTGCAAACAAAATTAAGCTTCGAGCCGCATATATCACGTGACTTGGTTATGAGCTTTTATCACGAGGCTCGATTATAATCAATCGTTTGACGATTGCAATGGCTGCGAAGAAATACCCCGCAAAGGCACACGCGATCAAAGTTGCAACACATTTATCGTTGCTGTCGCCACTGCACTCTGGCGGTCCGACGGCTCTGTTTGTGCTGGCGTCGCCGCAATCAAGGCTGTGGCCGTTCTGTGACCAGTCCCAACCGTTTCGCCAAAACCGGTACTTCTACTACCTTTCCGGGTGTGATTTGCCCGATTGTTATTTAACATATGATACTGCCACTGAAAAGTTGGTGCTGTATTTACCACCGATTGACGCAGACGATGTGTTGTGGAGCGGGATGCCAAAGTCGATTGCCCAGACCAAGGAAGCGTTGAATGTGGATGACGTGAAGTACGTAACCAGTTTGGATGAGGATTTGGCGACATGTGGAGATAAGGTTGTGTACACTATTGAATCATTGACTGGCCCTGAACACGCGACTTATCTGAGCAAGCTGGCAACCGCAGTCGAATCTGTTACTGTTGCTGATGCGCACTTCATGACCGCGCTCGACGAGGCCAGGATGATTAAGGACTCATTTGAACTTGATTTAATGCGGCACGCATCTTCTATTTCGGACAATGCGCACGCCAAAGTCATGGCATCAGCCACAGCGGCCACGAATGAGACACACATTCATGCTGAGTTCATATACCACTCGATCAGGGCCGGGTCAAAAAACCAATCGTACGATCCAATTTGCTGCTCTGGCCGGTCATGCTCGACGCTGCATTATGTTCGTAACGACGATGAAGTTATGGGCAGGCAATTGCTTTTGATTGATGCCGGTGCCGAATGGAAAAATTACGCGTCAGACGTGACACGGACGTTTCCGCTTTCGGGCGATTGGACTACTGAAGCACTTGCAATTTACAATTTAGTGCTGGAGATGCAGATTTCGTGTGAAAAGGCGATAGCGCCGGGCAAGTCGTGGGACGAATTACACTTGCTAGCACACCAAATTATGATTAGAGGATTTCTGAAACTTGGTCTCTTCACCCGCGGAACCGAAGATGAGATTCTTGAGTCAAGGGTTTCGTCTGCTTTTTTCCCTCATGGGCTTGGCCACATGATTGGCATGGACACCCATGACACCGGCGGTATGCCGAACTACGCAGACCCGGACCCGATGTTTCGATACCTTCGCATCCGACGGAATCTGCAGCCAGGCATGGTGGTATCTGTCGAACCGGGCGTGTACTTCAACCCTTTCATGATTGAGCCGTACCTGAAGGCTGAGGACGCATATAAAGGCGGAGAGTATATTGACCAAGCCGTGCTCGAAAAGTACTGGGACGTTGGCGGGGTCAGGATTGAAGATGACGTGCTGGTGACTGAAAGTGGGAGTGAAAACTTTACAAAGATTACTAAAGATCCAGTCGAAATCTCAAAGATCATCAAATCTGGACAACGTGTTTAAATAAATTACAAAAGACATGTATTTCAGTTGAATAAACCCACCCATTTCGCCGCGCATAGATAATTATCACAAATGTCATTGCAAATATTTTAAATCATAGTCTCACACTTAGCAAGTTACTCCACGGCTCAACGTTTGCGTGGGCACAATCTAGGGTCCCAGTATCTACCGTACCGAGCCATGGCCGGACACGCGATGTAAGTAGGCAAACTGTCGTGGACCGCGATGACATACTTAGTAAACATCTTATTAGTGATGCGATATTGTAGTACGTCGCGAATGGAGACCTTATCGTTGTGAGAAATGTGATATGGCTTTCCGCATTCGAAATGTAAAGGAACCGCCGTGCATAGTCCTACCGGGCCATTTAAACAGAAATACGCAGCAAAGGCGTAAAGAAGTGAAGCTTCGAGCTGTGTGAGCTGGCCAGGGGTCGATCGTGCCTCGGGTTGTTCAGACTTCTGCTCATTCTTCTGCTTGACAACCTGCTCTCCGATCCCCAAGTCTTTAAACTTCTCAGCTAAATCAGCAGGATCATAGTCCTCCCTGCTCCCACTAGACGCAAAATGTGTTTCAGGAACACAACTATCACTCGCATCGCTCTCATTGTCAGCATCTCTGTCATAATCAGTCTCTAGGACCCATGAGCTGTCGCTCAAGAACTCCTCAGTGCCACCTGCAGCTTCGTCTGCAGTGTCGTCAGCAGAATCAAACGCTAGGGTCAACTCACCCGCGCTTTCTCCTTCGCTCGTGCTCACAAGATCCAGCGTGGAATCAGTGTCGGAGCTCGATCTGGTCGGCGTTATAGACACAGGCGCGGGTGCAGGCTCCGACGAAGCAGTCGATAGTCTGAATCCAAGCATTTGGTCTCGATTCGATTGTGATCGGATACTGAGTAAATATACTTTGTGACAGCAGGGAGTTAATCTGGAGCCGGTGAACGACGAACGGCGACGAAGTGGGCAATGCTGGGTCAGGGCTCCAGGGAGGAAGGCACACTGGGGAAAGTCCCAGCGAGCGATGGGTGATGCGTGTGAGGCGCCTGTTGGGAGTTTTATTTGATCAAAGCGTAATTGACAATAATGAGGGGTTTGTAGTGGAGTTATATTTTTCTCAGTGTTCTAAGCGGACATCACAAGTACAGGTATTAAAGAACAAGTCAACTATCAAAGAACAAACAGACAGTGGGCGGGAATGATAGAACAATTTGACGCAAACACAGTTTTATCGATAATAAGGCGATGATAAAATGAAAAGTGAGAAACTTGTATCAAAATGGTTCAAAAGCTGGAAAACAGCATACGGTCTACGAAGGAGACGCGACACTCAAGTAGGAGGACAGCAATTGCTCACTCCGACCGTGTTACGTACGAGCTCAAGACGAAGTAGACTCGCGAATCCGGTATGGGCAGCTACGAATCGTGAATATGGCATTTCGGACATGGAGCTGCTGGATCATATCTTGTGCCAAAAGTACAACGTCCAAGTCGAGCCTCCTTCTGCTGCGCTCGAGACCGTGTTTCAAATTCCAGATACACTTGCGATTCCGTTCCAGCGAAAATTGTACGTCAGACTACACAAACTTGGCGGCGTGTTTGACATCACCCGCAACAGAACTCGTCCGTTCTTTTACGTCGCCGGACAAAAAAACATCACATCCTCGGTCTTGCGCGGACACATGACTGAAATGGCCGGCTTTGCTGTCAGACGAGCACCAAAACCACTGCTCTGGAACGACAGGTCACTGGAGTTTGTGTACTTCCCGCCTTCACATCACATGGCAGCATTTGGCAAAACACGACCGATTGTGCAGATTGTGGACCATTTGCTGGTCAGTTTGGCAAAAAGAGACAGATTTGAACATCATAAGAGTATTAAAGCAGCGTTGTTTGAAGAGTACTGCAAAGTTCAAGGCATCACGCGAGAGATCCAGAGATGGGCAGATGTCAGTTTAAATGTTATGGATGATCTTGACCATCTGAGTTTTCTACTTAAAGACGACCGGCATCCAAGCTTAATAAGAGCTGAAATAGAGGCAATGGAACAGGGCGGTGAGTACGATGAACACGAATCGTTCTTGGTCAAACGCAGTTCTCGTCATATAAAAGGCATTGACGGCGTGTACATGTTTCGCCCTCGTCGCCATCACAAGCCTGATCAGGCTCAGCTACGGGAGAAAATGGAACTTGCAGTCCAGAGCGTCATCTACGAATACGGCTACGTCGACCCCGAATTTGCGGCTTCTGCTCAAGTCGAGAACCTGACAGCTGCAGAACAGGTTGCGTTCGCACGAACAACAAGTCCGGTCAAAAAATGGGTGTACGAGCGAAACGCACAATTTATTCGTGCTTTTGAATCTACGACTATCCACCCAACGAACGATGACGAGTGGAATCACCTGGCCAAGCATGCGATGGACGTTGTTTATTTGAGCCAGACAGAGTACGAAACCCATGTAAAACAATGAACAATATGCTAAACACACTAATCCGGGTAATTATGTAAACTTTAATACTGGACGCGTACTCGGAAACGAGCAAATTACGTGCGGCGTAACTTAAACGCATAAATATTCTACGTATACAGTACAGATGCACTATTACGTTGAAATTATGTTATTCTGATGGAGCCAAACATCGTGTACTTAATGGTTCTTCAATTTTTCAGTTTGCAGGCGTTCGAGAACATTAAAACTTTAGTTTGGGCCGGTACTGTTGAATGTACTGTGACTTTGGACCCCGAATACTCTAAACCGGGACAGGCGTTGGCGGATACTCGTTTGCACATGCAATTTGAACACTGCTGTAGAAGAAACTTGATATCTTAAACGAACAAGTCGGGAAATGCTGTTGGTGGACGGTGAAAAATACGCTTGGTACGTGGTGGCAGTGGAAGAGTGTGAATAGGGCTGACTTGGAGGACAACAGTATTCGGTGTATAAGAGGGCACAGGTCTTCAACATGCAAGCACAAGACTAGACCACTGGTACAAGTTCGGAAACGAGGTAGGCCAGTGTCGGACTGTAATCACAGACTAGCGGTTCTACCGGACGGAACATGTGAATGTGGTGTCGCTGCTATTATTCTGCCCAAAGGTGCGCCCGCGTTGTAAAAATCATTTGATGAGACTGTGCTGATGAAACATAGGGACAGAATCGAGCGGATTGGCAATTGAGCAAGTGGACGGAGGAAAACGAAGGATAGTTGATACAGGAGGACCATCTAGAGGTTCTGGAAAAGAGGAGGTCATACGATTACATAAAGAGCCCAATGGAGAGTTTACGGCTAGGCCAATAGCAGAAATGTCATGTTGTGGTAATGTACAAATACAAACACAGACAGCGGTCACAAAAACGGAGCAACTAGACTCATGCTGCGGTGGAAGCCAGGGCCGGATTGCGGACAAGCCAGTTTTTCTGTTACATGGCAACACACTGAAAGAGACCAAGTCAAACTCGTCTGTTTCAACATCTTCTTCTACTACGTCGCTGTCATCGTTAGAATCTTTTGATGCTAAAACTGAAGAAGCGATAAAACTGCGATCGATTGTGTTCAAACCAGACATCAACAGCCCGGCCGTGATTCAGTCGTTAGATGAAATCCGACAACGACATATACCGCAACCTTCAATCACGTACGCAGATGTTCCCCCGGCGCAATTGTACGGCGACATAGGTCCAGTCATGTCAGACGAACACATGTCAGCGATGTATGATCAAGCACTGTACTCACTTGAATCATATTTTGCGGCGTCACAAGAACCTGAGGCAACAACAGATGGTATAGGAAGTCTGTACGGAGTAATGTCGCCGACCGACTCACAAGCGGGGGCAGTAAATAATTACGCAGTTACAGAATCACAAAATGTGTATGTTCCGTCGGGATTACAAGTAAACACATCACAAGCAGAACTTGCATCACACTTGGAGATGTTACAGCAAGCAAGGGTGGCGGGAGTAGAGTCGCCGCCAATCGGAGATGATCTAATGGGAGTAGAGTCCATTGACAATCTATTTGCAGTGTACCTTGCAGCGGCGTGTGCAGTTCCTGGTGGTGAGTGTATGTGCAGTGAGAATTGCGGGTGTCCGGGATGTATGAAACACGGTAACTTGTTTATTGATTGAGGCGAGGGCTTTTTTGATTATAATTGAAAAAAAGCATGTTTTTTGGAGTTTTTTTTTTTTAATTTGACACAGAGCTCGCTTAAGAACTGATTAAAGATGATGTAGTAAAAGTAAAGCAGAAAAGAAGTTTGACACATGTCAAACTGAGAACAACGCATTATTAATGAGGTACTCATTGAAAGCGGAAATAAAGCGACAACTATTAACGGCGATGAGCGTATGGAGTTGTAGTTGCTCACAAAGTTACAGGGATCTGAGTCATGAGCCGCATGAGCCGTCTGGACTGATTCAACGTATAAGGTTCAGGGTTCAGTTTTTTTAACGCGTAAAGTTTGCCCAGTGAATTGAGCAAGGTCGGAGCGTACATCGGGAAATTAAGAGATGAGACTGAGGTATTATATAGGCATTAAAGAGGGCGTACTAGCTAATTAATTGGTTTTGTTTTGATTTATACTAGAATGGACTAGTATGATCTATTTTACATTAAAATATCATTCAATTTACGTACAGATTTATATGGAGTAATTTAACTAATTTGGAGATGGTACTATAACATCATACAGTATATTACATAATACAATGTTATTATATTCTATAACTATTCTATTATATAATATTTTAACTCTACACCATTGCCTTAAAATATAATAAAGCACACATCGTTGAACGGAAAAAGAAAGATGGCGGGTTCAAATGGGCTGAACCAATATCCGCTTATAAATAATTCAAAGTGTCTACCAATAGCCATTTCGTAGTATAAGACTTACTAAAAGTAGTCGGCAATTTAAACAAGGTTCATGTACAGGTACTGACGCAAGCCACGCTCACAAGCTAACCCTAACAAGCGTTACCGGAAACCTTATTTACTCTGCCCTACAATCGAACTATAACTACCAACAACATTCCACACTTTTCCCCCTTTCCTTTTTCCATTTCTTATTCTCTTCAATACACTCATCACTCTCTCACACAGAAAGGACGATCTTACAAATCAACGTTCCTTTAATCTCTTTTGTTACTATTCAGGTGTCCTTACTGTAGTCTCCACTCATTAGACTCAGATAGTTCTCACCCAGTCATTCCTTTTACCAAAGTTCACAGTTCAAAGATTGAATATAGACTGTTCATTCAAATTCGCCCAACTCGTCTTCCCAGTCAATTTGTTCACTTTTTTCAATTCAAATCAATATGAAGCTCGCTATTGCTCTCACCTTACTCGCCTCCGCTTCGTCAGTCTTTGCTCTCGCTGATGCTGATGCTCATATTGCGCGTCGTGGTGTTAACCAGCATGCGCACCATCGTCATCGCGCACGCGATGCAAAGGCAGAACGCAGATCAACTCTTGAATTGCAGAAACGTCAGGTAGACGTTGTTTACACTTATGTTACTGTCATTGTCGATGCTCAGGGAAACACCATTGTTCCTGATACACCTGCTGCGCCAACTAGTGCTGCTCCTGCTTCTGTCGAACCTGTCTCTACTGCAGCACCTATTGAGCCTACCACTGCAGCGATTGAGTCTTCTTCGATCTATATCGCGTCTACGTCAGTTCCTGCTGTCGTTGACGTTCCAGTAACATCAGCGGCTCCCGAACCCGCTCCCACCTCGGTCGAGCCGACTTCAGAATACGTTCCCCCCTCAACCACTTCTGTTTATGTTGCGCCTTCTAGCACCTTTGCTGTTAGTACCACCACCGCTGCTGCCTCTTCTACTTCAGAGAGTGCTCAGCCTAGCTCGACTTCTTCTGGTTCTTACCCTATTTCTGGCGACGTTCTTGGTTTGTACCAGAACCCGACTGTCCCGTTTGAAGACGGTGTTGTTCCATGCTCTACTTTCCCATCTGGACAGGGTGTTATTAGTCTTGATTGGCTCAACTTGGGTGGCTGGTCGGGAATTCAGTTGTCTGACGCGTCTCTTGCTGGACAGGGTACCTCGTGCCAGGAAGGTAATCTTTGCTCTTACGCGTGCCAGGCCGGTATGGCCAAGACTCAGTGGCCCAGTAGCCAGCCTTCTAGCGGTGAATCGCGAGGAGGCCTTATGTGCCAGAACGGATACCTTGTTCGCACTAACACTGATACTGACTACTTGTGTGAATGGGGTATCGATTCTGCTCAAGTTGTTTCTGAGCTCGACAGCTCAGTTGCTATCTGTCAAACTGATTACCCTGGCACTGAGAACATGGTTATCCCTACTGAAGTTTCAGCTGGATCTACGGAGCCTTTGACTGTTATCGACCAGGACACTTACTACAAGTGGCAGGGACTCCCCACCTCTGCTCAGTTCTACGTTAACAATGCCGGTGTGTCTGTTGCTGACGGATGTGTCTGGGGTACTGCATCTGCTGGTGTAGGTAACTACGCTCCTCTTAACTTTGGTGCTGGTTACGCTGCCGGTGTTTCATATTTGTCGTTATTGCCTAACCCTAACAACAAGACCCCGCTTAACTTCAACGTTAAAATTGTCGCGTCTGACGGTGCAGTGATCAATGGTGATTGCACATACGAGAACGGTGTCTTTTCTGGCGGCGCAAACGGATGCACAGTTGCTGTCACTTCTGGAGTTGCTAATTTTGTGTTGTACAACTGAAATTTTCAATTTTCAAGCTTTTGCTGGAAGGGTTTATGAGCGGAGAGGGATGGATTGAAGGTATACTTATTGATTGGCTTCCGGGACGTTTTGTCTTACATCAATGTCTTATGATTGGATACCTATTTCTTTTTTGGCATGAAATCAAATCGTGTCTGAAAGCTAAAAGGGTACAATTTGATTTCCTGTACAATTTTTATTAATGACTTAATGACCGTTTGTTTTGCTTGTTTGTGATGACCTTTAGTTTTAGATTGTGAATATTTTAAGGATTTATTAAAATTTTATTAACTGTGTAGTTGTAAACATTGTTCTGGGTAGGGGTACATTTAATTCACGCGTCGGGTTAAAGTTTTCGCAATTGCCTATTTGGGTTAGGGTACAATTATAAAACATATTTTGGGAAAGCGGATCAGGGGCAGTGTGTGATGCCACCGAGCCCAGGAATGGAAACTTTAGAATATCAAAACATGTTGCAGTTGTACAAGTCAGACAGGTTCAATCGACAAGCTACGAGTTCAGAGTCGTAACTATTTATATGAGGAGAGATGTGGCTGTTATATTTTTACACTCTGCTAAGAAGAAGAAAAGGAAAAGGGACTTGATGATCAAAGATTCAGGGTGGGTTAAAACGATGCAGGGGAACTTTAAACCGAAGCAAAAAGTGGGATGTGATATCTTGACGGTTGTTGGCTGTAAAATATCGCGAGTTACCCCATTTTGTTTCCATAAGGACTCAAGCGGAATACAATCTCGTTCAATCGAAGGGTTTTCTTTGAATTACAGAAAACAGAAGTTTAAATCTTTTTAGTTTGTAATTTGACAAGGAAGAAAAGCAACAAGTCTGATGGAGAGTTTATCGTCTCATGAAAAGAAATAGGGGTCGCCCGTATTTTGAGTTGGCCCTTTTTTATTTACATCTGCCGATCGTAGACTTCTTAATCTCCGTGTAAAGTAAACGTTGTTTCTGCTTGTTTAAAAGTATCCCTTCGCTCTACCTTTGTTTTGTGTTTATGTTCTTTTTTTAAATCGAAAAATGTCAATTTCACTAGACCACAGTTTCCCGCCAGAGGATAGTAATCGGATCTCGATTGTCATTGTCGGCGATGGCGGTACGTGCACGCTTGTCAATTGGCATGGTTTTTAAGGCTGACTTGAAATGGTCAGGAACTGGGAAATCATGCATCACAATGAGACTTGTGAGGAATAGATGGGTCGATGAATATGACCCTACCATAGGTACATTTGTTCTCCAATAAAATGGTAATTTAGTAATTAACAGCACTTTTAGAGGACTCGTACTCTACTACCCGGCAAGTCGGTATGTCTGATTTACTTCAGGACAAATTATCCACGCTAACAAATCAAAAGATGACACAGAATACGAACTTGAAATCATCGACACTGCAGGCCAGGAAGAGTACCGCGGTCTGCTCAGCTCGCTCTGGCAAGGCGACCGCATGGCAGATGCATACTTGCTCGTGTACGACGTCTCGTCACTCGACTCGCTCATCGCACTAGAGTACTTTGACAACATGATTGATTCGGCTCAGGACGCAGCAGGTCAGCCGGGCAGACCGCCGATCAAGATGGTGGCTGGGAACAAATGCGATCTGAAACACGACCGCGAAGTTTCGAGCGCGGAAGGTGTGTTGTGGGCAAGACAACACGGATCAGGTACGATGTATTTTTATTTCATGGTGCCTGAATAAGCTAAATGTCGGCAGGATTTACTGAAACAAGTGCGCTGAAGATGGTAAACATTGAAGAAACGTTTGAGATTCTGGTTCGCAAAGTGCTTGAAAACAGAAAACGACAGTCAGTAGCAGACAGCTCGACGACAGCGACAACATACAGTGTGACGTCAAAGTCGCCTGCAACAACATACGGCACGACCGCAGGCGCTGCCACAAAACCATCAATGACATCAATTTCAACAGTTCACAAACATCAGCACGAAATGTCAGAGCCAACTTCAAATACACACAAACGGCGGTCGTTGCGATTCGTGTCAAAATTTCAGTCAGAAAAACTAGTACACAACTCTCTGATGCAGGAAGAGAAATCAGGAACGTGTTGTATAATATCATAGTCCAGATTCTGATCATATCCGTCACAGAATTTTCGCGTCGATAAGTCAGTTTTACGTTTTCCAACCCATCTTGATCCGACTGTACTCCGAACATAGTCTACCGTACCTTCTTTTTGGCTCCTGTGACGTAAAACAAAAAGCCGTCGCATCCACCGGACGTTGGACGGAACTAGAGACAATTGACCGGCCCTGGCTCCGGTGGAACTCAAACTCTTGTCGATAGTTTCAGTCGATAAGATAAAGACGCCTCTTAAACTTTGACCGTTCTCTGAGAGCGGCTCTGCCGTCGTCATGTTCGTTTCTGTTGCTTATTGTTTATTCATTGGATTCTAAACGGGCCCGGGAAAATAGAAATAGTTTATATGTTTTATAAACCAACTTGAACGATGCGCACATTTCCTAATCTTCAAACGGCTATGAATTCTCCATAATCAACGTAACTGATTGTTGACTTGACAGCGAAGATCCATTCTATCGTATATCGGCCATAATGATAGTAAAAGCTTGTGCGATCGGAGAAATGTCGGCATGTTATTACAGCCGCAGTACACGCGGCCCAAGCTCTTGTATTCGCCAGCGGCGCTTGCTTCGGCAACTTAACCGGGAAGTCTTTTTACTTAAGTCTCAGCGCTAACTTGAGCTTTTACCGAAGACTTGTACATTGTGAAGAAGAATTAGGAAGCCAAAATTGGAAGCCTTCCTTTCACGGCCTAGTTCTCAATCGCCACGACCATTTTTGCGCTCCCGGCTCATCACCGGAACTTTTGAATCTATCATGTCCTCGCGCCGAAACCATAACAATAATAGGACATAGCTCGGCCAGGTTTCGGTCGACGTTGATTGTGAACGTATGAGATATCCAACAGTTTACGAAATTTAAAGATAGTTGGGCACGACAGTCAACAAAGAAGCCGGGTCAGATTTTTACGTTTGCGATTTTTTCGCTAAAACTCAGTCCTGAAACTAGTTAGGCGTTGCTAAGTGGTAACGATGAACTATTCCTGCTGTTCATTGACAAACGCGCGTACGCAATTCGACTGCAAGATGCAGATTGACAAAGGAATTGTAACTGAGCCATCTCGTGGGCCACAGTCTGTTTTATCGTAGGCGTATGCTAGCTGTACTAGGGTCTGCACGAACAAGAATTTGGCAGAAAGAAGCTAGTCAACGTACCTGAAGTTTGGAATGCTTGTATTCAGACAATACAAGCCCCATCTTTGATCTCGTCGTGAAACTCACAAAATTAAAGATAGTCGAGCGTTGGCTGTAAAGTTTCCAATGACGTTGTATTATTGGCCAAGAACGATACAAAAAGTCTTTCGCACAAACTGTTCGCAAAATCTCGCAGAAACATAAAAGAACCAGAGAATGACGACGTGAAGCATGAAGACCGTGTAAAGGTATTATTGTATGCAACTTTAGTGTTCGGCATACTAAGGGCCGCCTGCGTTACGACAAGACAAACTGTGGACCTGAGTGTGTACAAGTACTTTTTGACGAAACAGAATGTACCTTGTGCGAATACGCTTAAGCATCTTTTTAAAGTTCGCGCGAAAACTGGATAGTGACCGACTCGGCAAATCGGATAACAGCTGTCGTGGACGTTACAGTTTAATGGTGGGGTACCTTGTTTTGACATTAGTACCCGCTGCATTGGCCAGTCAGATGAGCTCTCTAATTTGGCAGCCTAATGAGAAGAGCAGCCTTGGCTGGAATTCTCTACAAAGAAAAGGGACAATATACGAAAGAATCAGCAAGTTAAATGCAAGGCTGGCGTAAAGGCTTAACAGTGCTAATCTTGTGAATAAACTGTAACACCAATATGAGTCCGGGTCTCGCTGTTTAATGTTTATCAGTGCTTGTGAAAACGCTGATGATGACACATGTGTAAAATACATCGAACTATCTAGTGTATTAAAAACACATCTCGCACTATGACGCAATTAAAGGGCTTTAACACGTGTGTATCGGAGTTTCTGGTGCCATGGTTCCGGCGGAAATCAAAATCGAAGCACATGGATTGCCCCTCCATCCATTCGATTTCGCTAGAAAAAAAAACTGCAATTGAAAAGTCATTCACAGACCATTAACAAATGATGTCACTATTCAACTGTAGTGTTTCTCTCATCGTCTGAATGAATTTTTTAAAACAGAAGTTCATGCTGCCTACACTCGCTTGTTGTTTTACTCTATAGATAATTGCAGTAAGTAATCAATATATAGTCATATCATGGGACAATCAGTACAGGCTAAAAGCGGTTCATCCTCTTTTTTTGCTAACATGTGCGCTATCTAATAATTTAACGCGAAATTCTAGCAAAATAACGGATCCGAACAATAGAACTGCAAAGGTGGATATCTATTATTAATCTATTCAAAAATAAGGAAGTCCAAAAAAAGCAGAACCTCCTGAATTTTCCAGTAGTGAGGTGAAACAACACGGAGACTATCGGTCCCGACTGACCGACACAAATTGAACGCTTTTGTTTTGATTTGACAATTACCGTGTTTAAAAGCACTGATATTGTCTGTCGTCAGTCAAGTTCAATGTGATTACGACGAAAATCGCGCAGACTGACTTCATCAATCTCTACTGGCAATCTGGCATATAAGCTCTTGATGTGATTCCGTAACTGGAAGGATTTACAATTGGTCCCACTGAAAATTTCGGTAATCGGTTGTGCCAAGTTTTTGAATGATCTTTCTAGCTTCGCTTCTATTATGGAGATAATTTGGGTAGATTATGCAAGAACGGGATTAATATCTCTACATGTAGATGAACTGTGGATGTTCTGGTCTTATATTAGCGGGATATGTATGTCTGTGCTTGAATGCAATGCTCCGCTCGCAGTTAAAAACACTCAACCCCTGATAATTAAGACAAGGTTAACAATAAACTTGAAAGGCTTGAAGAGGCGACTCATCGCTCCGAATGTATATTACTGTTTTTACAAGAATACACTATGCTTTTAAATTGGATATGATGATACTTCACATTTACCGTTAACGAAATGGCTATATAGAATGGCTCGGCTTTTCATGATGAGATAACAGACTGTCACACTTTTTGATGGTTTAGCATGATTGAGATGCGTCGAAGTTGTATCAACGTTCTACTAATGATTTAAATTTATTCTGTGTTTGCCAATGTTTCTGGTTGTATAAAGGCGCTCTTTATTGTCATGGAAGCAAAGCAGTTGACTCTAAATCTAAAATAGTACACTCATATTGAACTGTAACATGACATCATATTTGACAGATAATTTCCATTATTGAAAATAACACTATTATTTCCGTTCAAATGAATTCGTCGCGCGTTCGTTTGTTTTTTTGGCAAGGGAAATACGAAGCGGTTCGTACAGAAAGTATTGGCATCTGTCTTCACTTAAAGATTCAAAGTCTATCGCATCCGAGTCAGGGGAGAAAGACACGGCCGAAATCTTCTTCCTGATCCACACACACAACGACGAGCCTGTACGATACAATGAAAGCACTCTGTTCAGATTGTGAAAAAGAATGTGTATACGAAGGAAAAGTAAACGTTGTACGGTAAAGTTAGTGTGTGTAACTAGTTAGTTTGGAGTACTCGTACCCGGAATTGTTTGTGCCGACTAAGTACATTTTGATGGTCCATGCTGTATAGAGCAAAGTTTAAATCTTACGCAAAACCGCTCACTCTGAATTTCATTCGAATATGAGTTGTGAAAAAGAAACCTTCCAATTGGTTTCTTACCACATGATTACCTCTCCCAATGTCGTTTCTGACCCATCTAATGCAGATTCAATAAACTCGGTACTATTTTTCTTGGGTACTACACCTCAAAGACCAACGCATTAAGGTTTGACTTGTTTTTCGTAACGGCACGCACAATTTACACTACTCTACACGCCGCGGCGTAAACTTTCTGACTACTACTTTCAAACCATGATGTCAAGGTACTTTACTCGTCTTCTCTTACGCTGTCCTAGACCCAATTGTCCATATAACATTGGCTCCATTCCCTCTTCTCAGTAGATTCTTTAGCCTTCAGAACTGACTCTTTCTTGACTAAATCAATCGCAACTTTTGCTGACCTGTTTCTCGTCAAAGAACCAACCGCTATTAGTATTTTATAGGTGTTCACATATTAACTTGCCACACGCCTTATTGTCTAACTCGCTTTTTGTCGAAATATATTCCGACATTTGAATACTTCTGTTCAGCTTTTTTATGGTTACATTGTTCATACCTGGCCGCGCAACTGATTGCAATATCCTTCAGATATCGCGCGAGTCATTTTCCTTTAACGTTAATTCGCATACGTACGCCTTGTCAGCCTCCTCAAATAGTACACTAAATCCCAAAAGTGATTTCAACGCAGTCACATATTAAACACATTTCAGCTTTCATGCGCTGAGAATTTGTCTAAGGATAGTGCTGTATATTATTCATTTGTACACAGACTACTACACCGCATACAATCTCTGCAATGACTGGGTCAACAATTATTTCACACAAACAAATTTCACATTCACATCAGCATGCTCATGTTTCAGAGGTAGCAGATCAGCCTGAATATGTCACTCGCAAGCGTGTTGGAAAAGCTTGCGATTCGTGCAGGTAAATTTGGTTGATAATTGTCATCATAAAGTGCGATGCTGACATGAGTCAGAATTAAAAAGTCAAAATGTGACGGGCGAAAACCGTGTTCGCGATGCATCATGGACGATAAGATCTGTACCTTCACCGAGCGTAAAAAATCCAAGGAAAAATTATACTCGTCGCGGTACGTCGAGTTGCTCGAGAACAGGATTGAGATTCTGCAGAATGGCATGGCGGAACTTGTCCGACGCGTGATCCGGGGTGATGACATCTCTGGACTGCTGTCAAAGTCTGGGCATGTCTCAATTAATCGTGCACTCGAGGAGTTGAGTGGTAAGCCACTCGAGCTACAGAAGAAGGATCACGAACATTTTGTTGTTGTTCATGGCGACCATGATGACAGCGAACATGACACCGAACATGATGGCGATGATAATGACAGCAATGCAGGCAGTCACGATACAAAAATGTTTGTTTTTGTGTTTTATGTGTAATGTAGAGTGTGTTCTAACGTATTAGGATTGACAATATTGAGTCAATGTCGCCTCAATCCAAGGTAGAATTGAGTGTCAGCACGGATCTGAATTCTGCTTGGTCATCTGGCCCATCGTCTGCGGTCGCCATAACAGACATACCAGTGAATGCCAACGAAGGATATAACCTTGTCCAGGCCGGTCCTGGATATGGTGTGGGACCTCGTGCGACGAACGCTGACTTCATTCACGGCGTGCCTTTGGCTCCTGATCCAGCGACAATCATTCGGGACTTCAATCACTCAGGATCAATGTCTCCAGTCTTGAGCACGTCGTCTATTTCGGTTTCGCCGAGTCCAACCGAACAACAATCCGGTGGTGACATCCGGATTGAGTTTAATCCAGGCAAGCCAATGATGGAGCCCTACGACGAGTACTCGATGCTTTCGACAGTGACTGCGCTGGGATTAGATCTTATGGTAGCAAACAAGGCGGATGAGAATCCAGATCTATGGCTCACTTCTAATTTTATTGAGATCTAAGTGGATAAGCAAACTGAAAACAAAAATTTGCAGAGATGACAAAAACAAAAAGGATAGATCCAGGTTGTACATAAGTATTTTGTCATCAGCTGAACGTACGCGGCAATTTTTTATTTTTATTTTTATTTTGACGGATTGTAAAAATTTCTAGTTTGTTTTCATTGCTTTCTTTTATCGAGAAAGAGGTGTTCAGGATCTTTATTTTATACATATTGATTTTAAAGAAATCGATGGTTTTCGAATCGAAGAGAATATTTAAAGTTGCAATAGAGTAATACAATAAGAAATATAATCTTTAAGATAAACAATATAACAATGGTTAAATGAGATAGAATTTCTTCGGCGCCGAAATTACAGTGTGTGTCCGCTGCATAGAAAATTATATCACCGAGGACCGGAATGATTGTGATGATGATGACTGAGGATTAGTTAACGTACACGAAAGAACGAGAGGTACAAAAAGTACGAATGAAAGATTCGGACCCGCTGATTAGAGACGAAGTAGCTAATTATGGAATATAAACCGAAGCTGACACAAAAGATTTTGATTGATGAATAAGAAAAGCGGAAAAAAAAAACGCAAATTACAAAGAAAATGTCGGAGATGAAGTGTCGGTAAATTCGGGGGTTACATGCGACCGAAGCTCCGAGATGGGTTTCAGCCCACTTAGAAAGGCAGGATGTCATACCGAGTTCTTAAAGTAGAATCTTTTACAAACTTTTACTATGCTGGCTCTGAATTTTACGGATATATGAGCCGTGAGACAAAAATGTTACATTTCGGCCGAGGTTACTATTACTGTAAGGCACGACGAGTCTGAACTTGGCAACGGAATGAAAGCATTTTAGTTCAAGACAGTCATGGTTTGATTTCATTTGATAGTCGATAGTTATTGTTCTCTTTGGTAATGATTTAGAGAGAACACATGAAGATGATGATGATGATGATGATGATGATGATGATAGTGAGGGGGATAGTCGCCCTCAAACTGGTAAAATGAATAGAGTTCGTACCAAAAAAACAATACAGTTTCGGATTTTAATGCCGAAGAGTATAAAGTGTTTAGCGAGATGCTTGGCGTATCTCACGTACAGAAATGTTAAGAGCGCATTTAGAGTCTGCCACCCCCGCAATAAAGAAGTAAAAGGTGATAATTAGTAGGGGTAGCTATGAGTAAAAACATGTAACACAAAGTCAGCCATAAAGTTTAAATTACAGTGGATATGCATCAATTTTTATGAAAGAGACGCTAAAAATTTCGGATTTTTGTGTGCTATCGGGTTTTTTTACAAAAAAGACACTCAAATTGCCGATAGCAAAAATCCGACAGTTCTTACAAATATGGGTTAGGTTATATCACGTGATACAATTATTGCACGTGATATTGTTAGGGTTATTAAGGGTTTAGAGTGCTGTTTTCGGCAACTGCCAGAACACTGTGGCTGTGATGATCAGTCCACTTGAATGCTGTGCCACAAAATTCATACGCCACATCTCAACATCAGCCCACACTTTTCAAACTTCACCAACCTCTCACACTCTCCAAATTTTTGTCCAATTTTCTGTTTTCTTTTCACCTCCTTTTTTTTAGAAAGAAAAAGATTACCGTTAGGCATTTATCAATTGGTTATTTGGACTTGCTTCGTTTTTTATTCCTCCTTCCTATTCAATCTACGACTCAACTAGTCGAAATCTTCATACTAAGGCAATATCTGCCATCATCAAAATAATGAACGAATACTCTTCTTTGCCACCTCAGGCAAATGTTCCTTTTGATTTTGCAGACTGTGAAAACTTTTTAGCAAGACTCGAAGCAGAAGAATCAGATCGTTCAACTTATGCGTCGTCTCATTCTTTTTCTCCTGATCCAGTCCTATCGTCTGGTCATGGCTCATCACCACTTTCTTCGTTCTCGCCTTTGAATAATGAAGATCCAAACGACTCTAATTCATGGGGTGCCGACACATTCTTGTTCCCATTTGATTCCAACTCAACTGCGATGCCAATGCAAGTCGAAGATCAAGTCACCCAATCGCCTCAGCTCAAAACAGAATATAGCGCAATGGAAGATCCAAATGGATTCTACTATGCAGACACTCAACGTTTCGGAACCACTCCGGTCAATTCCGTCAATTACTCTTCAAGTTTCGGCGCGTCCAGTACGACGTCACACAACAGCCTGTCATCGGCTAACTCACTATCACCGGCTTCATCAACTTCATCTCAGACTTACACACCGCCTTACAAAGCTTTTGTTCCGTCGCCAACAATGTACTCAGCAGATGCGACTGTACAGCCTTCGTTTCAGAACACGATGCCTCAGCAGGTAATTAACCCTGCTGCATCAATGGCTGCTTCTCAGAAAAGTACCGCTGCTGCATCAAAGAGAAGCCCACAGGGATTTTCTCAGTCAACATCGCGGAAAACTTCAGCATCGTCTCGTCAGCAACAGTACAATGACATTTCTCCACCTGAACAAGGTGCCAAAGGTGGTAAAATTGTTAAGCCAAAAAAGGTAATAATCGTCGATTCAATTTTTCAAGTTCTACTCTAACGTCACGAAGACCGCACATAATATGATTGAAAAGCGCTATCGCACAAACTTAAACGACAAAATTTCTGCTTTGCGAGATTGCGTCCCTGCATTGAGATGCGCCGTCGCAGGTTCATTCGACGATGATGAAGAAGAACTCGACGGTTTGGCTCCAGCCAGCAAACTCAACAAAGCTACTGTTTTGACCAAAGCTACGGAGTATATTCTTCATTTACAGCAGCGCAACCTTCAATTACAACGCGAAAACAAGGCGTTGCTTGAAGGCAACTTGCCTCAGTCGATGTCATCTTCTCCAGGATCGGATAATGGCATGATGGGCGGTGCGCAAATGATGAACTCTCAATCTGGCGTTGATAATGCTATGGGCCGTGCAGTCAACATGGTTGGCAACGGCCGCAACATGATGGGCAAATTGATGATGGGCTCCATGGCCGGTATGATGGTCGCTAACCAGTTTAACGACGTTGACGGTCAGAATACGCGTGGCCTGGCTGCCATTCCCTTCATGATTCGCTCTGGTGTGCAGTCAGCACTTGGACCCCACGCACATGCTGCTTTTGGCCTTATACGGGGCGTGTTGCTTGTCGGCACGTTGATGTACATATTGTATCCGTCTTTCTTTGACAATCGGCTAGATAACAATAGCGGAAAAAAGACTTCGGTTTCTTTTGCCGCACAGCCATTGTCAGTCAGTATGCCATTGGAAGGTCGCCAACAGGCTTGGTTGACTGCCATTCGAACGGTTGATGTTCCGCCTCGATCTACTCCGCTTGAGATTTTAGCAATTGTAAAGAAGCTGTGCAAGCTCGCGATCCGCAAGATCGTCGGTTTTGATGGTTACAAGCTTCTCATTAACACGACTGAGGAAGAGCACTTTGTCCGAACTTCAGCTTGGAAAACTGCGATTGACGCTCAGCTCTGCGGAGGTGATGCTGACTGCTCACATGTCCGTCTGTGGATCACTTTGTTGGCTAGTTTTATGATCGCCAGTTCTCCTGTTCGCGCCATGATGCAAGCGCTTCATGTCAAGATTCTGTTACATGATGTTCCATTTTTGCAAGGATTCTCCACCCGACTCCAGCGGTCCCTTTGGGATTCCGCACGGAAGCTTCAGCAATTTCAGCAGGAGCAGTCAAGCTCTGGAGCAGACTTTGAAAAGATTCCGGAGCACATCGTTCATTTGCTCCAGTGCGATGACGTTTTCGAAGGCGACACTGCCCAGCATGCGTATAACCTGGCATGGAACCAAGACCCTGGCTTGAACTGCAAGACATTCCGGGATGACGGCCTGGACTCGATGTTGGAGGACTATGCTATCAAGTCGCCACTGGACGCACTTGCTGGCTGGTACTCGTGCGGTAAGCTCCGCGGCGTGTTGCTCGAGTCGCTTGACGGTGAACCAGACGCAGCCGCACTGGATGCTAGTGTCAAGGTCGCGCCACCCGACTCGGTTGTGCACCGTCGGGCATTGATTGCCCGATCGGTCTTGCTCGGAGATGTCCATCCCGAATACACACGGGAAATGATGGAAGCTGTTCGTGAAGATGTCAAGCTGACAGATACGACCAAGAAGGCCGTGGCGCCAGTAGCACACACCAAGCCTGTTCGGACGGTCGAGGTTCCCGTTGAGAACGTAAGCACGTCTGCTATTGAGTCAGACGATGAACCCGAAGAAGAAGAAGAAGAAGAAGAAGACGTCGAGATGGATGCCGCAGATGATGTGTCTGACGGAAGCTCACTGCTGTCTAGCGAAGATCTTTCGCCTGCACCAGACGATGTCAAGACGTCTGTGATTGAGACCACGAATGTTGTCCGTATGCTGTCTTCCCCTGATATCCGAGTCGCGATTCGGTGCGCGCTGGTTCAGACTGTTCTTCCTTCAAGGCCGTACGCGGCCGAGAAACTCTACTCGTCGCTCAAGGTGTACGAAGCGTCCGACCTCGGCTTACTAGGTTTCGTCGCGGTTCTGACTACTGTCCGCAAAATGGATCGCCGGCGACCGGTCGAGAAAACCTCGGAAGACCTGATCGGTCGGGCTAGGATCTGGATCGGTGGCGACGAAGGCGAAGCGGCCGGCGTCGCAACCGAGACTAGACGGGCGGTTGTGAAAGAGTGTGTTGATATTGGGTTACGGTTAGGCGGGTACACTGACGCATTGGCGGAGGAGGATGAAGGGTATGCAACTGGAGAATAATTTAAAACGGTTTTTGAACAAATCTTCTTCGAAGACGAGATTATCAGAAATCAATGGAGATGTGTGGGTGTTTTTGTTTTTGTGCTACTTGACTCTGCGATTGTAATATTATATGAATATAGAGCTTCTACTCAATGCAAATAAATGACGTCATGTTGGTCATCCGTAGCTTATATACAGAACAGGTCATTTACTTTTTGGTTTTCAGCTGTAGGAAATTCTCTTGCTCCCACAACTTGTTTGTGTTTTTCCCGTCCACATCGACTCCCGCAAAAACAGCGAGCAAGTCGTCCGTCAACACTTGTGGCAAGTTTAAGCTTCCCAAGTGAGATACGGTTGACCGATTAGGCTGCTTGACAGCCTTGGCCGAAAACGGTTTCGCCGGCTGCGGTGCGCCTATGCCGCCCAGCCCTGGGTTAGTTTCCAGCGCGGTACGCATCATGGCCGTCGTCTGTAGTCTGTTTCTGTTCGATCGCACGGCGGAAGTCATGTCCAGCATGTCTGGCAAGTTTGACAAGTCTGACTGCGCGATGCCATGCTTTTCTGCTTTAGGAGCCGGTTCTTTGTACAATGAACTCGATCTTGCGACTGAGCATAATGTCTTCTCACCATTAGCAATGCAAAAACTTCGATCCATACAAATTAGTTACATACCTTGTGGAAAATCCAAGGAAACGATATAAATACACCAGGTTTAACCCATTCAGCCTGTTCACGTTCTCCAAAATCTGCCGTCTTATTCTCGCCTTGACCGTCATCATCGCCGTCCGGCGCATTTTGTGGCGCGTCATCTAGCACGGCAACGTCAGACTCAAGATGCAAAAGATCGGCTTCTGCTGGTGTCGTGCCAAAGTTGTTCGCCGACTTTCGCTTTTCTCGCTTGCGACCCTGTTGAATCTGAAACGCGATCAGTTCCTCCCTCGTGAGCGCGTATGCAGACACAACGAAATCTTTCAGCCGCTTCTCTCGCTCGTTTATCGCCACAGAGTGATCGCGGTATTCAATCGCCTGGTAGACCTTGTTCTTCGTGACCTCGATAATGGACCCCAGCTGTTGCATGATTTCTTCCCAGTATTTGTAATCCTTGTTGTGTCCCCCGGCTTCATACTTGAGCACGTAACCAGTAAAAACCTCAAACTCTGTTTCAATCCCGCGTTGCTGCATCATCCGCCTAATCTTGCCGTCATACTCAAGCTTTAGCATCGCGACCTGGCTCGCCAGCTCAGCGTCTCCCAGTGTCGCATGCTCAGACCTCAGCAGCCGTCCGTCAAACTTGTCTTCCAACTTAGGCTTGAACTCCTTTTCCTGCACCGCGTCGTATAACTTTCCAAGCACCTTTCTCGAGTGCCGCATCCGACCCCGTTTGCGATCCATGTAGTGCGGAAAATCAATCGACCGCAACAATCCGCGCGGGATTGTAGCCGGCACACCTGTTTTGGCAAAATCGACAGCCATTGAATGCAACTGCGCCAGCGTGATGCATCGCGGATCCATCACTCCTCGAGGCGAAGAGTCCTGGATTGCAAGATGACTCAACGCAATCACACCGAGCTGGTCGTTTTTCATGTAGTCAATCATAAACCCCATTCTGTCAGTCACCGTCACGTTCGCGTTCGCGTCCTTGGTTCGCGGTGTCGGCGCGGTGTAGTCCATAGGCTCGTAGTTCACAATCTTTGGAATCAGCTCCTTGTCCCAAATGACCGTATAGTCATCGCCGTCTAGATCCCCACCAGAGGCCATACTAGCGACGTCTCGTGAACCAGTGACCGGCAGCACAACAACGTCAAACAAGTGTCTAAGCTCTGGCTTGTTGACCGCATTAACAACTCGTATGTCACCAGGATGCAACGATGGATTCCGCGAAAGAATGCACGTACCGGTAATAATGGTTTTTGTCGTTCCATTGGGATCGGACGGATCGGTGATTTGCAGAAAAATTTCTGGCAGCTCTTGTACGTAGTCGCGTCGAAACTTATCTTCCTTAGACTTTTGCACATGGCCTCTGAGTATAGCGTACTCATCGCATACGCCCATGACAAACGCACCTTCTGGAATCCAGATTTTAGCCTTTTGCTTCAGCATCTTCAACGAGTACGCTTGGTAAAGATCCAAAATGTTTTTTACAAACGTATCACTATTCATAAAACCACTTCGTAACATGTCTGCAATCACACCGTTCATACCGTTCTCATCGCTGTTTTTCGTCAGCAAATACAATGCTGAGTCGGCATCCTTCGTGAGTCGATTAAGGTAACCGAGCATGGATTCCTGGCGCTTCATAAATAGTTCGTCAGGAATTCCAAGCGCCGACATGACTGCAATCAGTTGTCTGTTGAGTCGCGAAGAAGCAAAACTCGAGCAACGAACAATCTCCAAAATGTTATGTTTCGATTCAAATTTCCGCTGCGATCCTCGAAGTTCCACCTTGAAACCCTTTACGTCTGGCCATAACGCAATCATACCCTTATATCCGCCGAGCCGAAATTGCACTGCAGCTGGACTCGTCGGCTGGATCAAAATCTCAGAAGCAATAATCTGGGCTACACCAGGAGACATCTTGCCGATTCCATCAGTGAAGCAATACCCGTTACGCTCGATGTCGGGAACCATCTCAATGACCGGTCTCGTCGTCCTCAGTGCACGAGTCGTGGAGAAGCATTGTCCGTGTCTAGCAGCATTCTTTGCAATGACTTTGATATCACTGAATGAGCCCATCCAGTTCCGAATTTCGTCAGCGGTAACTGCACCGTTGCTAGCAAAGAACCAGGCGCCGTGGTCACGCAGCTGCGAATTTCCAGACGCAAGATACTCGTAATGCCGATCGCCGATATAAAACCCGTATTTCAAAGCTCGATAAACTCGGTCGAACAAACTTTTGCTGCCATCAGCATCGTTTGCCACACCTACTTTGCCCTATCAAAGATTAACCATATATCAGCAGCATGAAACAGCCTGCACGTACCCTTGACAGTTCGTCACTAAACTGGACACGAATAAAGCGGTCTGCTAAATGAATGTACTCTCGAATAACTCTGTTTGTAATATCAAGCATTGGTGTAGTCAACACAATGGCTGTCGGGGTGATTTGCGCTTTGCGCATCGGAGCACAGTAGTTGGGATATTCCTCAGTGACATTATTAGTAGAGCGTGAACTGTCAAATATTGTCATTGGATTCCATATCCGCTTCTGCCTATCGGCAACCTTCTCTAAGATAACAACAGCCACCCTGACTGGTAACCGACCAAGACGAGTAATAAATTCACTAGTCAAAGTTGATTCATGCAGCCAATTGTGAGATATACAGACCTCTAGTTGGTATCTCACTGGATATGCAAGTGTGACGTCGTCCAGCCAGCGCCATACTCTTGTCATAGGCTCACTGACTAGCTGCACGGGATTATCGGTCGCCACGTAGCCACAAGACGCAAGAAATTTGAAAGTGTGCTCTAGCGCTCTGGATTGCCGGACGTTCAACGAAAAATCCAATACATAGGTTGTCCAATGGCCTTAGTTGTTAGTACCGACAAAGTCTGGTAAAAGTGATACTTACTTGGATCAAGCACATGACCGTTGACATGAGTGTCGAGCGGACGATTCATATGCTCGGTGAACGATTGATCAAGCGGAACAGTAGTAGATCGCCTCCAACGATAATTTTCAATATAGTAACGGGTATCAGCCAGAACGGTCCTCATATCTGTTACCTGGTTGAACACAGCTGGTGCACCTTCGACTTCAAACGACAGTTGCATCGGTACTTTAGCAGGAGACGTGGACGTCGACTTCGACAGTCGCAGATTTTGAAGCTGTTCAAATCTAAAATGAAGCTGATATGTATCCCATCGGCGGCTTCGCTTTCGCGTGTCTTTTCGCGGCAGACCTGCGTCAATCAGGTTTTGATCCTGGACTTCTACCGATAAGATCTGAAATTTGATCTTTAGTGATTTGCGATCAAGATTGGCTTCAAAAGACACATCTGCGGACTGTTGAAGTTTCTGTTGTCGTTGCCCGTGTGCGACAGGTTGATAGATTGTTTCAAAAGCTGCATTCATTTTGTCTTCAGTCAGCATATAGCCCATTGAGAATCTTCGAGCTTTGAAAGTCTGCAAGTATATACATGACAAGTCCAATTTAGTTGGGGAAGTAACGTAAAAAGTATTGCTGGGCAATTCCAACTGAGCGCGTAGATACACGCCATCACGAGTGTAAAATCTGCGAGTGCTCCAAATGTCTATCGATGGCGGTGGCCTAAATCCAACTTTTGAATAGCCAAATCGTTTTCCATTGTCGGGTATCTCCAGCAAGCATAGTGTTCCAATGTCCAATTCCTCAAAGACTTCGTATAACTGCATCAATGTCCAATGTGACGGGACACCCCACACTTTTAATCGTACTTCTGGCCAGGACCGCCATTCAGACACTTTGGGAAGTTTTGGTGCAACAGGAAACAAAATATCATTTTCAGCAGTCAATCTGGGTATTCGTACTTTATCTGACAAATTCTCATCCAACTTGACGGTAGCATTACTGTCATCTAATGATTCCTCACTATCTTTGTCGACTTGCACAACCACTGGTTCAATGCTAGAAGTAGTTACCACATGATCTGAATACTCGCTGTACGAATCTTCTTTGATACTGCGTGTGAGACTAAAAGGCGACCCTCGATCCAGCGAGGATTTGCTTGAAAAGCTAGATGATTCGCTCATTGAAGCCGACGCCATATTAACTGGCTTGCTTCTCTGAACTGACAGCTGTAACTAATCGGCTCTATTGTTTAATTTATCCAAATCATTCATAAACAAAATCAGAAAGCTCCAGCCTGTAAGATTCAGTGACATCTGTCTATGTCTCTTTGTGTTGCAGAGAAGTATAGTTGTCAAGCATAATAAAGTTTACTCCTTTCAATCCTCTTAGAAGTCAACCAATTCATATAAAACATAATAGTTTAATCATTAAAAATACATTTGGAACTTCTTCTTTGACTTTAAAAATTCAACAGAACCATTATTAAACCAACCCAATGCCATGACGTTATTTTACTCCTTTGAATACCACGTAATCATCACCAATGGCAGATTCCACCATAATCATCATCTACACTCCACTTGCCTGCCAAACCAACAACCTTTTCCTCATCCGATTGAGGCTCTCCCAATCCCATTGCATCACGCATCTTGCGCTTAGCAACGTATGCATCGTCGCGCAGCAATCTAGCAGCCCACGATCCAGCCGCCGGCTCGCCAGTTTCATCTCTGGCCTGCTTCAA
The DNA here is from genome assembly GCF_038497795.1 of Lipomyces arxii. Classification (NCBI taxonomy): domain Eukaryota; kingdom Fungi; phylum Ascomycota; class Lipomycetes; order Lipomycetales; family Lipomycetaceae; genus Lipomyces; species Lipomyces arxii. The sequence goes on along the minus strand of NW_027117708.1, from coordinate 143,542 downwards.
GAACGGCAAGAGAGCGGTTCCACCGGTCCCGCGAACGTTCTTCTTTTCGCCAACAACAACGGCCGCCAATCCGTCTTTCTTAGTAGTGGCACCTGGAAGCGGCGCAGCCGCTGTAGGTGATGATGTTTTCTTGGCCTGCAAGATAATATACCGGGAAACAATCTGAATATGTTTATCTCTAAACGACCGTAGCATCGCCAGACAAGCGTCATAAGCGAGAGTAAGTGCTGAGCTAGAAGACTTGTGTTCGCGCACGTATTCTCGAATGTTAGCACAAGTTTCAAGCTGCTCCAAAAAACGACGATGAGGTCCTGGCATGTATTTGCGCATATCGTGGATGAAATTATTGCTGCTTCCGTTGGCAGATGTCGGAGATCCAGAGCGAGAGTTAAATGGTGAACCAGAGCTCGTAGGACGATGGACAACACCTAGTCCGATGTCAAGTGCTTGGATTAAACTACTTTGCGCATTGGATCCACCAGAATACTGTCTATAGTAGTTTTCGTAACCGTACTTGACACCCCGAGGAAGACCAGCATCAGCCATGTTCTTTGAACCAGCAAGGAACGGGCGAATGCGGTAGTAAAAAGTGTGAGGGTCACATTGTTCGGGTAGCCGGGCAAGATCTGGAATCAAACCATCAATAGATTCGGCCAAGAGATGCAACGCAACAACGACGTCATGAGGCGAGTCGTCACGACACGCGTGGATTGCATCAAGAATATAATTCAAGCATGCAGCACCTCTGATTTCGATTGCAGTTGACACGAGGTAGAACCAAGACTCGTCGATTGAACCAGTAAAAGTATGCAGAGTGGCAAGGTTTGCAAGATCGAGCTGCTTTGGATCCGCCCGGTCAGCAAATAGTGGGCGGTAGTTCCAGAGGCAAAGCCCAGCATAAGTGGCCAATGGTGGCACTTCAAGAATCTCAGAAAGCTCAATGAGTGGTCGAGCAATCACCTCCGGCAGTTCCTCACTCGCGGATGCACCGGCCCATATATACGCGTTTGCCAAAAACCCAAGAATTACATAACCACGACGTTGTTCAGCTGGAGTTCTGAGATGCGCAATTGACAGTAGCGGGAACGAAGGCGCGTCAATGACTGATCTGACCTGACGAGTCATGACTAAGAACTGCAGATTTGCAATTGCAGCTTCCCATGGATCATAGTATGAATCTGGCAGACGAGCAAGGGGAAGAATCTCAGGCACAAATCCAGTATCTACCGAGACATCGTAATCCGCTGGGTCCGGAATAATTGGTAGCATGTTTATGTTGCACAGGAAAAAATTGTGGAGATGATCAAGAAGGTGTGAGGAGATATATATATATATATATATATACTCAGTAATTGTGCACGTGTAAATTAAAAAACACGGCAAGAGAAGCGATCAAAGTCGCTTATTGATTTTCAAAGATCAATAGTATGTACTTCACTAGGAAATATCTGTAAATCAAAGGAGATTCAACAAAATTTGTATTAAATAGATGGAGACAAGGAAAAATGACAGGGTATAGGCGAAAAGTGTAGTGGGGCACACGCCCCTCAGTCCCGACCGCCGCTCAAAACAGAACTCAAACCGGTCAAAAAATATTAAAAGGCGAGAATTTTTTTGACGAAACATAAAAGAGGCTATTTTAACTATAAAATGCTAAAAACCCAAAAACTTATTTACTTTGCATTTCTACTGAATTCTTTAAAAAAAAAAATTGACTTCAGAGGTTGGCTGCATATGACCGACGTAGACAATGCGCCACAACTTATTACGCACCACTCGGACTAAATAAATCCGCATGCTCCGGGCAAATAATGAATTGAAATATAAAGAATTAAATGTGACTTTTTTTTTAATAGATTTTAAAATATTGTGGTTGAACACAGTCAACGAACAAGTGAGAAGACTTTGTTCCCGCTGGTGCATCTGGCCCGCCTATTTTGAAGGGTCTGTGCCTCCGGACTGAGAACGCCGCCTAGTGGGTTCCACAATTTGTATCAATGTTTATGCATTTAAGGTCTAAAGTAAAACTTATGCGAGCGCTTCTAGAGAAAAACTTTAACCCTGAAAATGATCTCATCGCGCTCGCCGGCGATTTCTCCGTGTCGTTTTTCCTCTCCCGGGACGTTAAAACAAAATCTTAATCTTCTCGCTCAATTTTCGTAAAACAAATTGTCGGTCGCGCGGATGATTTCCTCATTAAGACCGGGACCGGCCTTGTGTAGATTTCCCAAATGTCGACTTGCTTGTTATTGGAATTGAGCCAGTCGCGACTGCGACTGAAGGCCAATCCTGCTGCGCCCAAATAAATTATTATTCTTCGGTTAATGTCTTATGTATGATGACATGACATCATCGAATGTATTAAGCGCGATTGTAGCAGTCATGTTGTACATGTAAATAGTAATCAGCAGACTTGTTTTAACTGGCGTATAAGTCGGTATTTTTAAAACAATTGTCAAAGCTGACGGAATCCACTCTCTTACTTGTGAGATTCAGCCTTAGGTACACAACGCTCTACAAGGCGTTGAAAACATAATTACCCTATGCAACCCTTTACACATGATGGTAATGTACGATACACTCGAAATGAGGGTCGTGTAAGCAACAGAGGCATTAAACCCTGAACACTTAACTCGTGCTTCATTTGATTTATACGCCAATTGGTACGACGTACAAAATTTAAGACAGTACAAGCTTCCTTTGGGGCAGCAAAATTCAAGATACTGCCTATTACAAGGTACGATAGTTCATGTAAATTACTCTTCGAATGTAAAATTGTCATACAATAATGTTCCTAAAATACTCCAAAATCTAGTTTCGGAAGTGTTAATACGCTATATTAAGTTGTAAATTATGCAGCTTTAACGTCAGCATAGCAAGCTCTGAGTCGGAAAATTTACCCGAGCCGCTTGCAATAATAATTAGCTGTTGGTGACTAATAATCACGTAATTGAGCAGATATGTCGTATATTTAATCCCTAATAGCAAATGTTTAACTTTTGCGTGAGTAAAATTATGGCTGCACTGGTTAGCTTGGGTAACGCTATTTGGTGATGCTGATCGCCTGAATCTTAGTCCTTGAGGCGGTGTAGAAACTCAGGGTTAGCGTACGCACGTATACGTTGGCGTTTTCAAGTTTATTTCTTCATGCGATACAAATCAACCTAAAAATACACCGCAACCGATTACAGCAGGCGAAAAGTAAATTTGATTGTTAGAATTTGCAATACTTTGCGCTGTTGATTGTCAGGTCAGTAGCATAAGTTCTGGAGGTCTAAACTTTGCAATACGTTGTACTGATTAGCTAGTCTCCCACCGTTCTTGCACTTCCAACCTTCCTTTTATTTTCCTAACAAAACAGTTTTGTAAACGCTGTGTTTAGCTCAGCTTTCAGCTATGGGTCTGATGGTTTAGCCCCAACTTATAATCAAGTATGGTAAAATACCGCCGTATTCAATTTCAAAATATTTACGGATTCTTTTATGTGGTAAGCAACTTTGCTCAGTCCACTGGCAGTATGCCATTCCTTTTTTACGATGTCAAATTCTACAATATTGCAGCAAAGTTTGTCCGATTTAGTTTGTGTAGGAAAAATCAAAGGTTTCAGTTTTCGACAAAGTGTTTGCGTTCTTTGGAAATAGGTCTCCGAAAGGTTTGTTTCGTAATGTCAACAGTTGGGAGCTTTGACTATGGCCTAGTTGGATGTAATCAATATTAGTAAAAAATCTAATGTTTTTGAAAGAAGTTTAAACGATATTTTGATTTTCACAAATTAATTGAAAAGTCAATTGAAATTCTCTTAAGTTATACAAGACCTTTTAAAATCGTAAAAATAGATTTAAACGGGTAAGCCAATGACAGACTCTTGAAGCCGTTGGTGACAGTTGCATACAATCTTTTGAAACTAACAGAATGTGAGATACTTTATTTACATATATGTGCGAATGTGTCTTGTCTTGCTGCAGTGCTCACCAGTTTATAAGATCCTGACAGGCTACAAATTGGCGTGCGTGTACGCACGCACACAAATGCACATACATTTAGCACTTAAGCCACAAAAGCACAATAAGTTAGTTATACTACGCGATTTATTTGGATGACACTAGCTACAAAAGATAAACTCTCTTTCTTAAGGTGAAAGTAGCGCATTTTATTTGGCAGCAGGATGACGCAGAACAAAAGGCTACTATTGGACATTCAGTTTGGTGCATCGTAATAAGTTGGTATAGGCAAGAAATGTGAATACGCACATCTATTTGTGTTATACGTTCGCGAACACCAAAAGAATGGCTGAACATTATAATGTAAGAAACAGATTTGTTTGAGTATTAAATGAAGCTGCGTATAGACTGTTACTTCAGTAGGGTACAGGGTTCTTGCCCGTTAAATAAGCTATTTACCTTTATTTGATAGAATTGTGGCTTTGAGGCGTACGCAGATATCGCCGACTATCATCACGGCCAGTATATCTTCCATGCTGCACCTTTTGGGCACAATCCTTCTAATCATCAAGGACAATGGTGACACCCAATCAAGACAATCTTTTGCCGAACAGACCTGCTTCACCTACATTTGCAGAGCTGGGAATAACTTTCAATGATGCAAGCTGCTGGTTTTGACTTCACGATATTAATTTAACAATGATTTATAGCGAGATCAGGCAGTTCTATCTGCGGGTCAGTCTTCTATTTTATTAAGTGGAGAAAAACAATATGACGATACACTCAAGGAGCGTCACGCTTTACGAGCAGACGCAGTACCTCAGTATCGACAAAACAGAGCAACAATTTATGGCCTAAAGCGCAGAACTTTTTACGTTATAGTCGTCATCACCTTTGTAGTCATAATGGGCGCTGTCGTGGGGGGTGCCGTAGGAGGTACTAGAAAATCCAAGCCACGGCAATCAACTAATAGTATATCGTCTACTTCTACTCCTGCATCTTCTACTGGCGCAAGTAAACCGCAAATCTTACACATCCCTCCAGCAACTACCTCAATTGTCACGACTGCCACGTTGACCACATCAACGTATTTCACAACAACTTCTACTACAAGTTCTTCGACAAGCTCTACTACAGCAACGCAGACAAGACTCTTACCAACTAGTACAGTCGAAATTGCGTCAACGGGTATATCTACAACTTTATTACATTCCAGGTCAATTGAGTTTGTGGTAACTCAAACATCTATCTCAAAGACAATCTCTTCCGTGACAAGTGGCGTGTCGTCTCCGTTAATAACTAGCATAGCAACATTAAGCACTGTGACTGTCCGACCCAGTGGAGCAGATGGGGCTTCACCCATTTCTTCAGCAAATAGCTTATCTCTTTCGACTTCGTTGGGCACAATGCACCCGGCTATTGCGCCCTCTATCTTTTAGCACTTCTTTTCAGGCTTCCGTGACCCCGGCCTTTTGGTTGCTTAGAGTGCAGGTGCTCCCACTGCGGTCACTGAAAACGTGTTTACTTCATTTAAGCACGTGACGACTTCTATCCTATCAAACAAACCGCAATTGGGCGGTTTCTACAAGAGTCAAATTAGTCTAGTAGTTTACGCATATGAATATAACATTAGTTACCAGTTGGCGTATCAAAAATTACATAAAATATGTGGCAAACCAAGTGATCTTAGAAGCAGACACGAACTGTTACCCTGTCTAAACGCGACAAAGATACGCGTCAACACAGAAACGGTGAATTGTAAACAAACACACGCAGTGCCGTCAAGTCCTCAACTAGCTTAGCATGGACTATGTCGTTCAAAACTCAGAAGGCTCAGAAGACGAATACGATTCGGTTTATGGTGACAGCGAGTTTAAAGTGTTTATAAATCAGTCTGATGATTCTGAATCGGAGTCAAATTGCTCAACGAGTAACCGTACGCGTCTGTGATACTGACCTTTTGAGAAAGTAATTAATTAGACGGTAGAACGGTCGCAAAGAGGCATTGATGAGGCAACCGCAGATTTACGTGCAACGACAAACAAAGTCAATCCAGTGCACGACAACTCTATTCTATCTCTCAACAAAGAAAATGACTTACAAGCCGAACTCGTTCACACCAAAGCTCCATTTGATATCGACAACAATATCATATATGATCACATTACAGGCACGGAAAAGTCAACAATGCTACCACCTCAAACACCAGTACTCGACAGCACTCACACTTCGCCAGTGAGAATCATCGCGCCAGATCTAGCTAATAATACCGATTTTTACAACGACCCAATCTTGTTTCCGCCGTTTGAAATTAACTCGTCTGCTGCAGAAACGGTCATGATTGCAAGCAGTGTGTCGAACCACGTCGAAACTGATAGCACGTTTGCGGTGGTTATCGCTGAGGTCAGACATGACAAGCGAAAGAAAAAAGAGAGGAAAGTGTCGCAAAATAAGAAGACTGCAAAAACTCCAAAGGCCAAGAAAAACAAACCATTCGAAGACGACATAATGCAAATCAAGCCTGTATCGGAGCATACAGAAATTCAGCCACAGCCCGTACTGGCAATGCATGACACTACGAATCTTGTTGCACAGACGGTTGAAACAGACAAATCGAATGAAAAGTTACAACGCGGAGAGCCCGACAAGTTAGAAGCACCGACTGAAACAACGCCGACTTCAAAGAAAGAAAACAAAACTACAGACGCGCCAGTGAAGAAATTACTTGGCCCAGGCTTGATCAAACAGCCGGCATATCGAGTCGGTCTATCCAAACGCGTCCGAGTCGATTCTCTGCACGCATATCTCAAACGGTAATTTGGAAATACAATTTTTTCTCTTAAAAAACTATGACCTCCTAATCTGCCACTTGACCTCAGTGATTGTGACTTCCTCGCCAGCTTTTTCGTCGTAGTCAAACCACTCACCCTGCTGTAAGTCGACTTCCTCATATACAGCCCCGTTTGCAGCACTCTTGCACGTCCAGTCGCCTTGGACTTCAAACTCGGTGAATTCTAACCCTCGGACCTCGAGTTCAACAATGTTCTTCCACGTGCCTGAGTCCTCGGCCGTGTACGCGACCGGCTTGGTCTTGAACGACGCCGAGCTCTCGCGTCGGCATGACTTACAACGCCATACGAAATTCGCATCGCCTCGACTGCCGGACAACGAATGGGTCTCGTATGCAGTCAACTCAACAAAGTTGGGATGCGTCTCTCGACATGAAGTGCATTGAACTTTGAATGCATAAGTATATGGCGAGTCTTCAGAATCAACTGGACGTAACTCCGTCACTCCGACCAACTCAGCCGACATTGCCAGAGCGAGACCCATTTGGTAGATTTCTGCCTGAAGTTGTTGAATCTTTTTTCCGTTTCACGATGCTGCGGCTCGGGAGCCAAATATCTTCAAACCTTAAAAGCACGGGTTTGGTACTTAAAATTTCATAATCCGTTATTCTCGATCAACTGTCGCAGACATCACGCAACTTGCAATTCTTCACATTTGGCTCTTCGGACGCAGTTTTCAGCCGAGGAACTATTACTTTGGGTAGGAACATTGCTCTACAAGGTTTGAAATTCATCGACGAGCGGCATTGATGCCGACCGACAGTCAGGCTACACACACATGCGCGCGGCCCTCACAAGGGTCGACTGGACGATGACGACGAAGACGACGTGTACGCGAGCGGCATATGTGCGGTATTACTCGACGACACAGGTCCGACTGCCAGATCGTGCTGTTCGTACGCTCGGGTCTGTAACGACGATGCGGGCAACCGTGCGGCGGTTGGTGTATAGGTTAGACGTACTTACGATGTTGCTAGACCTGATGCGTTCGGTCAGGCAGCCGCGGAGTAAGGCGTTCAGTGTGGACGTGAAAGAGCAGAGGGAAAAGTTTTTTGCAGCGCGGGAACAGAGTAGGAAACAGGTTGCGCGGGTCAGTGCGAGACCGCGGCCGATGAAGGAGAATCCCACGGTTGTAGTGCACTCTGTCGAGCAGCAGACGGCGGCAATGACATGGAGAGAGCTACGGAAGTATCACATGCTTAGAGAGCTTGGGGTCGCGATCCAATCGCTTGATCTTGTTCAGACGCGGACGACCAGTGCCGTCATCGCTGCGGTCGTGATGGACTCTCCGGACCCGGGATTGAAGACCAACACTGGCCTGTTGAGTTTGAAAACAGACATGCGCCCAGACACTGCGCCGCGGCTACCGATGTACAGAAAGAAAAACACATCACGGCTGAACAAACAGATCGCAAAACTGCTCGGCCAGCACAAAGAGTCCGAGACGGTTGGTAGGCTAACCAAGTTTCTGTTGAGCTCGTCGATTTTACCGAACCTTGAGTCGTTCGAACTGGTGCTGTACTATTTTGCCAATTCATCATACATGCCTGTCGCGTCGTTTTTCGCAATAGACGCAATCATTGAGGCAGGATACTCGATCAGACCGTACACCATCCGGATCGTGTTTCGACTCGCGGTCCGGTTACAGAATGCGCAGCTGGCAGAGTACATGGTATCTCTTCTTGTACGCGAGTCTAGAAACTTGCGCGACGACGACAAAAAGGCATTAGCGTACTGGCTGCTGGACGACAAACTCATCAATGCGCTAATGTCGACCGCGATCAAACTGCGCCGGCCCGACCTGTACTCTGTGTTTCGGAACGAGTTCATCAGACGGAGGATGTATCCGACCATGGAGATTTTGACGGCAGAAATCAGGTTTGCGTGCTTGACGAAAAACACACACTTGGCTGAAGATGCGTGGGCGGTGCTGAAACATCTGGATTTGGACCTCAACATGGTTAGAGCTAGTCCGGGCGCGTGCCTGTGGATGGCCCGGTACGCTGACGAGGTTGGGAACAAAATAATCATGAAAGAAGTGGTTGATTTGGCCACGAAACGACAATTCATGCATAGAATGCATAAACTAGAACTAAAGGTGACATTTTTTCAACATTTGCGATTGAGATGCTAATTTAGTTTTAGTACCGGCAATGATCTACGACACAATAAGCCTCCGGCTGTATATATTATTAATACAACATGTAATCTAAATTTCCAATTGACTTGAAATGAAAAAAAGAGTGTGGTATACACTATGCTAGCATGCTCCATCGCCAACGCAGGAACAAAAACCGCGGTATTTTACACGAACAAAACAAATAAAAAACAATATGCGAACAAAAATTTAATGTACATTGGTCGCCGTCTATGACTATTTTTGTAAAATGATGATTTCACAGTCCGAGCTTTGCAAATAAAAGCGAGCAGCCAGACGCGCCGAGCCAGCCAATGCCTTGGAGTGCAAGTCAGTTGATAAGTCATATTGAAAACGAGAAAAAGACATACCGGTATAAACAATAAGCTTCGTGACGACTTCGACGTCGTACTGGACACGAGGTTTCGGAATCTCAAAGTACACTTTATCTTCTTCCGCAAGTTCTGTTCTTAAATCAGGACAAAATCTCAAAGTGGGCACGACAAAAGAAAAACTTACGGTCAGCAATTTGCGGATAGAGATTCTGTTCAAGCGACCGCCGGCGCTGGCGCTCTTCGTAATTCGCCATGGACTCGTACACGTCCGCCGGGCTCTGAGGTCCGACCGAATCCGAACGCATGCGCATGTTTGATAGCAGTGTCTTGATCCCGCCCGCGTCGACCAGGGTCGAGTCCGGAATCGAGTCTGGAACTTTGCTGTACTCCGACGCTTTAAGGAAAAACCCACGAGGCATGCTGAGCCCGACTTTTTCGATGACCCGGAAGACCGGCGGCAGGTACGTGTGTAGCATTGGTTTCATGATTGCACGCCACGTGAAGATCGACGCGATTCCGAGCACCATACGTAGAATTGAGCCGACAAGACCGGACTCGGCATAGACGTAATGGCTCGCGCCAGGGTACGGAAACTTATCAGTATGCGGTAGTTTCCAGGTCGACCACAGACCCAGATCGACACCGAGGACGACGCCCGCAAACGCGACGCCGTCTTCAAAACACGGACAAGGGTCGACTGGCTCAGGGTGAATACGGACAAGGATCAGGATAACTGGCGCAACGATGAGCGGTACCAACGGGCCCGGAGTGCGGACGAACTCGTCAATGTACGATTCGGTGACGTGCCGGATGTAGAATAATATGTAGCCTAGTAATGATCCGGCAATGACGTCTAGGAACCCATGCATGCCGCAGTATATCCGACCAAAGACAATGCTGAGCATGTAAACCCATGTCAGAGTTTTGATGACCGTCTGAGCCACGAACGACAACGATGTGCCGTGTTCGAGCGAGTAACTCAGAATTGTGAGTGCAGCACCAACAGCGTTTGTAGAATGGGTACTTATAAACCCGTACTCAAGTGCCGCCGAGCCTGACATGCTGATTCTGTGAAGCGGAGGAGAAAGTGGACGAGGAAGACTTGATATGATCAGAAACGAGTGGGGGGATAGGTTGAAATAGCGTACCAAAAGTAGTCTTTCATCATTCCACTAAAGAGCACACCAGAAGCTAGTACATACACAAGACTAGGAGAGTTAGACACTATTGTCGGCACAAGCATGATGACGTACTCTCGTCCAAGATGTGTGAGACCAAACCAGAATGGCATTGGCAGCATAATGACAAAGAACGTATGAGCTCCGAGATTAGCACTCAATGCAAAATACTCGTCCCAAAACGGGGTCCGACAATGTTCCTGTGCAAGCGTTAACCTAGATAGTCCGTTGTATAGTAGTCTTATCATGACTGTTGTACCTGAATCCATGCTAACCGGGCCGTTTCCCATCTGATGAGCGGCAACAGATACTGTCGCAATTTAAACCGGGTCTTTGTCATATTTGATTTATAATGATCTCTCGTTCTATTCCCTGCGTCTTTAAAATTAACTGTCGTATATCCGTCCACATTGTCAGCCAATGCAACCTTTGCCTCGACTTGAGAAGTGGACTTGACTGCTGATTTCGACATGGCTTTTCTTCTAAGCAAAAAAAAAGTCCTAAGTCGTGAAGCAGTCAGATTGGGATTATGACAGTGCTGATGACTGTAAATACGAATCAATTGTAGTCAATCAGTCGAATGCGGTCAGTTTGTACGATGTTCCCAGATGAAAGTGCTCGGACAGACATCGCGGCTCAGCACAAAAAAGGCTTGTTATGTACTTATGCCATAATATTCCTACAAAGTGCCTATAGTACATCCTCTTCGAGATGCACAAATAAAGTGTCTCTTAGAAAGTATTTAAAACAAATCAGAAGATCCGTAAAAGATAAATCAAAATTTTCGCTTGTTGAAAAGTTCGGTCTGACCGGTCGGAATGGATTTCCTGGTGCGTTCTGCCTGGCGTATTTTTACGTATTTTAGCGTTTTTGCGTTTTTGCGTATTTTGCGTATCTTGCACCATTCTGCGCTAACACGCCCTCAAGTTCTGTCTGGCCCATTTCTGTGAAGTCCATGGACCGACCCCTATAATTTGCACCCAGGCAATTCTGGACTCGACCAGGCCTGACCACGAACAGACGCAAGAGCAGCAGTTTACACAAGTACCCGAGCACGACAATCTTGACGACCTGCTCGAGTCCAGCTGTGTGCCGAGCGCCGGTTCCAGTCGTGGATGCGCGTCGTGTTCAATGTCGCTTCCGGCCGACGACTCAGTCACGGTTTTGCGGTCGACCGAGAAGTCGATCCCGACCGATGGCCGGACGCTGGTGTACCTTTCGACGCCGAACGCGCGGTCACAGGCACGGTACGCTGCGCTACGACAAGTTTGCATGAACTCGCTCTCGCTCGACCCGTTCACGAGCTCGTCCGCCGTCATGTTTGGCGACGGACAGACTGGGTACGCGATTGCGCTGTTTTTCCGCATCAGGGACGACATGGCCCGCGGGAATAGCCGCTCGTACGCGCTGATCTGCATGAACGACGTCGAGACACAGTTGCAGGAGTGCTGGTCGATCGTCGTGCCAGCGTTCGAGGACATGGTCCGGTGGATCAGTGTGGACGCGGACGCGGCAAGGGCAGCAGTGTTGTCGCCTTCAGCGTCGATGACGGCAAGTATGCCTACCATGCCTCTCGGAAAGGGAATGACTGGGCAAGCCGAAATGAGCTTGCCGAATATACTGGTCGACGGGTATAGTCCTGACCGGTATTTGCGGCGGCAGCACGAGCCTAAGCCGCGGAACTTGGTCGACCTGACTGGCCAGAAAGATATCTTTGTTCACATTCATTTGTCATTCACAGTTATTCTCAGCGCGCTTTGTCGTGAGATTGCAAAAGGCACAATCAGGTCTGTCAACACCCGGTTTTGAGTAATCCTCCCAAGTAATTTTTTAGTTATGTACATATATCATAAACAAAATTTACAAAACCCCAAAATACGTTATCTTAGCTTTGTACAGTATATCGTATCACAAAAATTGAACAATGTCCCCTGTATTCTTCTGCTCAAGCGTGTCCTCTCCCAAATCAAACAAGTACTTTGGTTTGAACGGCCATCCCTCAAATGCAAAAAAGATCTCAACCAGGTCATCTGAGGTCAGTTTCCGAGTCGGTGTGTCGTACAGATGCCCGAGCGGACCTTTCAGTTCCTCTCTCGCGCCCGGCCCAAGATTGTCAATCGACTCGTGGAATGTCGCCCGCGGAGTGATAAACAAGTTTCGAAGAATGTACTCCATCGAGTGCATGTCAATCTTGTCTTCCCACTCCCGTTTTGCTTTCGGTCTGATGTCGAGCAGCACGAGCGGGCCGTGCGGGTGCGAATCTTCGGACTCGAGCCTAACTTTGGCCTGCACGAGCTCAGGCATGCTCGTCAGCAGCTTCAGCTTTGCCCTCTGTGTAGCGGTCGCGTACTCTTCGGTCGACGCGATCGCCTCAATGTCTGCAAACAGTTCCACCAGCGCACTCATCTTGCCTCTGTGTCCGTCCGGGCCGGCGAACGCCTTGCTCGCGACCGCGTCGCGCACCCACAGTAGCATCCGGACCCGGCCGAATTTTTGCAGCCAGGACCGGTACGCTATGCAGGTTATAAACTGCGACACCAGCTGTGCACCTTGCACGTTTGTGAAGTTACCGGTCACTAGTAGCTCGGTGTTGAAATCTGATGCTGGAACGATTTTGGGTTTGAACGCACCGTATTGCTCGAGTAAAGAGTACACTCGCCATTTATACGGATCAACTTGGACCGTCTTTGCATGTTTGAAGTCTTTCGTGTAGTCCTATTTTGTTAGTATTGGTTATATAATGTCATTATTATTCTCACTTTTTGCCATTTATAGTAGTTCTCCATTGGCTCAAGCAGCAAATGGGTCTTTGGATTCAATTCCTCATTCAGTACCTTTGACCATACTCCACAGCCTATTCATTAATCGCTGTAAAAGACGGTTTGGACTAAAACATACCAGGGTTACAGTCAATTATCTCTGCATCTTTATACACATTTTTCAATCCTAGTGCATGAATGATGTCTCCTAACACTCATTAACCGTCTGATCTCACGTACTCAAACTACATTTTAAACTCACGAGCCTTCTGGTCAGACACAAGATTCAGTCTACCATTCGACCGCGGTAATAAAGACCGCCATGTCTTCTGCCCGACGCCAGCCATTTCGTCTATTCTGTGCCCAAAACTGTTCACAAAAAATTCATTCATGAACTCCCAGCGGCTTTAGCTCCTGAAAATATCTATAAACCTTAAACAAGAACTATGTAAAAATTAGGTGACTACGTACAAATCATATTATCGTTCAGTTATTTACAAATTACTCAGACGCCTGAAAGTACCGTAACGCACTGTACAGCTTGACTCGCATCTCGTCCCATTCTTGGTCCGGATCACTCAACGCAGTGATCGCGCCTCCAGCACCAATCTTCCATTGCCGTTTCCCACACGATTCCACGCTATAAGCTGACCGAATCACAACGCTCCAGTCGCCGTGCCCGACAACGTCCCAGTATCCATGTACACCCGAATAAGGTCCTCGACGACGATGATTTTCCAGTTCCTGCAGGATCTCAACGCTGCGCCGTTTCGGAGCACCGGTCATGGATCCAGGAGGCAAAGACCCGAGCAAGACATCGATCCCAGACACGGCAGGCTTTAATTTTCCTGACACGACTGACACCAATTGGTGCACCGTGCGATACGTCTCGATGCCCATAAGTTGCGGGACACGAACGTCGTCGCAATAAATGGCCAAGTCATGTCTGATCAAGTCCACAATCATCAGATTCTCGGAGCGCTCTTTTGCTGACGTCAGGATCTGCTCGACTTCTGCAAACGGAATCGAGTCAATGTTGGGCACGGTGCCCTTAATAGGTCGTAGTTCACACATTCCTGTATTTTCGTCCCATCGTAGAAACCGCTCGGGGCTTAAACCGACCAAGGTTGACTTGTCAGACATAAGAAACGACGAATACGGTGCTGGATTGATTGCCTTAAGCCTATTGTAAACCGTCCAGTCAGACGCGATTTCGGACGTGCCGGGGGGGACATGTTCAGTCACAACTGTCTGATCCGTGACGCACAACTCGTACGAATCACCGAGCTCAAGATGTTTTTGTGCTCGAATAATTTTTGAAACGTACTGCTCTTTGTCTGGAAACTCGATTTTGATTGCTTCCTTGCCCGGCGCATTGTTGTCATGTAGAAACGCAGATTGCGACAAACCGGATGCCAGGCTTGTGATTTTCTCGACTGAGTCGTCTAGTGAAATCGAAACATCAATCGGTGCGAGTTTGTGAATGTACAATTTCCGGGTATTGTGATTGATTGCAATAGAATCTGTATAATACGCCAGACTGATATCTGGCGTTTCTGGTTTGGACTCGCTCTCAACCGACAGGCCAAGTCCAGACACCACGCCAGACTCGTAGCTAATAAACCCAATCACGCCGCCATGAAACGTCGGGTACATGTCGTACCCTGATTTTCTGCTTTGTGCCAGTCTCTGCTTGTACTCTGCAAACGAGACTCGGTCTGATCCAAGTTGGACAAAAGAAATCTGAGGGCTGTTGCGGGACGCGATAATATGCCATGCGTCGTCTTGTGATGTGACTGGGTGGTCAAACGTGTGTAAGCCTGTCTCATGCATGATGGTATCACCAACGACGTATGTGAAATGGGATGATTCGCCGAAACCGATGTATGACCATGATCCCGGCGCACCCGCTGATTCTAACAAAGCAAACTTGTTATGCCGGTCAAATGCAGACTCACACAAGTCTTTGATGAAATGCGAGATTGCTAAATGCTCAGGCAATGAGATGACATGCTGAATAATTTTGTACCACTCACTGCTTCGAGATGGATGAAGAACTTTTGGAGTGAATTTCTGAGTGTCGAGAATAGCAGGAAAGCCCAAAGATTCAAATTGAGATTGGCGTTTGATTAGGTATGAATGTGACAACGCGAGTATGTTTTGAACGGTTTGAGCACCAAACGTAGAACATATTGATTCAGGATGATATTGAACAGCCCAGAACGGTAACGAGCTGTGCTTGACTGCCATGAGGACTCTGTTTCCGTTTTCGTCCAAGTCATGAGTCCATGCGAGAGGTTGAATTGGATTATTTTTGTAATCTTTGTAGTCTGCGTACAGAGAATGATATCTGACGCATTGAAGCGAAGGCGGGATATTTATATAACAGTCACGTTTTCCGAGCTCAGTGATGTCAAGTGTCGAAATGAGACCGTGTCGTGGTTTCGGTAATTGACAAATATTGTGACCATATTGTAACATAATCCATTGAAACCCTAGACAGACACCGAATACTACCGGCGGACAAGATGAAGCTGTGATTGCTTTCCAAAGCAGTGGGATTCCTCCCATATCCGGTACCTGTTGCAATGGAGTACCAGGACCAGGACCGATGACAATGACGTCGAAGTAGTCAACAATTGAAGGTAATAAATCATCGGATACGTTTGTTAAATGAGCAGAAGGAACTACAGTAATTTGAGCAGATGAAGAAGAGGCATTTCTTAAAAGATCAATTAAATTATACGTAAAAGAATCATAAGAATCGACGAGTAAAATATTCATTATTCTTTCTTCTTTGTAAGCCGTACATATATATATACAAGAATGATAAAAAGCCAGCAAAGAATTAGTAATTTATATTATAATTAAGGTTTCAGGAGGTAAACCTTATGTCTAGCAAAATCTGATTTAAGAAATAAAGTTCAAATAATTTAAGATTAGCATTTTTAGCTTAAAGCATAATTTAATTTAACCCTATTTGTGAGCTTACTTGATCTGTACATTCCATCACTATACATATTGCATTACGTAATACTTACCCTCCCTTGCTGCGCCTTGCTGCACATCCAAACTATAATTCGCTCTCGTTTCCAGCCCAAACTCTTTTCCCACCTTTAAACGTCGTTTCACTTTCAACTCATTTTTTTACTTTTTGTCCAACTCAATCAAATCAAAACAAATCCGAGTTTCTTCTGTCAGGTTTTTTTTTTGCTCAGAAAACAAAATTCAAATGTTTTAAATCTTTTTTTTATTTTTGTTAAACTTAAAAAGCTTATTCAACTTACAATCTCACATCATCAAAACAATCAAAAACAGGGTCAGCACCACCCGGTCAGAAATCTCTACTTTTACTTGCAAATCAAAACAATCCACACGACAAATGTCAACTCCTTCAGTGACTCCAAAACCAGACGCATCTGCTGTTTCTACTCCTGCAACTGCCGCTGCTGCTGCTGCCGCCGCTGCTGCTGCCGCTGCCGTCGCGGGAAATAGCCGGTCTGCAGGTGGTGGACCGCCTCAGGGTCTATCTGCTACTTATACTGGTTACGTCTCAACCACTCATGACGCGTTAATTCTTTTCCAAGCTTGTATGCAAGGTCTTCTTCATTATGTTTCTAGAAGACCACACGATCGTGAACGCGCAGATCTCATCAGGTCGGGAAATATCTTTATCTTTAACGAAGGTACATCCGGAATCAAGCGATGGACCGACGGCATCGCGTGGTCTCCATCAAGAATCCTTGGAAACTTTCTTGTTTATCGGCAGCTTGAAAAGCCGTTTGCACCGGGCGAGAAAAAACGCGCCGCTAAGCGACACAGACGCAAGAAACGCGCAAACTCCTCGGACCCGTACCCGCAAAACGGTGACGGTGATGGCTCCTTCTTGGACCAAGACGAAGACGCCGGCCCAGCTTCTCCACAACAAAAGGTCCCAGTCCCGACCGTGCCTGCGGTTCAGGTCGCGCCTGCTCCGATGCCGACCGCGACTCCGGTCGGCGCGAATCCTGGGTATGATCCTGAAGCAGAACGCGCTTTGGTTGGTTCGCTTGTTGACTCGTATGGATTTAAAGATGGCGGCTTAATCAAAAAGACAATGTCGGTCCTTATTAATGGTAGTCCACACCATCTCGTGTCTTACTACAAGCCTGAAGATGTGATGCAAGGCAACTTTTCGACCCCTAGCACTAACCCGCTTCTCCGGGACTTAGTTATCTCGCCTGAGCTTACGCAACGCCAGAATTTCCGGATACCTCCGGATGGATCGAACGGTCTTGAACGTACTGTTGTTCCCGGTGGAATGGCTGTCTATGGTGTGTTTTATCTACTGCAACTTTTAAGCGCGCGACTAATCATTAGGTGGTGATCAGTACTACAGACCTGCTGGCGACGGAGCAGTTGCTACCGATGAACACGGTCAAGTCATCAGTGGTGACCCTTACTACAGACAGCAATATGTCCATCCTGGCTATCGGCCGTATCCTGCTGGGGTTCCGGTATACGCGCATCCGTACGCGTACGTTGCGGCCCAGGGCGCGCCGCCCGACCAGAAATTCTATCCTGGTGCGCCGGATTACAGCCAAATGTATGCCCACCCTCAGTCTGCTGCTGCACCGTATGGCTGGGCACCTCAATACCAAGCCCCACCTCAATTAGGTCCTCCAAACCCGCAAGGTATGCCTAGAGGCCAAGGAGGACCGATGCCAGGCACGCCTCAGCAGCATCAACAACAACAGCAACAGCAACCTCCACAGCAGCAACAACCCCCGCAACAAGCGCAGCAGCAGCAACAGCAACAACAGCAGCAACAACAAGTTCCTGTTCAAGCTCCTCAACAGTGTTAACGAGGTAAGACTTATATGTCCTGGCGTGTGAAGATAGGAAACGAGATATTTTGTTTTGTATTGATTTACGTTTTATGCGTGTTTTTTTTTTCTATGTTTTATGTAATTGTACTTTACTTTGTGACGTCAAAAAAAAAAAAGAGATTTATTCGATATTAGGTGTCCATGATGGAGGCACTGTTTGTGTTATTATTGTCATTTGAATGAATTATATTGAGGAGGATTAAATTTTTGAGTATTCCGAAATAAAGATAAGATTTCGAACTCAACAAGTGTATCATCGCAAACGCGTTACACTTTTATTCAATTAAATGTTTAAAGAAGCTTTTGTGTGTAAAGTTCAAGCCCAGACAATTCAAAATTGAACTAAAAGAAACCCGTAACCATATAGTCTAAGTGTATGATGGAAGCCGCTCTTAAATGTTTGCATCATTCATATACATATATAAATATATATATATATATACATTTTATACGCTTAAAAGAAGATGAAGTCATATTATTTTGACAATGTTAACGTATGATTTTAGTTTAAAATATAGTATATACATTTATTAATAATAAAGGGCGACCAGCGATTGGACCATGACTCTGGGGAAACAGCGTCGATTGCTGAACTTGAACAGCTCGGAGTGAAATATTATAGCTTTATAGGTTCTGATGCAATCAATGACGTAAACATGCTTGCAAATGAGAGAAATTACAAGAACCAGGACATTATCACGATTTCGCCTGAGTCATTTGGAGATTCGTATGAAGACAAGGTCAAGATGTTTTATAAAGAACATCTTCACGAAGACGAAGAAATCAGATACATCGTTGAAGGTGAAGGGTTCTTTGACGTTCGGGACTTGAATGACAGATGGATCCGAATGAAGCTTGCGCCAGGTGATTTGTTGATTCTGGTAAATAATACGATATACGTGTATATGTGCATTGCGCTGACTAAATAGCCGGCTGGAATCTACCACCGATTCTCGACTACGAGTACAAACTATGTCAAGGCCATGCGTTTGTTTAAAGATGAGCCAAAGTGGACTCCGTTGAATAGGCCGGCAGACTCGAATGAGTTCAGAGTACAGTATTTGCAGTCCGTCACCGCAAATTAAAACTAATTATAACAACGTCAGTGACTACAAACTAATAATAACAATATCATTTTTTATGTGTAATTTTGTAGACTATTTGAATTGTGCCATCGTATATATCTAAAGTGAAGGTGAGGCTCGCGATTCCCACCTCAAGACCAAATGATCCGTCTGACTCCAACACAAGCAAGAGTGCCGTCGCCACCGGCTGACATTAAACACAATCGGTACAGTCATACATCGTCTACGACTTCGAGGGGGTACGGGTATGAACCCTACTCTTCGCGCACGGCAAACTACCATGGTCCCGGACCAGCACCTGCCCGGACCGGAGTCAGAACAGGCACAACACCGGAGCCAGGAAGTGTCGCGGGCCCAAACTGGCCAGGCATATGTGGGGCACCGATAGCTGGTAAATCTACTCGGCAACTTGTGTGGTTGGTATGGAGATTGAAATGGGTGGTGGGTGTTAAAAGTTAGGGACTGACGAGAACTAGATTTTTGGCGCGACAGGCACGCTCGGGTCACAGGTCTGCAGATCGGCATTGGAGAGAGGCGAGTTGGTTATGGCATGTTCAAGAAATATTAAGAATACAGTTAACGTCAGGCCGGAATGGGCAGACAGACTGGAAACACAAACGTGTGATGTTAGGAGCAGGTTGATGGTTAAGGAAAGTGTTGACAAGACTATTCAGCGATGGAACCGGATAGACGTTGTCGTTAATACAGTTAGTATGGGTGTAATTTTACCATGCGAGGAACAAGAAGAACATGATGTGAGGGCCCAGTTTGAGACTAATGTGATGGGGATGGTATATATCATTCAGACCACATTGCCATTCATTCGTCTACGAAGCAGTGGACGGTACATTGTATTTAGTTCTATTGCGGGCATAATGGGAGTACCTGGTTTGGGACCATTTAGTGCAAGCAAGTTTGCAGTCGAAGGACTGATTGAGAGTCTTGGCTATGAGATTGAAGAGTTTGGGGGCAAATGTACGTTAGTTTACCCTGGTCATTCTGATGCCGAGGAATCACAAGAACAACGGAGTCCGCCGTGGCGTCACTTTGTCATCAAACCGATGAGCAATTCGTATCGGGGCACACCAGCCGAACATGCGCAGCGAATGATTCTGTGGGTTTCTGATCGACGCAACACAGCAGTGGTTAAAATTGGCGAGATTGTATGGGAGTTAGCACATAGTCGAAACCCTCCGTTGCGGTTACTACTAGGATCGGAAGCGATTGAAAGTATGAGAAATAAGCTTCGTCAGGCGATTGAAGAAGTTGAAGATTGGAAGTTTCTATTTGTCGGCGACGATGAATGAATGATATTACTAAGTTAGGAAAGCTTCTAGAACCAAGCTAATTTTAAGACCGGGTTTTGGATTAGGGCTAAGGAGTAGGGCTAGTGCATGCAAGATTTAAGTCGCACGTTGTGCCGCAACTGGTCTGTGCGTGGACGAGAGTATTTAAGTACCGGAGTCGATGTTCTTTATTATTGTGTATTATTAGTATTATTCTTGCTTAATACGTGTTATAATAACTATAAAAATAAATAGTAAATAGTAAATAGTAAATAGTAAATAGTAAATAGAAAATAAAAACATAAATCAGATATGCAAACATGATGTTTATAAGCATATGTCGATAACTGGTGGCTGGGCTAAACAATAATTGCTTTTTCGATACGGACAGCAAGGACCGATCCGACATCAACCGTTCGACATTTAATTCCAAAACCCCTTCTTTTTTTTCCCCTTCGTCTCTCGTCGCCCATCGTTTGTCGCACAGGTGTCGCACACAAAATCATTGCACGAATTCTCGTCTTCTCTTCCTTCTCTCTTTGTTTTTTTGTTGGTTTCTTCCTTTCTGCTTCTTTCTTCATCCCTCTCCTTTTTTTTTCTTTCCCCCTCCCGCTTTAAATTCGCTTTTAAAGATTATTATCCCGAAAGATTAATTTGAGTTTTGGATTGTTCATCCCGTGCTTTTTTTTGTTTTGGACTCTTCGCACACTCTCACACAGTACTAACATTCACACACATTCACACACATTCACACACACACACACACACTCTAAACATACTCAGTCCATTCAGCCTATTCAATCAAATCAATTCAATTCAAATTACCTTTTAATATTTCCTATTTAGTACATTCAATATCAATACTACACAAATTGAAGTTGACGTCATTTTAATCATCAACATCAACATCATCTCATCAAATTAGATCAATTAACCGGCTCTTTGGCGCATCCCGGTATAAAAATGAGTTATCAACGCGCAATTATTCCTCCAACTCATCGTATCAATGAACTTCTGGATGCTCTAAAACAAGAATTCGAAACAGTGACTGATGAAGCCTCCCTCTATCGAATGCACAAAGATGATTTCGATCATAAATGTCAGTATTCTTTTTTTCTGTTTTATTCCTTTTTTGCTCGTCTTTGAATTTGTCGGTGGTCGCAGCGCAAAAGCTATTTTGATTCATGCGTTCATCAAGAACTTCATCGTTGGGGTGTGGCCAACATCACCGTTCTTGGACTTGGAGATTCAAAACACTTCTCCTCTCCTCTCCTCTCACACTTCACCACTCAAATCCCGGTTCTCGCACTTATCATCGTCCCCTGACTTTACGCCGCACCTCCAAGAACCTAACCCGCTTTTTTTTTTTTTTTTATCTTGAACTATACTAACACTACTTATAGACAATCAACAGGCTGCTGAAATGCAACAAATAAGGCAAAATGTCTACGAACTCGAAATCAATCATCGCAAAATGAAAGAGCATTATGAAGAAGAAATTGCAAGACTCAGACGGGAACTTGAATCAAGAGGAGGCCATGTCCCGGCCGCTCTACCCCCATCTCAAGCTCCTCAGCAGTCTACATCCGGCCAAGCGCCACCTCCTTCACTTGGTCATTCATCAAGTAGCATATTCCAAGGCATCATGTCTGGTCAGTCCGGTCCAAGCGGACCATCGCTCGCCCCTCCACAGGAAAGCTCACTTCATCAAAGCACGCAGCAACCACAATCGCAGGCACCACCTGGCTTACAGCCGCAGCAGCCGCAGCAGCAGTTGCCTCCACAGGTGCAAGCCCAAGCTCAGGCAGGCCCAGGCCAAGCTCAACCGGGATACGGCTCGTCAGGGTATTTGAACGGATATCACAACGCGCCAATTTCGGCCTCGACCCAGATCGCACCTGCAAGACAAGTTGTCGAGTCCCGCACGTCGCCGCACATTTCACGAGCCAGCCCGGCATCACTCGGCAACAACCTTGCCGACCTGGACTTTGACCGAGTGCCAAACGAGTTCAAGAAACAGGCGAACGACTGGTTTGTGATTTACAACGACCGTGCACCCCGTATACTGGACGTTGACCTTGTCCACACGCTTGACCATCACTCGGTCGTGTGCTGTGTCAGGTTCTCGGCCGACGGAAAGTACGTCGCGACCGGGTGTAATCGGTCTGCGCAGATTTATGATGTCCAGACCGGACAGCGGATATGCCTTTTACAAGACGAGTCGGTCGAGCGTGAGGGCGATCTGTACATTCGATCTGTGTGTTTCAGTCCGGACGGACGGTACTTGGTCACTGGAGCTGAAGACAAGTTGATTAGGGTGTGGGACATTAAGAGCAAGAGCATCCACTGTGTTTTCTCAGGGCACGAGCAAGATATTTACTCGCTTGACTTTTCTCGCAATGGGAGACACATTGCGTCCGGTAGCGGTGACCGCAGTGTTCGGATCTGGGACATGGATACCCGTCAGTGCGTGTTGACGCTGGCTATCGAGGACGGCGTGACCACGGTTGCGTTTTCACCAGACGGCAGATTCGTTGCTGCCGGCTCGCTGGACAAGAGCGTACGGGTTTGGGACGCGGCGACTGGATTTTTGGTTGAGCGATTAGAGGCGCCGGACGGACACAAGGACTCAGTGTACTCTGTCGCGTTTGCACCAAACGGCAAGGATTTGGTCTCTGGGTCGTTGGACAAGACAATCAAGTTATGGGAATTGCAGTCGGCCCGAGGTTTGTCTGGCTCGCACAAGGGCGGTGTCTGCGTCAAGACATTTACCGGTCACAAGGATTTTGTACTCTCTGTAGCTCTGACGCCGGACGGACACTGGGTTCTGTCAGGCTCAAAGGATCGCGGCGTCCAATTCTGGGACCCTGTGACTGCACAGGCCCAATTAATGTTACAAGGTCACCGGAACTCTGTGATTTCGGTCGCACCCAGCCCGAGCGGGAAGTTGTTTGCGACCGGTAGCGGTGACTGCCGGGCCCGGATTTGGCGGTACATGGTCAATGGGTCGCAGTAGAGTATTTTTTTTGACGGGAGGTTAAAAAAAAAGAATAAGGCGGTCTTGTTAAGAGAGAGAGGAAGAGGTAGTAGTGAGTTTTGTAGGTCTTGAGAAGAAGATTTGTAATTGTATTGTATTATTTTTGTCTTATTACTTCAATTCACTGTTAATTATACTTTATACTTCGGTGCTTGAGCCGCACGATCATGATGTCAAATTTGACTTCTAACGAGCTTGAAGAATTCAGGGCAGGGAAGTAGTGATAGGAAAGTGCAACAGCATGAATGGAACTGGTGCAGTCAAGGCGATAATGAGGAGAGTGGTTTTGGTTCGGCCAGGAGATATTGTGAGCAGTCTACAAGGTTCAGCACTTAAAGGTATACACGTCAATAGACACTCACTGCCTTGTCATTCGCAGTTCGTGAGATTATACTCTACCACAGACTACGCCGACAACACCCGACAAGTAAACGATGCGATTGCGCTCGAGGAACTTGAAGACGAGACCGAGTATGAAGAACCCAAGTCTACGGTCGGTAACGACGCGCAGGTCAAGACATACGGAGCAGAACGGCAGAATGTTGACTACGCGAACGACGAAATTGCACAGCTTCACCTGTTTGAACGCGTGTTCAAGGCCGTGATTATGAATGCCCCGAGTAAACAAAGTTGATTGTAAATGAATATACCTACAGTATTCCCCCATTAGGAAATAGTATGCACTTGTCACGTGCATTAGTCTTTTGCACACAAATAACATACATCTTTGTTTGGTTCTGCGCTTCCACTCAAAATGCCTGTGACATCGAACTCTCCGGAGTTTGGCACCCAGCTTCGTCCACCTACAGCTAATCTTCAATCGCAACAGCAACAGCAGCAGCAGCAATATCCAATGATACCTCTAATGCCCGCCATGTCAACAAGACCTTCCCCATCATCAGAATCCCCCGGTCCAAAACTGCCACTGTTCGAGCATTTCGATCCGTACCAAATCTCAGCATCGGGCACAGCGTCACTGCACTCGACCTTCTTGCCCTCGCTTGCACCGCAACTGAACGAATACCACTACCTTCTCCCACCTCAGCCCACAATCACACAACATCTCTCGTCCCCACGGCAGCTCCAGTTTGCGCTGCCGAGGCCAAACTCGTTTGACGCACTTTCACTTTCGCAGACAAATTACTCAATCGTGCAGACAATTCCTGCAAAACAACCGAACGGGCAATCGCATGAATATTTTGACACATTGCATGTCCACCAGCACCCGCTTGCCCCAACATCGGTCCCCTTGACAGCACCTCAAACGACACAAATGACACGGCCAGCATTTTCGTTCTCGTCTTCTGCAAGCTCAGTTGCATCAAGCACATCGCTGTTAGCAGTCTCAAGCATAGACTCAACCTCCCTACTC
The DNA here is from genome assembly GCF_038497795.1 of Lipomyces arxii. Taxonomy (NCBI): domain Eukaryota; kingdom Fungi; phylum Ascomycota; class Lipomycetes; order Lipomycetales; family Lipomycetaceae; genus Lipomyces; species Lipomyces arxii. The sequence goes on along the minus strand of NW_027117708.1, from coordinate 118,695 downwards.
CCAGACTCGTCGAAACTTATGTTCCAACCTCTGTCAAAATCAGAGACCAATCCGTCACCAGAAATACCACGAATTATTGCACAGCAGCCAAGCCTCAAACGGCGGCAATCGCCTACAAACTTCGACGACGGCTCGACGTCTACTATCGGCTCAACCCAGGTTGACCAGCTCATGTACATCATCCAAGCCCGCGGTGCAAAAGCACGCAAGGACACCACACCAGCAGACGCAGATTTGCAGCACGACACCGATCAAAAACAACAGCAGCAGCAGTCAAGCTGGCAGACTACTGCAGCGGATGCAGAACCAGAGCAAAAAGCGGCCAAGAGCCAGGGCAAATACTCATGTGTCGAAGTCGGATGCGGCAAAGTCTTCAACCAGCGTACGCATCTTGACATCCATGGCCGAAGTCACACCGGTTCACGGCCGTACGTATGCGATGTGCCAAACTGCGGCAAACGGTTCTCGCAGCGAGGGAATTTACGCGTGAGCCTAATTTCTGCACTACATGTTTACATGCTGACTCTACGCAGACACACAAACGATGTCATACCGGCGAACGACCGTACGTGTGCCAGTTTTGCGACAAACGGTTTGCCCAGCGTGGTAACGTTAGAGCCCATCTTCTAACCCACGAAGACTACAGACCGTACGTCTGCAAGCTCGATGGTTGCGTCAAGAGTTTCACCCAGCTCGGCAACTTAAAGTCTCACCAAAACAGATTTCACGCAAGCACACTTAACGTTCTCGCGGCCAAATTCCAGGTATACACGGCCGACGAATATGACGAGTCAACCATCCCGGCAGATGAAAGAGACATGTTTGACTACTTCGCTGAACTGTATCGAAACTCAAACAAAGGCATCAAAGGTCGCGGCAAGGACTCGTACAAGCAAATCAAACCCACAATCGCTGTTGCTGACCAAAAAAGCATTCCGCCGTCGCCTGCAATCGAAGTAGTCACATCAGCCGATCCGAAGGCAGCAGCGTCCACCCCGCGTGGCCACTTCTCGCCGCTCCGTGCGTTCGCACTGTACGACTCGTTCAAGTACAAACCAACTCCGCCCGCGTTCCCGCTCCCGCCACTTACCGACCCTGGCGCACACATGGGGCCGACCGGGCCGCCGTTCGGCGCACTCGGTCCGTCTTTCTTTTGATTTATTTGGTTTTGGTATATTGGTGTATTTTTACGGGTTACATTGTCGGTTATTGTGGGATACTGGTTCAAATGGCATAGAATGGATTTGCATTAGTCTATATCACAACCGCGGTCCCTTCAACCGCGTCTGCAAACTGCACCGACGGCCGCCTCCACCGCCGCGCAAACACGTCGTCAGAAATGCTAATAAGCTGCCCTTCACACGTCCACGACACCGCCGTTACCTCGGTCCTGTGCCCGCCCACGAACGCAGTCGCACTAGACTGCGGTCTCGCAAACCCCCCTACCCCGCGCCCGGACTCTGGAAACACGACAACGCACTTGTCCGTACTCCCGCACGCGACCGCGCCGCCGCCACCAGATAACCCGCCTGCCCGGACCGCCATCTCGGACGCGACATCGAGCTTGACGTAAAACGACCCGACCTTCAATTTCTCGGCGGACACGGTCTGCAACACGTCCGCACGGTCACCAAACACAGGCGAGTACGCCGCAACCACACCCGACCGCGTCAGACTCCAGACTCGCGACCCGACAGTGTCAAACTTCAACGCCGTCACACCGCCCAACCCGTCGTCCGCGGTGCACGCGACTGGCCTCGCAAACCGCTTTTCCAAACTCAACGTTCGCACGTCCCATTTCCTCACACTAGACCCGTTCTCCCCACCTGTCAGCAGCACGCTACCATCGACCGCGAGCGCAGTCACTGACCTGGCAGGCACACTCGACTGGGCCCGTCGTCCCTTTTCGGGGTTGTGAGCCCGGCTGATCTGCGCAACAGGCAACACCTCGACGCTGGACCGGGTGCCGGACCGGACCCCGGCTCGCACGTCAAACAGACTCACTGTCCCGCCCCGGGTCGTCGTCGCAATCACGGAACTCGAACCCGCAAACGAAATCTGCTTGAGCGAGTGGCCGTCACACGGTTGCAACTCCGCAACACATTTCTGCGTCTGCACGTCGAATACCCGGCCTGTCTGATCCCCCGACGCAGTCGCGAACAATAAATCGTCGTCCGAAAACGCAACATCAAACACCGCGTTGCTATGACACGCCATCTCAAATAGAGGTTTTCCTATCCCAATTAGTACAGCTCCTCATACACAGCAACAGCAAACTCACGAAGCGACTTCCGCGTATCAACATCAAACAACGTAACATGCCCCCCCTCATCAGCAACAGCACTGACCGCGTTCACTTTCCCACTCGCAACAGCAAACGGCACCTTCCCGCTCCTCACCACATTCACATCCTCGCTCGCGCCCGAAACCCATGACCCGAAATCATGTCGATTCGCGTCCGCAACGGAAAAAAACCGCCGGCCTTCAAGTTCCCGCACAAACAACCGCCGACTAAGACGGCTAGCACCGAAATCAACAAATTTAGAAACAGATTCACACACAATAGACTGTCGCCGCGGTCGCTCGTCACTCACACGCGCTTTCTTTCGTATCGAACTTGGGTCTGGTGTTAGCACACCTCGATGTCTCCCGTTCAACACATTCTGCTGGTCCGTAATGTCTCCCAAGAAAGACGCGTTATTCTTCCTTCTTGATTGTGGCGAAGCATCCCGCAAACTTGAATTTGAAACCGGTGAAGAGAACATTTCGCCAGCTGAATCCTGCACGACGTGTCCCTGGGAGTTTACTTAGTTCTCTGTTGGGACATATCAAATCATGGGTTAGGGTAACATTACGCGTCATGTTCGTGTTTTTTTCTACGCTCACAATTAGATATCAAATGCGAAATCATACATTATGCAATCGAAACGATTAAACCGCTTCTAAACTCCACCAAGGTCCCATATTGCCTCGTTTCTGCTCCTCGATCCTCGGCGAATCCCACCTGTCTGTCCCGTTCGCGCTGCTGTCGTCGTCCGCCTCCCACCCAGCACCGCCTGCCCGTTTCAACCGCTCAATCTCCCGCTGGATCGGTTCTGGCTGCTCCTCAATCGGGTACGGTCGCGGCACTATCAGCTGCTGGAAACGGTATCCGTCCGGTGCTGGAATCGCTAGAGGCGTCTGCACCTGGTCAGACCAGCGCTGCATCTTGCTCGCGCCGTCTACTCTCACGATTTTCTCCACCGCTTCTTGCGACGGCCCCGGGCCAAGCCGGTTGAAAATTGGATTCAGATGCGCCATCAGCACATGCGAGTCGCGCATAGACAGCGTTTCAAATGGTTCCTGCCGACAATTTTGCCAAAGGCATACAAACCCGCCAACATCTTCCTGCTTTTGAATATGTTGCTGCGCAATATGACCTTGCAATAACTGTAAACTGTCTAACGCATGATCACATCCCCTCCACTTACACGTATACACCCGATTTTGCCGACCCTGCCCGGCCTGGCGAGTCCGATCAAGATAGCTCATAGGCGCCGAGCCGGACGTGAACGGCGAAATCGACTCAGAAATCGTACTGCTAGACTCATCCGTTCTCATTGCCTCATCTTTGGTCTTGCCAATTGGCGTTTTTTTTTTTTCATTGAACGTTGCAATTGACTTACTGGTCCCGCTCCGAACTAATGTCACTGGAGGTGAAGCCACTTTCGCCAACTCAACCGACGGTCGAACATTGTTCGATCTGGACTCACCACCAGGACTCATCATCACTTGACCATCAGGCTTGGGTCGCGGCAACTCAACCAAGCCACGCGCTCCTTTCTCGCCGGCCCGTACCATTTCCGGCTGAGCTAACACCGGACGCTGAACATACTCCACACCTACATTGTTTGCCTTGCTGCCTGGTGTCAACTCATGAGGCTTGAGTGATCTCATTGCAGCCGCCGGATCGTTCTTAGGAGAGGCACGATTTATGTGTGCCGGTGTCGAATCTGATGGTCGGGAACTAGACCCTCGATCATTATTGGACATTACCGTCCGCATTGCAGCGGCCGGGTCCGAATTGCGTTTGTTAGATGCTTCCCCAGTTAATTGTTTCCTAGCCAACTGGTTGCCTTGTCTAGGGGCTTGTTGTCTAGAAGCTTGGTCGTCTCCTTGAGAATTAAAATTTTGCATTAGCGCAGCCGGATCATTCTGTCGCGCCGTTTGCTGATTGGATTGCGACGGCCGTTTCTGCAGCGGCAACGAGCCAACCTGCGATGACAAGCCACGCATAGCCGCTGCCGGGTCTCTATTGGTTTTATCCAGGGGTGCCGACCGCTTCGCTGTTGGCTGCTTTGGTGATGCGCTACCTAGGTGAGCAGCCAAACTAGCACCACCGGAGGTTGATACAGAAGGTAAATGCGCGGCCAAACTCGCTCCTGAAGAGAGTCCAGATTCGATTCCCAAATGCGCAGCGAGGCTCGCACCCATTGCCAATCCAGACTCAACAGTTTTCGATGTGCCATGGTGTGCTCCTAGGTGCTGGTCCGACTTCCCACTCGCACTCGCAGACTGCAAGCCCGCCGCCAGTGACACACCTTCGTTCGGCCCGGAATGTATGCGCTGTAGTTCCGTCTGACTTGTGCTGTTCAGCAACTTAGGGCTCGACTGAGGCGATGCTGATTGACCAACTTTGGAAGACCTACTTTGCGTAATTGAACGAGCCATTGGTTGATCTTCTGGCACCGTCCCCGGCGCTCGCTGATTCGCAGCCGACGGTGAAGGTGCTGCACTCGCTGTGCTTGTAGATGCTTGCGGTGGAAGTACGCTGTTGCTTGAAATCGGAGATCCTGAACTTCGTGCATTAGCATTCGCCTGAGGTGCCGGTTTTTGCTGGTTGGTGCCAGTGGTCTGTCGTGGTGCTGGGGAGTTCTGCACACCTGACGACCTTTGAGTAGAAAAAGCACTGCTCGCAGCGGATGAAGAAGCTTTACTTGAACTAGTAGCACTTGTATCAGTCTTACTTACAGCAAAAGCTGGCTTTCCGCCAACGGGATTAGTAGTCGACTCAAATGTAGAATTATGAAGCGACCCTGCTGGCCCATACGCCGCGCCCAAGCCTGAAGTTTCTCTTGGGGTGGGAGGCGGCAATCGTACTCCAGAATCAGCACCAGATGGCTGACCCCCATCCGCTGCGGAAACATCATTCTTTGTTCCTTGCGGCTGCTGCTTCATCTTCCTGTCACCAATCTGTGGTGACGCGTTAGATCCGGAGACTGGTTTTGAACGCGCAGACAGTGATGCAGCCCAGGTATCAGAAATTCTAGCAGTACTGGCACTCGCAGACCCTGGCAACTGCAGAGTTGAGGTTTTGGGATAATAATCTGCACGGCCGATCTTAGTTGTAGCACTCGATCTTTGTGGAGCTTTTGGTGCAGGTCTATGGTCAGCAGCCGAGCCTGTTCGTGAAGCCGGTCGTTTCAGCGACCGAGGTGATTGCGACTTTGAAATTGGAGACGCTTCCTGTGATCTCGGTCCTGTCAGCATTTTATTCACAGCGGTAAACTGTTCCACAATCAGGCTATCTTCTAGCGTCTCCGGCTCAGCCACAGCCGTGTCAGCTAAAGGTTGCCGTAAAGTACTTGCTACATTTGAAGCTGTGTCGTTTAATGCGTCAACTTCCATGGCATCTGGAATTTCCGCCGACGCCACAATGCCAGCAACCGTAGTTGCCTCTTGGTCTACTTCCATTGGTGCAGGACCGAGAGGCGATCGCTCTATCACAGAAGAATTTGGAAGTTTGTTGGATTCTATTCAATTGTAAGCACAATGTGTCAAACACAAAAGAGTGAAAAGCTTACGAGACTTGCTATCTTCCGCAACGCTTGTTGTAGATATCTGTTCGGTGCTTGCCGTTCTGTTCATAGCCGCTGGTATGCCGTCATCGCCAACCTTATTAGATGGGGTGGGCTCCTCCACACGCTGAGGCGGGTCAAATGCGTCCCAATCTAAGGCCTCATCAAGAGTAGTCAGATCCATTTGCTTAAGTATGAACGGATTAGGTCCTAAAGCTAAGGGCACAAACTGCTGATTGAGCGGCTCCATTTGTCGATGCCGACCAAGAACACGTAAAACATGCTCTGCTATATTAGGCATACTACTTGCTGGTGGTGGCTTATCGCTATATGACGGCATAAAAGGGAGATGGACGAGGTTCCTTGTTTGAACCTCGTTTTCAGATTCTTTGACAAAATCACTGGCGAGTTGTTGATCGGCTCTATCAGAATACTTCTCAGCAGGCTCATTGATAGATCGTCCAACAAGTTTGTCGACAGGCTGTTCAACAACGTTCATGACAGACTGTTCAAGACCTTTGTTAATATGCTGTTCGACAGATCTGCGAGAGGGCTGTTCGCCGAATTCGTTAGGAGTATCATCTAAACTGACAGGTTGTGCCACAGTTGTCGAAAGATTTTCAACAGAGGCTGAAGTACTCCCAGATCCGACCCGACGACTCTCATCTTTTCGAACATCAGCAGTCTTTTGTATCGTGTCGCCAGCCTTATTAGGAATGATTTCATCGGTCTTCGCTCCTGAAGCTATAAGCTTCGCTATTCTTGCTTCTAACGCTAAAATAAACTTGTTCATTCTCGTCGACGCTGAAAGCATTGTGTTTATAGCTTCCACAATACCGGTCTCATTTTGAAGTCGAGCCCTCAAAAGCTTTATCTCGGATAGCCATACACTAGCAATCTGCCTGCTTAAGTTATGAACTTGGGCCATTTCATTGACAGAAAATAGCTCTAGTTTTTGACTGTATTCTTCGACGATGGAATTAAAGTTAATAGTACCATTGTTCGTCACTACAGGATGAATTTGTCTAATCTGTAATTGCTGTATTATTTGTCGAAGTAGCTTCTGCTGCAGCTGCTTGGATGTCACAGCAGGTACATACTTTGATAAATTGTTCAATTTCGTCTGTCCGTCGCCGGCTGCAGGCGTACTATTCAAAGATAATACGTTTGGTGCAGTTGTTGGGCTCAACAAAATTGGCGAAGCCTCGCTAGCACCAGTGCTGAGTTGCTGTGTTGCCTGATTGCCGGTAGAGATGAGTGGATTCTGAGCAACTCCGTCTACCGCCTGGGCCGTAGATACACCTTCTGCAGATGTCTGCAAATTTAGAAGCGCTGCTTTGCCAAGAGACCGCTGCCGACTGTGAGTTTGACGAGTTTGCTCTGGGCGAACCCGCGTAGGCGCAGCAGATTCTTGCTGTTCCAATGCCCCAGTGGAACTAACGCGACTCAGTTTCTCTGTAGTGGCCGGAGTGGGTGCTTGCTGCTCTTTGGGTTGAGCACCAAGAGGCGGGACAGGTCTTTGAGAAGTTTTTAAGGCTGAGCCGTCTGGTAAACCTGTCAAGATAGGTCCATGAAGTGTATTTACCTTTTGTATTGGGGCCTGTTGCCACCCGAATTGGCGGGTCAATGAAGACGACTGCACCTCTTGAGCAAAGATAAGGGGATCATAGTCTTGCAAATCCCGAAGTGCCTGCTCGATTCGATGCAGGGCCGTTCGAACAGATATTCTCCGAGTGTGAAGTTCGGCGCGACGGGCGTCAACATCAGCAGGAACAACAGGCTCCACAGTAGAAGCAGAAGAAGCTGCTAAGGTAGATGCCACTTGAGTGTTGACTGGAGGGAACGAGCCGAGTCCTAATCCACCAGAGGCGGTGTTCCAAGGTTGCATCGACAGTGAAATAAATCAACCAATAAACTAAACTGGCGGTACAGAATGATCGTTCAAACTAGATCGAGCGTTCGGATAGTTGAACTAACCATGTGCGCGATTGATGCGCGTAGATGTCGGTATCCCTTCTGGTTGAAACTGCTCAATGAGAACAAACGCAGGTACCATAAAAAATACTAACAGATTCGCTCAAATAATGACTAGTAAGAGGCAGTTTGGTACCGAAGGCTGCGTCGCATCTGGATCGAATAAACTATGCCCTCAACCAGTTCACCAATATTGCAATTATTACCCTTACCCTTACCGTAATTTACGGCGGGGTTTGTACCGAACCTTACTCAAGGGCAATTAAAAACAAGGTGCGTGACTGCTTTTTTCAATTATGCACCGTGCGGCGTTGACAACGCAGGGCCAGTCGAGTATCAGAAAGGGAAAGCCCTGAACAAAGCAGAACTTCCTGCAATAGCACATTTCAACGCCAAAACACATTCACAATGAAGATCTCCAAAGGTATGTAATACCGTTGAGTTAAGCTTGGTTCTTTTATCAAGCTGTTTGTGCTTGTATGGATAAGGTGCTAATTATATAGATGTCTCTTCGTCCCGCAGCAAGTCTCGCAAGGCTCACTTCGCCGCTCCATCGTCTGTGAAGCGTGTTATTATGTCTGCTCCTCTCTCCAAGGAATTGCGGGAACAGTACAAGGTTAGATCTATGCCAATTCGTAAAGATGATGAGATCTCCGTCGTTCGGGGGTCCTACAAGGGAAAGGAGGGCAAGGTTACTCAGGTCTACCGTCTTAAGTACATCATCCAGGTCGAGAAGTTGACTAAGGACAAGGCAGATGGATCTTCAGTTCCCGTTGCTGTTCACCCATCCAAGGTTGTTATCACCAAGTTGAGACTCGACAAGGACAGAGAGGCTCTTCTTGCCCGAAAGGCTGTTAAGGCTTAAATGTACATTTACAAAAAAGAGTAATGGCTGGTTATAATAAAAAATTGCTTTTTATTCGGAAAGTATTATAGCATAAGGAATATCATTTGATTCTAGAACTTTGCCCAATACTTTTTTCCCTACTTGATGAAATCGATAGCGATTACGTCTATAATTTTTAGTTAGTCACAGACTTCTTGGGAAATTATCTCCACGCGCACGACGACATTTGTTTAGGTGTGACAATGTTGGTAAAGCATTCTGTGTCTTGCCATTCACTGTGGTAAACGATTCCCATATATTGACTTTGTCGGTCTGATCTTTTTCAGTTTCGGCGCCGCTTGCGGCAGAATTCCTCTTCTTTTTCTTCTATGGAGAACGAATTTTGAACGTGAATGGACATTTAATTATGTAGAATGTAAGGTGAACCTTTTCAATATGTCTACCTTGAGTGTAACGCTTAATACTTCGATTTGTGCAGAGGAGCTTGTGTACCGAGGTAGATGCTTAATTCGTTTCAAATTCATGCTCTGTATCATGCTAGATTTCAGCAAAGTCAAAAACCAGCAAGTTCGTCATCAATTAAGATTTACGTATCGCGTTATTTACACAGACGTTCTGATGGTCTATGTCAACTACTCTATATAGAGGAGCCATCATATTGTTGCGGGTTAGGTCATATAGGCATGGATTTTGAAGCTGGCCACTGAACAAGTCATCTCTAGTTTATCTCAATTCTGTCTTGATGCCAAAGGAAATGAAGTCACGGCCGTTGACTCTGTCTTTTGCTAAATATGTTTGGTCCTTGCCAATTGACGATGTCTCAAAAGACACACCTTTACTTGACAGAAATTCCTCCTCGACCTGTCCGCTCTTTATATGGACGTCAGTGTCTGCAGTAACTGACACTAACAACCCTTGGTCTGAACCTAATTGTACTGCTGCCTTCACTTCTTGTAAAAGCAAAGAAGTTACTGCCAGAGAAAATCAGATATTCATCGCAGATTTAATTGCTTTGGAGCCCGTTGAAGAGCTCCCTAGTTTGACTTCGGGCGCACTTGACAATGACTCTAAAATTCAAAAGCAATACTCTTTTGATACTTCTGAAACTTACATAACAGTAGACACGTTATACAAATCTGGCATTTTTTCGAGATCTGACACTTCCTTAGAGTTTTTTTCTGATTCTGAACTGTCGTTTTCTGTGATAATGACTGCCCATCCGAACTCTTCCTCAGGGGTAAAAGAAAATCAAGGCAAGGACGGCAAGTTACTCTCTACTGTTAGCAAAAAGGAAAAGCGTAAGGATGAACAGTACGGAGCAAGTGCACAGTTGGGCAAAGCCTCGTCCCAGAATTTCCCGGAGTCTTACAAAACTGCCGCAGGCAACGAATGTGTTTTGTTTGTACCGAATCTTCGGAAAATTAATAAGTAACACACAAAGTATGCTTATTGTAACTAGAATTCTGTCTTCTAGTGTCCGGCCTGATGACAGCGAACTCACTCACGACACCAAGTTGCTATTTGTGTGTCTATTTTTGATTGAAGGCTGTACCAATTAAATACAAATTACAACTGTTACAAACCCTATTATCAAATGCTCTGAAAGCAAAACGATAAGTTCAAATCATTTTCCGTTAAAGCAGCACTTTTACGGCTAGTTGTACGGTTGCAGTTCGTTATTGCGGGTTAGGGCGTAACGGTTTAGAGAACTGTCGTGCAAAAAACAATGTAGCATGAAAACAGTACAAAATGACTTCTTCGGCTGGCCTTGCAACTGTTAAATTCTTACAAAGTGCCGCATATGATTTAATCCAAACTTCTCCGGCAATTTCGGCACACCTGTATGAACGCTTCCTTGAGACTGCAGAAGTGTTTGACTTCAGCCTGCCGACCCAGCAGTTGTCGCGCTTAGCTTGTTTGGCATGCAATACTGTCTGGATTCCGGGCTGCAATGTTCACGTGTGCTTGCATGATTATGGCCCTCGAGATAGACCGAGCAAAGTAGTGAAAAAACGGAAAGATAAACGGCAGCGACTTGCAGCACTTGATCTAAAGTCACCGAAATTCATCTTGAAAGATGAGATACTCGTGAATAGGTTTACAGGAAAAACCGTCTGCTATGTCTGTCTCGTCTGTGAACATGTCACTAGATTTCGACTTTCACCGGTGAACAAGATTCCAGCTTATCCTTTGGTGCCGGCAGAATTAACACCGATGGCTATTCCCGTATCTACGCCTCTGAGAACAAATGCTGAGCCAAAGTTACAGACGCCAAAAGCGGTCACTCCTACTTCTACTCCAGTATCGTCAAATGCGTCAAGTAAGAAAAGACAAAAGATGAGAAAACAAAACTCGTTGCAGCAAATGCTCGTTAAAGCAAAAGCTGAGAAACAAGGTCGCACCATGAACCTGATGGACATGATGAAATCTGCTAAAAATGGATGATTTACGATGCATTTACTTGCAAGGTTTTCATATTAGAATAATCAGATGCTGTTTCAGCGTGAGCATTAGGTGCAAGAAACGACTAATCTCGTTTGAACACAGATTGCTACAGAATAACGCTAGAAAGGCAATAAATCAAGTATTGGTCTATGTTACAGTCTACATTACAGTTCATATACATCTTGTGCATGACAACGAGTTGGCATGTATCAAGTCATTTCGAGTCGTTGCTTTTCATCTTCAGAAGAAGAACTTCGGTCGACTGCACTTGCACTCCAGATGGCGTTTGGAATTCTAATCAAATCGCAAAATGTCTGCGTTTGCTTATTTTTATACTCCTGTGCTTTGCAATGTTAGTATGAACATGAGCATTAGTAAAATACATACGCTGTTGTTTGAAGTTTTCGTATTTCATTCCTTTATGAACTGGAGCAGTTTTCCTGAAGTCGAATGGAATTTTAAGCTTGCCTGTCTGGCAAATGTTCTCGTACACCCACTTTTTGGCCTCGGCCAAATCCCTGTCAACAGCCTCCTTGCTGATGTCCGGTAATTTTCTGCCATCCATAACCAGGTACGGTGCCATTGCTTTAGTAATTGCCAGCCACTCTGGATCATATGTTAATCCTTGGTTAGAGTTGGCGCCTTTTTTTCCTGGAATCGAAACGACTTGCAGAAATTGTCGCCCGCGTACACATTTATCCATTGCCAGAAATCTGGTTTCGGGAAATGCCTTTCCCGTATCAAACGCCAGTAAGTGTTCAGATTGTGAAGCATCAACATAATCCGTTGTTTCTGTTGTAGGCGGCGCAGTCGACATAGTGTCGTCGCCCAGAGTGTCAATATCTAATTCAATCTCTTCCTTATTTTGATTATCAGCAATAGTTTCATCTTTGCTGTTTTGTGTTTCTGCTCGCGTTTTCAGCGTACTTTCTGGACTTTTTTCTTCAGGCTGTCGGTCATGCTTAACAATAGCTGGAAATTTAACATGCAAATGTCCACTAAGCCAATTCCTCGGTCTGATCTGCTTCAATAAAGCCATTGCAGGTGGTGATCCCAATTCTCCGCGCTCTACATCTGACTCAAAATGTTTTTTCTTGTGCAACAATTCTTTCAAATCTCCATAGTGTTCGATTCCTGCGGGCCAGTCATGCGAAAGCACAATGTCAATTTTTCCCGTTATGTTTGAGAGCTTTTGAATTTCGTACTGTCTAATATGATATGCCGACCGAACCGAGGAGTAACTATATGGTAGCCGTTCGAAATGTCCGGTTCGATAATGGTTTTCGTTCCAGATACCTGAAAGACCGCCTATTCGGACCCCTTTAAAGTTGATGACATTCGCAGCACCCATGTAGTAAATATTCCTAGCTGCCCAACCCCCATAAAAAAGCTCACGCATATAGCTACTAGCCTCATGATTACCGCCTATGAAAATGGTCGTCATGGGTGCTGTCTTTGTCCCAGCATAGTAGTCCGCAAAGTCGCCTAGTTGTCTGTATTTCTGCGGAACGGACATGCAATTCAAATCATACATATTTCTCACTGCCTATTAAATAACAATTAGTAGACGCCACCTTAACAGGATCCTTATTCATACTTGAAAATCACCGCCAACAATTAGCAGATCAATCTTGACCTTCAGTTGTTTGATTGCGTTGTATATCTTATTCAGTTCGCCATGACCGCAACCCACAAATGCAATATTAATCATGCCCTCTTTGTCCGCTTCTTCTTCTTCTTCTTGGCTAATTTTCGGCTCGACAACCTCGTCAGTCATTGAAGTTTTTAATTACCACTCGATTTCCCCGGTCCAAGTCAAGGTACAAAGATCACTAGTTACCCGGATTTAAGATTATCCCTGGCTCGAAGGCACAAAGCAACTAAACCTTATTGTTTTTAAATGCTGTTATGCTTCGGGCTTTGAGTTGCTGTTAACTGCTGTAATTACTGCTAAATATACAAAATACAGGGCAATAGCGAGTTCAACAGGCTCAATTGAGTTCAAATACAGTAAAATGGATTTTCTGAAACCTGAAACGGTCATGGACCTTGCAAATATCAGATCTGCATTGATCAGAATGGAGGACACGATCGTGTTTAACCTAATAGAACGCGCCAAATTCCCACGACAAGACATAATTTACAAGGCAGGCGGGATCGAAATTCCAGGATATGACGGGTCCTTTATGGAATGGATTTTAAGAGAGGAAGAAATTGTTCACTGTACGTTTTGGCCGCCAAGTACAAATTTCAAAACATCTTTTGAACTGACATGAGCTATAGCAAAGATCCGTCGGTACGAGTCACCAGACGAAGTCCCTTTCTTTCCTGAAGTCCTTTCAACTCCAATTCTTCCACCGTTATCATACCCAGCAGTGCTCCATCCACATCCGAACAAGATTAACGTTAACGACAAGATTAAGGACTTCTATGTTAACCATATCGTGCCCTCAATAAGTGCAGAAGGTGCTCAGGCTGAGAACTTTGGCAGTAGTTCACTGTGCGATGTCGAATGTCTTAGATCCCTTTCGCGAAGAATTCATTTTGGTACGTTGAAATGCGAGATTCTGTAGTCGAATGAATAACATGTCTAGGACGATTTGTAGCGGAGTCAAAATATTTATCGGAAACAAAAAAGATTACAAAGATGATAATTGCCAAAGATGCAGCTGGGTTAGATGAAGCAATCACAAATAAAGTAGTAGAGCAACAAGTTCTGGCTCGACTGAAAAAGAAAGCGGAAACATATGGCATCGACCCAAACATGACTGCCAATCCAGACACTAACAAAGTCAACGCCGAAGCGGTCGTGGCCATGTACGAAAATTGGGTCATTCCACTGACTAAAGTTGTTGAGGTTGAGTACCTGCTGCATAGACTGGACAAGGAATAGACAATAGATTTCTATTTACATATCTCACAAATCCTTACCAAGTATATCCTATTCTAAACATCCATATCATTTAATCCCAGATCTTCATTCTGCTCCTCTGTCCGCTCAAACTCCTCTATCGTCATGTTTGGATCTGGATCGGGCGCATACACATTCTGCACGTAACTAGCTGCGAGCGGGTCTTCCAGAATAAGGGTAAATTTGGTCTTGCCATCGATGGCGTCTCTCAAGTTTGACAAAAATGTAGCGAATCGCTGAATACGCTCAGGATCCATCGAATCACCGGCTTGACTGTACACTCTGTTATTCAGTTCATCGTATACTTCGTCAAGAATGCCCTCGACAGTAGTGAACCTTCCTCCGAGAGTCCCTTGGGTAAGATCAAGATTTAATTCCGGAACCGTAAGTGCGCATGTCTCACTCTGTTGTGGTTAGCAGCTCTACAGCGTAGTAATATCAAGCAGTCATACCTTTAAAATGTCTCGAGCCATATCTTCTGGATCGTCAATTTTCAGTGTAATTCGCTTTCCCTTCTCTGGAATTTCACCGCCAGTCTTAACTTCGTTGCTCTTGTAGCCGCAATTATCGCACACTGTACTCATAATGACAACTTCTTTGAAATGTGGAATATCGACAATCTTCATATGAGTGTCACACCGTCTCAAACAACTTGGGCATGTGGCCTGGAAACTGTGCACTTCGTCATTTGTAATCTCAGGTGTGGTCGCGCCTTCAACAGCTTCTTCCTCGGCGTCTGCATTCGTTAGTCCAAGCGACTCGTTCTGTTCTGGGGTTCTGAAGTACTCGTCTTTAGACCATTTCTCGTGTGTCTCACCAGGCTTGAGTTCAATCCAGCTGTTTCCTGACGGGTCATTGATCGTAACCTCAAACGGAAACGACTTGCCGTCAATCATGTCTTGAATCTGCCCCAAAAACGCTTCAATCTTCTCATACGACTCCGGGTCAGTGTATTTCCTCACTGGTTGATCCGGTCTCAAGTCGTCTGCGGTCTCCGACAGCAAACCTTCGACGTTGGTCAACTGTCCGCGCTGGTGCGGAATCTCAAGCTGAATCGACGGAAACGTGGCATCACACGACTCAGATTTAACAATCTGTCTGTTCAAGTCCTCTTTGCTCTCAAGCACGAACTTATACCGTGAACCTTTTTCTTGGATCTCACTAGCCGGCTGAATCTCTGTGTTCCGAAACCCACAGTGTGGGCATGCAAACGACATTAAAATAATTTCCCGGAAGTATGGAATACGCGTCAAAAGCAGTCTGGTCGAACCATTCTCGTGACAGTTCATGCACAGCGACTCAATTTCTGTCACCGGCTGCGGGTCATCGTTTGCTCCATCTGCCGCCTCAGTCAACTCTGGTGCATTTGCAATAGATTCAACGGTAGACCCAATGTTCTGAAAGTTGTCGGTTTCACCACCTTTCTCTGGTAATAGCGGCATATCTAATCTCTATTTGGTGGGGGAAAACCAGAAAAGAAGTTTTGTGTGAATGATCCCAATTGCTTCTTTACGTAATTTTCATTAGATGTCGAAACTTTATTAACGCCCTAACCGTAAGTATTAGTTGGTAGTCGCGTGAGCCTGTTCAACATCAAACTGAATTTACAGAAAATCAACTTGGATGTCTTATTTTTATAGCTCATTAAAACCGTACCAAACATACAATTGTCAACTCCATGATCCTTTGCCGTAACCCACTCATCATTAAGCAATCATTTACATTGCAATATTGTAAGCTTATTTCACAGGCTTCGCATGGCCTTGTGCCCTCATCAGCCGGTCACATTCTTCCTTCAGCTTCTTGTTTTCAAGCTGCATCTGTCGAAGTTCGTACTGCCAACTAGTCGATCTCGTAGTCTCCAGTTCCGCAAACAAGTTGCTCCCTTCAAACTCCTTCTTGACCGAGACTGGAACAGTCGTGGCGCTCGAGCGCCGCCGTCCGCGAGGCTGTGGCAAACTGCTTCCGCCGATTCTGATCCTGGCGAGAACAAAGTGTGGCCTTGTAGATTCGCGTGACATTGACAGATCTTCTGGTTGGCGGCATGTGTAAATTACTGTCACCGCTGGCTGATGCTCCCCCCGCGCTGATCTAAATGAATGCTCAATCTGTTCAGTTCTGGAAACGCCGTTGAAGACGGCTCCTATAGCTTGAGTGATTTGAGCTCTCTCAGCAGGATCTGGTGAAAACGACTGAATACTCTTACTAAACATATCGTCTGCTTTGTATCCCAGTAAACGTTGGCAACTGGACGAAGCAAAGAGAATGATTCCTGTGGGTGAAAGCTTGACCCAAATGTCAGTATTCTCAAGTCCCTTCTGATCTGAAGCGCCCATAATGGCGGAAGAGTTTAGATAGTAAACTGGCCGCTCGCGACCAATCATAACAATACATCTCCGTGCCTTACCGGCTTCATTGAAGAGACGGCCATATGACTCAAGCCAACAATAGCCTGAATGCTTTCGTCTAATTCTAAAGACAGTGTTTATATCTTGCGAAGGATTGTTGGCGACTTCCTTGAGATCGCGAGTCATGTTGACCACGTCACTAGGATGGCAGAGTTCAGAAAGGTTCGTCCCAATCAAATCTTGAGATTGATACTCAAGAATTTCTTTTGATGAAGGTGAGCAAAAACTGATGACACCGCGTAGAGTGACCACATAAACCAGATCTTCTGAGTTAATAAGCATTGCTTTGCTCAACAATTTGTCTGTGACTTCAGGATCACCGATCCCTAATGCGCCTAGAACCTCGACCGCCCCTTGATTCCAAGGTAGAGTCGGTTCCGAGTTGGGTACAATCTGCGATGCGGACTCGATGCTATCGAGCACACTTTCAGATTGAGGTCGAGCCTCAATCGGAGTCGAAATGCGGATAGCTCGACGGTAGTTCATATCATAAGAGCCAACTGTTTAGTCAGTAACACTGTAATGATAACTTACAGCAATCTTACGCTTTGAAGAATTAAGAATGGCTTGTGGCTGCTCACCTAAATCAATTTGAAAGCCTGGGATGTTAGAAAAATAAAATCTCGTTTTCTCAAAACACTCACCAATGAAGTATGCAATGTTGGAGCTCTCCCAAGTGACAGGAACAATTGTGAGCATATTTACAAACGGATGACCGCCCTTTCTGTAGTTTAGCAAAGGAGCTTGAGTTTCTTGCCCTCTCAAGATAGCATCTTTGATTTTTCGAACCGTGTTGTTGTCCGTGAACTTTCTAAACTCATTTTGACTAACTTCGCCATCTGGTGCCTGCAAAAAACGGCAATTTCGCCCAACAATCTCGGTCTGTGTATAACCTGTGAGGTTTTCGAAATTTTTTGAGCAATAAACAATTGGCATGTCAACTTTCTGCGCGTCACAAACCACAAACGAGCAAGAGAGATCGACAGGACCTATGTTAATTTGCGGGGAAGGTCTATTTATGACTTTGGCCAGCAAAGTGATTATATCAAATCCGCTTGAGGAGTATATTCCCGCCAACTGCGAAGAGGAATCAACCTCTGACTCTGTGTCGATTAGAGGAGAATTCATATTCGGCTGTAGTTGTCGACTTAAAGCAGCAGAAGAAGCGGCACCGGCAGCGGTTGCAATTCGACTGTATGCTCCTAGAGTAGAATTTTCTTCCAGCTGAGACGAACTCGGCGGCACACTCACAGAGGGCGATGCAGAATTATGGTCAATCAAATGAGATTGAGAGGTAGGCTGATCTTGCAGATAAGTAGGATCACCTATATATAAATGCTGATACAAGTCAGGCGCAGTATCAGGTGCCAAGTATGGATGATATATGGCTGGTTCAGATGAGAGATATAGCAAGGAGGGATCAGATGGTGCGACTGTAGAAGAAGCGTCTAAGCTGGCAGAGATTGAGGCAGCGGAATCAGTCGATGTAGTCGATATGCTAGTGTTTTCAACGGGATGATCCGAGAACGGCGTTGGTTGAGTAGATCCAGTCGATGGATGGAGGTAAACTAACGGCGATAGCGAGGCCAAGGCATAGTTTGGCTGTTGCTGCTGTTGGTTACCAGGATGTGACTGGTCACGATCCTGATTATACGACGACGCCATTACCGCTCAATTATGCACTGTCAAACACGCGCTGCGAGCCTCGGGAAACCTTTTTTCTTCACGATTTCAGTCTCGATGCGCGTTGAGCGGCGATCGCAAACGCCAGAGTTTATATTAACTGATCCATATTCTCACTTTCTACAGTGTTATATGATGCTATAATACACTTTATTACTTAATATATAATATACTACTCATCTTATTTACAAACTAAATTAATCTCGTCGGCTGGGATAATCAATTTATGTTAAATTTTCATCATTTGTATAGTCAAAATATAAAGCTAGCGATCAAGAATCCATTGGGTTAGGGCATACCAAATATAGCATTTCTTGCATAACTCGTCTCAACTGTCGTTTGCAAGCTGTATCGACCATATTTGGTATGATAAATTTTCATATAACGTACAACAAAGACAAATAAAAGCAGTTCCTGTATTATTACTGTAAAAAAATGCAATATAAATGTTTATCAAATTGGCTGCTAAAACCCAGATCAATAGTGATTGGACCGATCAAAGCTTTCGACAAACAATCTGTAGATCTCCCGATTGATAAGTGCCCGACACTTGTCAAAACTAGCACTATTAGCGTTTCTCGATTCGTTTTGCTCCACGCCGAATTTTATATCGGAAACTTCCGTGTAAAACTAAACTTTGGCGAATTCGCGAAATTTTCACTTGTTACGTCTCAAATCTACAATCCCATGTCAACGCCAATCTCCTCAATGGTTGCAACTAATTCCTCTACTGTCGCTTTGGTGGTTCTACTCCAATATTAGTTGAATATTGACATAAACGTTCATATTGCTTACGTTGGGGCATTGACAACAGCACGGAAAAATTCGCCAGCTCCCCCACCTCCAGCTGGGGGCGCATAATCAACCAGAAATCGACCACGAGCTTGAAGCTCGTACGCAACAGTCCGGGTCACTTTGGTATTGTACTCTGAATCCTTCTCGGTAAATCCGCCTCGTGGTGAATAATAGAAACATGTCTGCAAACATGGCGGAGGATTGGATGACACGAGATGAAATTTAGGCCGCTTAGCAATTAAGTTAACCAGATGCTGAGTAACTTCAAAAGCTTGCTCAATTCGTTTCGCATAACCTGCAATCATCAGCAACCTTCATTCGTGTCACAATTCAGAGTACTGCACCTTCTTTGCCATACCATTTCCAGCCAAGAAATAGTTTGAGCGAATCAGCCCGGCGGCCACAGCCCATCGTAGCATCGCCCATGTCATAATTTTCGCCATCGATGGTGCCATTGTGGTATAGATATGGAGCACGCAAAGAAGATGCTGTTTGGAAAACGCGGTGATCTGGAGCAAGCAAAAAAGAACAAGTTAACGGAACACCGAGCATCTTGTGCGGATTGACTGTCAAACTGTCTGCAAGCTCGACGCCCTTCAGTTTATACCGCAACTTGTCTGAAAAAGCCACATTACCTCCCCATGAGCCATCAACATGTAGCCAAAGTCCATACTTCTTGGCAACCACAGAAATCTCCTCAAACGGATCATACGAACCATACACTGTCGTTCCAGCCGTGGCATTAATGTACAGCGGTGTCCTGCCTTGTTCTTTCGCTTCTATAATTTTCTCTTCTAGAATATCCACCCGCATTCTCTCATCTTTGTCGACTGGAATTGCCCAAACTGCTTCGCTTCCTAATCCAAGAGATATTGCCGCCTTCTCCACACTATAATGCCCATGCCGACTGGTAAAGATAACAAACTTATAGTTTCCATTGCCATTGACTTTAGTGTCGGGATATAAAATTGTACGTGCGACTATCATGCTATGTGTGTTAGATGCAGAACCGCCAGGAAGCGTTATCCCGCCAGACAACGGGTTGTTGAACCCAAACAATTCAGCATATTCATGCGAAGTTTGCTTTTCGATCAATGTCAAGACAGGTGCAACGCTGTAAATGTATGAATTGGTGTTCAGAATCGAAAGCAATATATCAGATGCTACTCCCACCGGATTAGTCGACACATACAATTTGTCCATAAACCCTGAATGCCACGTCACTATAGAATGCTTTAAAATTTCATCCATCACTCTTAGAAACCCTTGCTGCCCCTCTCCGCTATCTGGCAGTGCTAAACTGTTCCCTAGCATCTTGAATAATTGTTTAGGCGGCACTGGATCACCTATGCGGGCTCCAGGTGTATCTGCACTTGCGACATAGGCAACCGCACGCTGGGACACAGCCTGTAATAGCTCTTGAAGCTCTTGCGAGCGTGAGCTCTGCTCAAGACTCTGTGTCATGACGTTGTTTAATGCTGTAAGTAAAGTATTGCGACTCTAGCGAATTAATTCTGAGCATGTCAAATAAGGGTTTAGTGTTAATAATTGATAATATAATTGTGAGTTTAGGGTATGCTATGTAAATGTGAACTTGAACATTTGGAACAATGAAATGAATGTCCGGCTTAACAAAGGCCAAATCTTACTGGAAATTTAAACTGAAAGTTTTAGAAAGTCTTGCAGATCATTCCAGGCAAATTCAGATAGAGTTTAATAATGTCTGTCATTTCAAATTTGCCGAGCATGTCAGATTTATTATGTATGCGATTACGATAAGCAGTTCGAATGTTGACTTTTATGTAAATTAGGGCGGACTCGTAGAATTATGAGCTTAATGTAAGTCAGTCTAGTAGAAATAAAAACTACCAATTTCAAAGTCAGCATTGATTCGTATCTTCGTTCGTGTCTTACGTTGCCTCAATAATATCTTCTGGCTGACTGAATTGCCTCCACTAATTCAACAGTAGTAATCGCATACCGCACTTGACTCATGGTGAACGCTTTCGTGCCGTTAGAATCGAATCCAGAAGTCTTGACAAGGCTAGGTACGTCTATCGGTCTAGATCCGGATCTTGCGTTTCACGATGTGTATTCGCTTGATGATCCGGATCTGCTGTCATTCATTCCTCGGCCGGCATTGGCTTTAATGCTTGTGTTTCCAATCTCAGAATCATATGAAAAATACAGACAGGAGCAAGACAAGGACCGGTCGCCGTATGAAGCTGCTTTGGACGACGATGTGATTTGGCTAAAAGTAAGCGTTTGATTGCGTGGGATCATGATTCTCTGCTAACATCTGTCTTCTCAGCAAACCATCAGCAACGCGTGTGGTACATACGCTTTACTACATTCTACTTTAAATGGACCTGCTTTCAATCACGTTCTTAAAGGCTCACTTCTTGACACTTTTCACAATGACCTGCCTGCACTCTCTACCAAAGAAAGAGTAACTTATATTGAAAACTCACGGTCACTCGAGACAGCACACGCAGCCGTCGCCCAAGACGGAGATACAGCAGCACCTGATGCTTCAGAAGATATCAATCTACACTTTATTGCCTTCGTCAAGTCCGATTCCGGCAAACTCTATGAAATGGATGGTCGCAGACTAGGTCCGATCGAACTCACCACACTTGGTCCAGACGATGACGTCCTCTCGCCAGCTGCAACTGTCTTTGTAAAACAGTTTATGGACCGCGAAGCACAAGCTACTCGCACTTCGTCTTACATGTCCTTCTCCTTGGTAGCTCTCGCGCCGGCGCTGGACTAGCCCCTACTCTCATTTACACTTACAACCGAAGATGATATGAACCTGTATTTGTACAATAAATTTTATAGCTTCCCTATTAATATATATTACACAAGCAAAAACCATAGCAAAACGCCTCCCAAAGCAAAACTGAAAATTTTTAAACATTCGTCACAGGTTCCGCAGCCGCCAAAATCACTTTGGTCTGGTCCAAGATCGTGAGGGCCTGCGCTTCATCATCAAACGAGTCCTGCAAACAAAAAGGTTGAAGCCGCAAATGCTCATCGATCCCGCTTGACTTTGAAATAGATTTCAAGTCTTTGATCGACTTGGAAGATTGGTAACTGCGACAATCCTGTTCAGACAAACTGTACAGCCGTCGAAGGTGCTGTCTAAGCTCCCAAATTGTAAACAGAATTGCACAGCACGCGGCAAGATTTGCCAGCTCGCGATGCGATGACCCGTGGTCAGAGCTGTCAACCGCCGGAACGTCGGCAGACTCCATACTCTCTGTAATCGTGTAAAGCGCCGACATGCCAGTACTAGCCATGATCTGGTCCAATCCGAACACAACCGTAAGCGGCTCTTCCGAAGTCGAGAGTTCAACACATGGCAAATTGCGAGCGATATAGCCGACAAATTTGAGATGTTCGATTGCAGCCGTAATCGGATTGCCCAGTAACTTGGACAGGTTAAAGTCCATAGCCTTGGTCAGTCCAGACAGAAACCGTTTTCGTGCCACTCGACTAGACTTAATGACAGAATACAACGGCACCATGCCCTGGTCCGACACCGGTCTATCTGGCTGTAAATCTTCCATCGCGCGCTCAAACTTGACCGACTTTCGCACACCTTCAATGTAACAGCCTTCAATCAGTGATTCGTGCTTCTCGTGCAGCTTTTGATGCAGGTCATATGCAAGCGCTCTAATTGCTGGATGAGCTGATATTTCAAGCGCAATCAACGTCGGAACACACTATTTGCTCGTTAGCATCAACAATTTTTCATACATCAACTAAAACCAACATTTCGGGGGTTGGGATATCCTTGGCGGACAACCTTCTCGAGGAGCAACACCGCCGACAATGCATATCCGTCTTCGGATGCAAGCGTGATCTCAAGAATACTGTCAAGATATCGCTGAACCAAGGAAGCGCACACACTGAATCTTGTTAGCACAAGCGCTACTGTACCTACCCTATAAACACTACCTGTCGTTGGCATTATTTGCGCTTTCACCTTTAAGCACCTGCACATCGACTTCTATATCAGCACCGCCACGCTGCTTAACCGCCCTATCAGCACGATCTTGCTCGTACGTCAAAAACTCGCTAAAAAGCTGCACCACGGTCTCCCGTATCTCGCGATCACCTTTTGTCAACGCGGTATCAAAAACGTCCATCACGGTCGTCGCCATGAAAATTTGCGGATGTGAAATGCAAATCATCCCGAGATTTCGCACCGCAATCCTCCGAATCGTACTAATGACTCGCGGCTGCGCAAACATCTGCATCGTCAACACCAGCATCTCGGTCACGTTTCTGCCATGAATCGCATTCACGGTCCTAAACATGCTAACATGCTCCTCCAGATTGCAGTACCGGCCGATGTGGCCAAGCAGATGCAACAGACGCATCAGCTTCATGTCAGCAGTCGCAAGCTTACCTTCTTTAGCCTGCACTTTGTACTGCGCAATGACATTCAAACAGGACACCGCGGTGGTGGCCAGTCTTCGAGTATCTTTTAGCATGACACTTGTATCCCATAAGCACGGCACCGCTTCCGAAAGTTCCTAAACAACGTCAATCTAAGCAACAACATTACTACCAATTACATACACGAAGATTGAATCTACTCAATCTGGTAAGCAACGTTTGCTGTACCTCTACTAGCATCTTTGTTCGCAGCGTACCAGTAAAAGGCAAAATTTGTCGAAAGATCACAAGCACGTAATACGTTGACGCATCTTCCTTGGTATCTTGCAAATAAGTCTGTAATATCACCAATTGATCGGCCTCGAACAGCGACTTGTTTGCTATGGCAAAAGTCGACAACAACCCAAAGTACGTCCTCTGCGAAACCTGTTTCGAGTCATTCCAGTCCACCACCGTCTCAAAAAGGCTGTTGACCATTGCTTTTGCCACAATGTTAGCTTGCTCAACAGCCGCAGCCGACTTGTCATCTGCCTCAAAGACACCTTGTGCCAACACTTGAATTAACCGCGCAGTCTTATCGCTTTTCTCTCGTGTCTGCAGTAATATAGCAAGTCGTGACTCAATCTCAGACTTCATAGCAAACTCATCCGTCTCTAGACTGCTATCAGTCGGTCCGAACCAGAGTTCTTCAAGCGTCTTCTTCGCAACAGCCAGAACACCGGGATCAACATCTTCAAGGCGTCTCAGCAGCCGGTCCGCAATTTCAAGCTTAATCTCTATGTCCGACGTCGCAAGAAATACGTCTTTGAGCAGCTTAAGCACACGACGCCGAACTCCGGTACCGGTGTCACCAGCCCGATCACAAATAAGCATATAATAACTCTTGGTGACCTCCGGCTTAAACAAGACATATTTCCCGACAACATCCACTGCTGCATCACGAACTTGAGCAGATTGATCCCGCAATCTAGACGAGAGCGCCGCCATGACGTTTGTGTTTGACATAATGGACGGATCTTTGGCCAACAAAATCGCAAGTACCCGAAGCGCTTTAGTTCTGGACACAATTCGAGGACTATCTAAAGATCGCGAAATCTCGCTCAATATCCGGTCATAAAGCTTGTACAGCGGCATCTGGACCAACACTCGTGCGTTCTTGTGCTTTGCACTCTGATTCGTTTCCTCCGCAAAGCTGGTCTATTAGCACAGAACGCGAACCTGTAGTAACGCAACTTACTCTTCCTTTGACGCCCAAGTGTCATCATTTGCCGCAACAGCCAGTCTGTGTACTGTATTCGAAACAGAGGCTGCACTGGTCTCTGATTCTGCAAACGTAGAGACAGTCACCGTCCACGCGGCAAAAAAGTAACCGTATGAGCTTTTGGCGGTCATGTCCACCTGGCTCGACTTGTATAAATACAGCAACACGGCCATTGCCAGCACGTCAACTTCTTCAAATTCATTTTTGCTAGACGATGCTGATAGCTCTATCGCTCCAGGAAAACGTATTCGCCAATCCTGTAACTTGGATCCAATCGCGCCGAGAATGTCAAGAGCCATTGAGTTGACCTGGGCACTATACGAATCGCCAATACAGCCAATCTCGTTTAGTCAGTTTTGGGTAAGCACAGAAATCTTTCAACATACCATCTGCATTGCAAGACATCTAAGCAGCATCTCTGCGCCAGGCCATTCTGGTAGTTCCAGCACAGTGATAAAGTCTTCCGTAAACAAGTCAAGTAAAACACGATACGGCGCATCTCCAGACTTTGTCGACTTCATCGCTCTGTCTACTAAGAAGTTAACCACGTCAGTTGCGCTCTTGAACGCTTCGGCATTGCACTTTTGGCACATCGAAACAAGCTCTTCACGGGACTTGGCTTCCAGCACCTGATTGTCGGTTTTCATAACGTCCATCGAAAAATTCTCCACCGTGCTCTGTCTCAAAGTCCGTAAGTCTAACGATCCCGCGGTCTGAATCAGACGTAATATAAGTGCAGTCACAAGCTGAATGTTTCCACCACCAATGAGTCGGTACTGGCGAGCTGACAGTCGCTGAATCGGGAGTTTCTCCAAACTGCTGAGAATTTCACTAAGAATGAACGTACGCTGATCACGATATGCAGAGAAGATATGAGCAAGAATATCGACCGTAGCTACTCGTAGACCTTCAACATTAGCAATTCCCAAAAATGACTCCCGTTCTTTCGTTGCGTTCTCCACAAAAATGATGCTAATGGAAATAAACTCAAGTCGAGTGATAACTGTCTCGCTTAGATCTTGAATCAGCAGTAGCTTGTACAATAAAGTCAATGTTCTTGCAGTTTCCTGCAGTAACCCAACAATCAGCTTCTTGTACTGCATAATGGAGTTCATGACAGTGATCGGTGAAATCAATGGTACTAGTAAGCTTTCTATCAAGTTGCTAATGAAATCTGCAATTTCCTTCATAATGTCTTCTGAGCATATTCGGTTGTCGTCTCGTGAGCCTAGCATGGTTCTGATTAGTGTCTTGCATGCCTTGAGTGCGTTATCTGCGGCCGAGATGTCAGAAAACACGTTGTCGCTGTCATGGTTTGCTAACCCGTCTAAGCCTTTCCATGAGATCGTAACGGCATGTCGAACTGATCTGATACATATTCGTTGCAGCCGTAGAACATCGTCGACTGCGATGGAGCTGTATACAGAGCTATGGATCACACGGTGGATGGTGCCTTCTAGTCGAATCTGACAATCGTTTGCAAGCAAAGGCTCAGATTCGGAGCTTCCTACAACCCACAACGACGAAAACCGGCCGTTGACACCTGAAGTATCTTTTTCAACATCATCGTCGGCATCGAAAACACTGTCTATCAGGTTCTGCAGGTCATCTACAATTGCCTTATTTTTCTGTTCTGACTGATCAACGCGCTTGATTTTGATCTTTACTATCTTTGACGGCGATGGTGATTGCGCTGTGGGCGATTTTCGCTTTTTCGGAGACCTTTGCCGCGGGATTGGTGATGGCTCTGTAACTGTGGTAGCATCTTTGGCAAACGACAAGTCAGAAACCGTGAGACTAGAAGTCTCTGGTAGCACTAAACTACCGCTCGCTTCGATAGGCTGTAGGAGTTGGGGAAAAATTGTGGCATCTTGCGTTGTTAAAGGTGGTAATGAAGCTGATATATGCTCGGTAAGTGCAGCATGCTCACTTTTGTCTTCATTATTCTGCGTCGGCGCTGGAGTGCTTTGATGAGATACTGGTAATGGAAGAAACAAAGGCGCGTTGTGTAACGTTCTAAACAAATCAGGTAATGGAATCTGTGCTATATTGAACTGCGGTCCGTTCGTCGGAGGGTCGGTCGCTACAGAGTCTTTAAGATGAGATTTGTTTAATCAAATAAGAAAATACATACACTCGAAGGGAACATCAGCATTCAGCAAAACCTGTTCTGGGAAATTACTTAGCCCAAACGCCTGAACGTTTCTAGTTATTGGTCCATTTGTAGAGGGCAACGAAGCATAGACTGCAGGTATTTGAAATTTCCTACCAGCTATTAATCTAAGTCAATAGTAAAGACGTCATACACATACAGCTTCTGAAAATCAGACGTAGTAAGGTAGTTTTGTAGACTCTGAATATGGCTCTGTATGAACGCAGCATGCTGTTCGTTTTGTGGGAGAGTATTGAGAAGATCATAAGTCTGTCTAGATTGTATAGTCTGCTGCTCGGATAATTGAAATATGTCAGTCTGCTGCGTTATATTTGGGATTCTGGCTATTGCTGCTGCTACTACTATTTAACTTTCGGGACAATTTAAAATTGGACCGACAATCATACCAGACGACACCGGAGTAATTGACGTCAGAGCAGTGTACTGCATTGTACTGTTTAAATTCATTGGTGGCGCTATGGAGCCAGATCCCATACTGGTACTGTCAGACTGCATTGTCATTAAACGTCGGCTTTTGCTAAATTGAAGTTTTCAGGGGACGGAATTTCGATGCCATTTAAATAAAGTGAAGTTGTTTGCGAGTTGTGTCAAGTCTGCATTAAACTGCGCTTCGCATTCAGATTTAGCTGCCGATCTGGTCGAGATCGTGAGTACCGAACAACTTAGTGTCGTGGTATCATAGAAACGCGTGAGAAGTGTGTGCGAGAGAAGCGATGCCCTAGCGCGCGTGTGGACGTGTCCGACGTAGACTTTTCTGAGGGTTTTGTATATAGAGTATATATACTTTGCTGTGGAGAGTCGGCTGTGCCAAAAAGCTGAGTGGACTCATACAGTTGTGATGCAGAGCAGATAAAGAATACATGCCTCAATTAGCAATCCGAACTATTGATAGTCGTAGTTTGAAGAAATGCAAGTCTGTGCTCGAACACGGCGGTCAGTTTGACAGATCTCGTGGAGTTCAATCTTTTGACGGCGGATACTTAATATACACGACTGTATGTATCTAGAATATGCAGTTGGGAGTATATTGAAAGATATGTAGATAATAGGTGATGAAGTTGAAGGCAATTTGTTAAGTTCGTTATCTGAATTGAAGACGATCGATGACTCAATTGAAGTTGTGAGTGTAGCTGAAGGCTCAGTGGTTTCAAGTGGCTCGCAAGCTTCAAGCCTGAGGCGTGCAACAGAGGAGGCAGTCAAAAGGCTGGGAGTTAAGTATTTTGATGTTAATGGGGACTTAAAAAAGGAATTGCTTGATCATGTACCGCATCGTTATAACATCTACGGAAAGTTGCTGCTACTTTCGTCTGGATCATTTGACACGTCGTCTGCTTTCCAAACCCTGATGAGTTCTGACGTCGATTTTCCAAGTGCGTTTTACGAAACGTTGGCGGACGTTCTCGATGTAACACACATTGCTCTGAATGCACCAATATCTGGTGCTGACGAAAACGTGTTGCGAAAGCCGACATCGCTTGTGTTCTTATACGGACAATTTGAATCTGAGGTTACTGAGGAGTCTATCTATCATCCTACTGAAGATAACTTTAAGTCTGATGAGCTGTGGGCTACAGTTCGTCAGAACGGAATATTTCAAACATGGGCACCACGGTACACAATGTTTAGCCGGGGTAATATTAAGGAAAAGGCAAGAGTTAAAACGTTTACCGATGTTTTTGGAAAGGTTGCAGTGGATCTGTATGCAGGTATTGGATACTTTGCTTTTTCGTATGCAAAAATTGGGGCAAGTCAGGTTTTGTGCTGGGAAATTAATCCGTGGAGTGTTGAAGGACTTCTCCGCGGAGCCAAGGAAAACAAATGGAAGACACAGATAGTCAAGCAGGACGAAGCATGGAGTCCGGAGTTTTCGGATGTTGCTAAAATTGTGGTGTTCTTGGAAGACAATGCTTGTGCAGTCGACAGGATAGTCAAGGCTAAACTGAAGTACGCTGTACGGCACATCAACTTGGGATTATTGCCATCGAGTGAACAAGGCTGGGAAATAGCATTAAAAATTGCGAATATGTCAAGTGAGAATGATGTAATGCTCCACATTCACGCGAATGTGGCAATTCCACTCATTAATGGATGGAAGATTTCGACAAAGGCTGTACTAGCTGATCTTATTGAGCCGCTTTGCACCGCAATCGTTCAATGCGTGAAAGTTGAACAAATTAAGACGTTTGCGCCCGGCGTGATGCATGTTTGTGGTGACTTTTTAATTAGCAAGGAGGTTATTGGCAGGTGAAATTAGTACGGGGTTGATTACAATCATAGTACGTACGGGTACACTTTGGGCATGGCACAAGACCAGTACGGGAAGCGCCATGGCGATGAGGCCCCTGAGCAGCGGAATAAAGTTACGTGAAACCAAAATGAATTTGAGTTTTGTGGCTTCAAATGACTCTTAATTGTGTAAATACACAATGGAAAAGTCACGTGAAACTTTATTTTGCTCACGGTCTCGGTCGCCTCCTGAATATGTCCCTGAGGCACCGGCGCTCGACGCCATTCAATTTGTACAGCATGTTCTATACGGTGTTTAACAATGGATAAATTAAAGTCATAGAGTGCGTTAATCGTGTCGAGTTGTATCATTGTGTCTAGATTGAACTGTACGTTTACGCAGACGGTGTAAATACCATTCAAACGCCATTGTATGCACTGCATTGTTGTTCACAGTAGTACTTTTACTGCAATTAGTGTACTAAGTTTCCCCCCACGTCCCCCCTCCAAAACAAAACTCCAATCATCACACGAAGTGCACGATTCTTCGCACGTTCAGCTCGCCTGAAGCGTGTTTTTCGCTTCTGCGCCAGTCAACACGGCCAAATGTTGCGGGCGTTACGACGTACTCGATAGACTCAGGGCGTGTTGGACTGTCGCGTCTAATTGGATGAATTTTGTGGCGCAGCTAGGTACTTTTGATCCGCCACATCATGTGCCACAGTACGCGCCACGCATCCCAACCTTCGAGCTTGACCTCCGTGTCTCGTTCTCTTCCTCACTCTCTCCTTAACCTATTCATTCGTATTATCAACGCCCTCCACAAAAATTTGATTCTTGTCTATTTAAATAACTCCTTGTTTGGAAATAGGACCGAGTAGTGCTTACTAATCTTTCGCTATTTTTAAAGATCATATTTAATTCAAAAGAGTAGTATGTCATATCTTCAGCATGGCCCACCAATACTCCGACCGAGATTCCTCGACCATAGCTTCTCTAATATCTCCACCAGAGCGCATAACACCATCTGATTTGTTAGTTATGCCGTCTTCAAGTCCTCCAGTCGACAGTGACAGCACGGACTCGTCCGTTGACCGGTTCAGAGCGCCTGACCCAAGGAAGCGAACAGATCAACGTATGATCCCGGATGTGAGTGATCTCGACATTTCAAGTCCCAAAAAGTGCTTGTCAGATACGCCGTTTTTGTCTCCTAGTTCTACTTTTACACTCGTCCGAACTCCTATGGGCGCGTTCTCGCTGCCACCAACCGCAGTTGTTGATGAGATTCCTTACATCTCGCCGATTGAGAGTCCAATGCTGCCACCGGTCGCGCCCGATAATACATCAGAACATGCTTTTGTCTATGATTTGCCAGAAAACTCTAGACTTGATTCAGACATTGAAATGTCTCCCAGGGTGGTGTACGCTCAGGTTGCTGCTGATGCTGCGGCTGCCAGTCGGGCAAGATCTCGCAAAACGTCAAAACTTCTGGGCTTATTCAAAGCAGACGGATCTCAGCAGAAAGGGCAAATAAGCGCAGAGAAGCTATCTTCGGGCCAGTCTAGTCGGCGGCGTCATAAGGTTGTGGACGCTTACAAGGAAGACAGCCTCACTGATTCAGAGGAGAATCTTAACGCTGTGGCTTCTGCCACTTACATTGTACATCAGCATCGGAGTAGCGACAACAATAATAGCGACGGCTTTGAAGAAGCACCTGTCGCAATTGAACTAATACCATATAAGCACCAGGTAAGCTTGGCTGTCAGTTTCTTTCTATTCATGCTAACAATAGAATAGGTGGGAGGTCACAATGCATTGTTTAGATTCTCGCACAAAGCGGTCTGCAAAGCTATGGCAAAACGTGAAAATCTGTGGTACGAAGCTGTTGAAGCAAAGCACATCGAGTTGCTGCAGTTCATGCCCAAATACATTGGTGTTTTGAACGTTCGTCATACTATAGATTCACCACCAGATCATGCTGATGAAAAACAAAAGCGGCGGTCGATAAATGGATCCAACATGTACACGCATTCAAAACTACCGGAAGTCGTTTTGGACGATAACCGCCATATCATCCCGGAGTCAATCATCAAAAAATACTCTGCGTCAGCGCCATCTGAAGAATTTGCTTATGATGCCTATCGAAGCTTGAGCAGTCAAGGTAGCCACAGCCATGACAGCAGTGACAACAATTTACGCCAAAGACATCAGACCTGGGGTTCTACCACATTGAATAGGAAACTGAAAGACCAAGTAATTCAAGAAGTACTGTCAATGCGATCTCCTCACAGACGGATACCGTCTAATCAAGGTATTTCCGATATGGCAAAACAGCAGCATTCGAGTACTGCTAATTTACCTTCATCTGGGTTGGACAGAGTACGAAAGTCATCGTCTGGTTATGTCAGTGACGGCGAAGTCAGTGCAGAGACGTCGCCAAGGACTATAGCACGGGAAGATGATATTTTGTTCCCAATTGACGATATCCAAGAATTTCCGGACCACGAATCAATGCCGCCATTCAGGCGGCGCCCGTCTAGTTTAGCCAAAGCGAGATCACCGCGACTTAAAGCGGTTGCTGGCAGCACATCCTTGCCGCAATCACCCGGAGTCAGAACTGAACGTTTTTTACTGCTCGAGGATCTTACTAGTGACATGAAGCGGCCTTGTGTACTTGACCTGAAAATGGGAACGCGACAATATGGAATTGATGCAACTCCAGCAAAGCAGGCGTCACAGACCAAGAAGTGTGCAGCGACAACCAGTCGCAAGCTTGGTGTGCGAATCTGTGGAATGCAGGTCTGGAATCCGATCGAAGAGCAGTTTATTTACCAGGACAAGTATTATGGACGTAAACTCAAGGCTGGAAAAGAGTTTCGAGATTGCTTGCGATTGTTTTTGTCGGGAGCTGGTTCGGATGAGTTGATTCTACGTCATGTACCGACTATTCTGTCCAAGCTGCTTGATATTGAAAGGATCATCAGTAAGTTAGTTGGGTACAGACTGTACGGTTCAAGCTTGCTTTTGATGTACGATGGCGCGAATGAGAGCTTTAAGATCATGTTGCGGATTATCGATTTTGCTCAATGTGTCGCGGTTGAGGAAGTATCTCTCAGTACTGCTAGCTGCCCACCAACACATCCAGATCAGCCCGATTTGGGCTATCTGAGAGGAGTACGTACGTTGCAGAGGACTTTTCATCGAATCGGTAAAGATTCAGCGACTACACTTGGAGTTGACTTTGAAACTTTGCTCAAGCAGGAAATGGGAGAGTCTTACTCATCTTTGTCTGTCAGCGACTTCGGCAATGATAATGATGAAGAAGATACTGCAATCTCTACTTGATCAGTTGCTTTTCTTTGGTCTTTACTTTTTTTTTTGTGTTTTGCTTTGTTGCCAGGAGTAGTACGATATCGAGCGAATTTTTTTTGCATCTGCTTTGAGTTTTCGCATGGGTGTATATTATGATGTCGTCATGTGCATAATAATTTGTTTTAATTGCACTTTGGAAAGGGATTGCTTTAATATTTGTCGCTCGAGGCGGCTGCCGTTAATGAGATTAATGAAACCGTGTCGACCGGCACCAGCGCATAATTGTGGTTTGCGCATCTAGCTATTTGTTCGTGCTGTATTTAATTTCAGTACACTACAAAGTTTCTGGACTGTGTGTAATAGGTTAATTGTATAATACATATGCAAGTTGGGCTATTTACGTTACGTCGTAAACCTAAAACAAAGCGTAGTAAACTACGAGTACGATCAGCGCGCCAACCAAGACTTCCGACGGACTCGGGATCGTGACTGCAAACCCGTACTTGCAGTAGTACACTGCCCAACCCAAGAACGCGAACCAGGCCGCGTCGCGAAAGTCTGGTGTGCGCATGATTGCCGGCTGCTGGTCTGCCCCTGAGCCGTTGTCGGACTCGAGTTCGGACGCGGACAAGAACGCGCGCTCGATTGCAGTCGCCATCTCTGTTCGGGAAAACCGTTTGCGCACGCTGTTCCGCCCGCGCACGCCCATCGCTTTCAGGTCGCTGTTGCTGGCTTCGAACAAAACATGATGCACGACCGGGGCCCAGGACGTGATCTCGGGCGTCCGAAGCCAGCCGGTGACGCCGTCAGCTACGGTCTCAAGTGGTCCACCAGACGAAGTCGCTAGAACTGGGACACACATTAGCATTGCCTCGAGAGGAACAATCCCAAAATGTTCGTTGACAGGAGTGTATGCTAGACAACAGGATGCGGCGAGTAGTGCGTTTCTAGCTGAACTAGAAACAGACGGCAAGAATAAAACGGACTTTGACGACAACTCGGTCGATAATTTCGCGGTATTACTTTCGAGATCCCAAAGTGTGACCTGGGAGACGTTTAGTTCGTCGCACAGTCCTTGCAATTCGGCCAGGTAGGCGACGTTTTCTGGTACTTGTGTATCGTAACCACCTGAGATCAGCAAGGCGGTTTTATCAAAATCTGTGTGATTTCTGAGACTGGCGTAAGACCGGATTGCCAGCTCGAGTCGTTTTTTGCGCTCGAACCGGTTAACGGAGAGGATAGTTCGTTTTCCGGACTGTAATATAATTTTTTCAATGCTCTCGTCTCTTCCCCCATTATCGGACACGCATGGATACACGACACTTGGTGTCCGGTCGATACTTGGGAATTCCTGTTTGAATATCCGCTGTGTGAATCTAGAGTTCACCAGCAACACGTCAGCTTGTGCTGTGCTGTAAGCTTCAATTGCGTCAAACGGCAATCTGTAGAGTTTTTTCAATAGCGACGTTCGTATCGCAAGCAACTTATCAGGAAAATGGCAGTAAAACAGAATCCGAGCTTTGCGTCGCCGTCGTTGCGGTGCGAGTCGTCGATGGTCGTTTGCGGGTGCAGGCGGCGCCCGTCTGTCAAGTCCAGCGCGGAGCAGCGGAATGCAAAACGAAAGCTGATCGACAAAAATTGCGTCGTACGCTGTGTTTTCGTATCTGAGAATGTACAGCGACAAGTGTAATTGCCGTAAGATCGCGCACAAAATCGCGAACCTGCCAAAGATGGTCCGAGGTACAATTGTGTCGCCCTTAACGACAACGTTCAAGATCCCGTCTCTGATTTCTTCAAAGCAATGTGTCCGGTCGCATCTTGATGTGTAGATTATAACAGAATGTCCCAATGACTGTAGCCCCACAGCAGCATCGACAACAAGTCGTTCAGCTCCTCCTAAAACACATCGTCAGCTTCAGTTCATCACCATGAAAAACGAATTCACCAATTCCGAGGTCAGGATGAATAAACGCGACTTTCATCGCACCCAATCCTCGCCTGTGCTTTGTTTTCCGAAGTCAAAGAAATGAAGCAACTTTCAAGCTTTTTATTTAAGCTCTCGAGTTAGAAATAAACGAAACGTGTCAATGACCCCTGAATGGCTAAAAGGAACCATCAAGATTAGAGCGAGTAATGAGCTTTCACAGTACTCGATTGATTTTTTGGTGATCTGAAGTAAATAATTTATTTCATCGAAAAATAGTCAGGACTTGATCTATTTATTTAGAATTACTTCACTGAAAATGTCGCCAAAAATGAACAATTTGTCTTAAAATAATCAGAAAAATTTACTGTAAATTACTGTAAATAGGCCGATTTCAATCTATTAATTTATATCATTATTTAACGGCTGTGAGGTGTTGAAAGTGAGAATGGTTGTGGATCATGAGATGTTAGTGAGTAAATTAGCATACTGAACTCGGCCCTAATCAACCTTCACGTTAACGCACAATCAAATCGAATATGACTATTAAAATTTAATCTACAGACAAATACAAGCAATCACAGACTCAATACATAGCAACTGTAAACAAAGTGACAATTTACCATGGCAGACGAAGAAGAAGCAGTTCGTCAAGAGAAGCTTGCCGCGGCCAGGAAGCGAGTAAGTTCAAAAAGTCCGATAGAATCGCGATATTAAACTAACGTCTACAGTTTGAAGAACTAAAAAAAGACAAGAAACCGACAAAGAAGAAAGGCGGGAAGAAGGGAGCAAAGGTGGATCAAGATGCAAAGACTGGAACAGATACTCCAGACAGAGTCGACAGTCCGGCGCCGGAAACAGCTGAAAGTTCATCAGTCGTTGCACGCGACACGGAGACTCCGCCACCGGAAGATGAACCCGTGGCTGTGACTGAAGATGTCGATGATGCAGCAGGAGCTGTCGGATTTGATGAGCCAGAAGAAGAATCTAAGCCAGAGCAGTCGGAGCCCGCCCAAGAATCTTTACCGGAACCCAAGGTCTCCGATTTGAATGCTAGATTACAAGCACTTGAAGTAGAAAACGCTGCATTGAAAGATTCATTAGCAACAGCAAATGCAAAGATTCTTGTCGATGCAGGCACAATCGCTTCATTACAAGCCCAGATCTCAGTACCTAAGCCACCATCATCCCCATCAGAACAGGAGGATTACTACAAGAAGCTACAAGAAAAGTTTTCGCGCGAAGCTCAGGAACGCTATTTGCTCGAACGGGACTACGCATCACTCGAACGCACACATGAGAAGCTTGTCGCCGCACACAATGTCTTGCTAGCCGAGATTGAGAAGTTGAAGAATCAGTTTGGCGCGGACGAGAAGCGACGACAGATGGCAGCAGACGCAGATGAATTACCGGGAACGGACGAGAAACAGCTACAAGCGGCACGGGAACGGGCAAATATCAATGCCAGAATTTCAGCTGGCACTAGCTCTTTATTCCGAACAGCACAGGGTCTGTCTGCCGCAGTTGTCAAAGGAGTTACGGGAGGTGCAAGCGCCGTCATTTCAGATGCACCAGGACTTGCGAGAAAAGTCAGTAGTGGGACCACGAGAACCAGAAGAAGGGCAGAGTCAAGCGCGTCGTACGCAGACGTCGATCTATACGCCAACGACGAAGTCCCAGAAGACGAAGAAGGAGAGGATGATGAAGCAGCGTACTTGCGCGGAGTTGCCAAGGCCAGACAAGTGGCAGCCGAGCAGCAAGAATCACAAGATGCAGAGGCGAACGCAAGAGCAGAGGAGTTGAAAGAAGAGATGAAGAAGTGGAAAGGGTATCAGCTTGATCTTGTGTCGACTGGTGGATCACCAGGAGGGATCGGACCTATTTTTGCGGTGTAATACTTAAGTACCTGCTTGATTCGTCTCAAAACCATGATTTTATAGGGCTTTAGGCTCAAGTTTGCCTTAACCCGTTCCCTGTAACCATAATCATCACCATAACACGTAATATGTGCGTTCGGTTCAAAAGTTGTAGTTTTGATTCAAAATTATGTGGCTCCAGCTGCACGAAATTATTCATGGATACAACAATTGGACTCAAAACCATCTGATTGACAACAAGTACCCTAAAATTATGATTACACTATGCGTAAAGTAATTGGAAAGTGGTCCCCAAGTTCCGTTCAATGTCTTTATTGAGTGCAAGCTGCAAGGTATGGTTAACAAATGTCTGTAAGGAAGAGCTCTACGTAGTTTATTCCATCTTTCGTTAACTGATGACAAAGTGCATTGCCGCTGGCTTCGCAGTAATATATGTATCTTACTACCTCATTCATGACACCAATTAACTGGTTTCTTAAAGTGATATCCTACAGTGTTCTAAAGCCGGAGTTTTCCATTTACATAAAGTACAAAGCCTTGACTTTTGGGCTGGACCAGATGTAATTTTGTTGCTGGAGCTTCAACAAAATCATGGTTTAGAAGACTCCGTAAAACTAAGGTACCGCCGGATAAGAACAATAAAGACCCGGCAGCAGCTATGCGTGGCTTGGGAAGATTGACTGGGGAAGTAAGTATCTAACAAACTCAATTTGGACTCGGCAGCTACAATGCGGACGGCAATGTCCAATAATGATCGAGGGTCTAGTTCCCGGGTTAAATAATATTTAGTAGAATAATAATATCAGATAAAAAGTTAGATTAAACATTTGATAATAGTGTAAGAGATCTTGGACTTAACCCAAAATCTATGAACCAAACAGGCACTTAATACATAATAATAGCATTGTTCTATCTTGTCTTGTGTAAACGCAGTTCGCAATTTATGCGGGTAAATCTTCATGAGCGGAGTTTGCGCGGCTGAAGATTTGCAGATAAAGGCTTGTTATCAGTTATATTAAACCATATATTAAATTAGAGTTTTGATTGCACGGAGTTTCCGGTTTTTGTTTGTACGTTCAGTTCAAATTCTTAGGTCTGTCCAGTTTTTGCTCTTTTTTGCTTTTTTTTGCTTTTTTTTGAAGAAAATACGAAGTTATTGGTGCAGTGTTTGGGTTCACAACTGCACAGATCATTTTGGTACTTGGCGACAAGAACATAGCGAAGTGTCAACGAGTAAACAAAGTAAACATTCAGGCACATTGGTTTCGGTCATCGCATTCACACCACCTCTTCAAAATTTCAAAGTTCACGCAAGTTTCGTCAAATTGATAATTTTTGTTATTGGCCGCCACAGTTTTCAATTATGTTAATTATTAAAGACTTGTGAATCTCAAAAGTTTTGGCAAAAAGACGTTTATTTACATTCCAACCAAAATGCGAACAACAGCATTATACTACTCATCTACGGGTGTTCTCCTGATAGCAACAGCTGTTTGGTTAGATTCGGTGTCTGCAGGC
Organism: Lipomyces arxii; assembly: GCF_038497795.1. Lineage (NCBI taxonomy): Eukaryota > Fungi > Ascomycota > Lipomycetes > Lipomycetales > Lipomycetaceae > Lipomyces > Lipomyces arxii. Next base: position 81,097 of record NW_027117708.1, on the reverse strand, counting down.
TCGGGTGCTCCGTCACTATTATTTTTTAGAAGCCGGTCAAGTGAAAACTCAGCGAATGCAAAGTCAATTGCAGAGTTGGAGCAAGAAGCTTTGGTACAGAAATTAGCACCTCGACTAATGCCGTCTGGACTTTGGAAGCTGATAGACGGCAATCAGATTAATTCAACATTTCAAAAGGGCTTGAATGAACAAGAGAATATTGATAGGAACGTGGCTGTTGATGGCCACATTGAAGCCAACCCGAGCAGTACAGCCAGTGAGTTAGAGCGACTGAATACAGACGACCAAAGGGCAGAAGGCGTGTTTCACAGTGCACCTGTTGAGACTGCGGTAATTAAATTAAGCGAGACTGAGCCTGGAGTCATAGAAAACGTGCCAAAAATGGCGCGCAAAGTGCTTGTGACGACCGGGAGTCTGAACGCGAGAGTTATTGTCGGAGGCCGTGCCGGACGCGATTTAATGCCACGAGCTGTCCCTCGACCAACTGCGGCGATTGAGATTGATAGTGTTAAAAACAGCCAGGCGTCTCCATTAGGAATCGACAATGTGGGTTCGGTACCTACAGAAGCGCCAACACCAGTGTCCAACCAGGTAGAGAACAAGTACAGATCTGCCCTGCGGATAACAAAGTCGCCACCTGCTGTTCACGAGTATGAGTATTACTCATATGATGATCTGGATGAGTCTGCAGTAGTGTTTGATAAAGGATCAGTGATGATGCGCAAACTCTTTGATTTAATGGACAGTATCAGTAACGCGCTCGACGACAAGCTCGACACTCTTTCACCTGTTGCGGACTTTGCGAGAAGACTGCCTGCTCAATGGAAGATAATTCATGCCCGAGCGTTCGATTTGATTGAAGAGTCGAAGAAATTCACTATCGCGACTTCTACAGCTTCCATGCAAGAGTATTCATGTTTAAGATTAGCGATCGCTAAGAAATTTGTGCAATCACATCAAGCGATTGTAATGCTTTTTTCGCTGCTCGTTATCATGTGTCTCCTATAGTAACTGTTCTTTGGAGGAGAGATATTTTGTGTGTACGATAGAAGCATCGAGGTTGGAAAGGGTATATTGCAAAAGACTAATGGAAGTTGATGAGGTCTGCGGGCCGAGCGGTTGGGAAAGAACAATGTTATGGAAAGGCAAATGGGCATATAATTAATAAGAGTAGCCAGCTGAGTGATGAAGATGATCAACAAAGCAGTTGGTTTGTACGAGTTTTAGTTTTTGGATAAGTATTGAGCTTTTTGAGTGAGAAATGGGATGTATGATTAATAAATAAAAAAATTCTTAATAACGCAATCTATCAAGTAGAAAGAACTACAGGAATTCTTTCCTCAATTCGTAAATACAAAAACAAAACAAAAGTTACTATGGATTTCCATTTGATTGATATGACCCAGGATGACTATGTGCCCACCTAACTTTATCCAGTCAAAACCCGCACGGAGCACCCCGGCGGTCAAAAAATCAGACTTATATACTGCCCGCTCCTTCTTCCGCACTCACCACTTACCCCTCTCGAATTTTTTTTTGCTTCTTGCTCAATTGCTTCGCTGGACAATTAATAAACTGTAAAATGGCTGATGTATGTTTATTTCATGCTATTTGCGACTCGGAGACGCTTATCATTGCGATCTTTTGCTAATAGCGTCATTCTAGCTCTCGTACATTTCCACTCTGCCTCCGGCATGCCAGGTTCTGTTCAACGCGAAGATCGCAAAGAAGATGAGGTCAGTTTTATTATGTGCCTATATGTGAACCAATTGCTGACTTTTTGACACCAAGCTTCGCTGACATCGCTGAGAAGCTCGGCCGGTCTGAGACCTGGGTTGCAGCTGCTTTCTACGGAAACATGCCATTCGCCCAGGAAGATATCGATGGTCTCGTCAAGGTCCTTGACATCGACCCCGCGGCCATTAAATCCATCACACCGGACGTCAACTTCATGCCCGACCGTGCCCGCCAGATGGAGACTCCTCCCCGTGACCCTACAATCTACAGACTGTACGAAATCGTGCTCGTGTACGGATATGCTTTCAAGTCTATCATCGCGGAGAAGTTCGGCGACGGTATCATGTCTGCCATTTGCTTCACCTCAAAGATTGAGAAGGACGTTGATGCAGATGGAACATGGGTCAAAATCACTCTTCGTGGAAAGTTCTTGCCCTACGTCAAGTACTAAACGCATCTCTTTTTTATCTATAAAATAAAACATGTGCAAAGATGATTTATGACTTCTGTTTAACTATATACTAAAATCATAAAGTTGAGAAAACTTTTAATTGCACCCGTAAACTCCAAAAGCCCATCCAGTGATCCTAGTTCAGGTCGGTCACATATTTCTCTCTCTTGGCCGGCCATCCCATATAATTCCCATGCCCGATCGGGCCCATTGCCGACGCATACCGTCCGTACTGCACAAATTCAATCTTGTCTAGCCCGGCTGTCGCGCTGTCGTCAACAGCCCAAACCTGTACGCCAATGTAGTTGTCGCCTTGCAAATTCAAAATCCCCGGCGGAATCGGAAATTCGTCCTGCGGCCCGACATCGCTTACGTACTTGCCAAACTGCCACCCGTTCACGAAAAGCTCGGCTCGGACACCAGACTCGGGCAGCGCTTTGAGCAAAATGCCTAGAGGAACGTCAAGCATGTCTGCGACCTCAATTTTCACAGTGGTCCTGTAAAACTGTACCCCGGCACCCGGTGCCGCCGACCATAAACGCACACCAGGAAGTTGTTTCGTAATTGGCGACGCCAACTTCCACTTTGAGTCGTCAAACGCAGGCAAGTGAGCGCCAATACGCTGGGCATACACGCCGTCCTCGTTATACGGTGCCCGTAACAAATCGTCAAAATCCTCACCACCGGCGTTGCCTTGTATAGTCCAGCTAGAAAACTCGAGCTTGTCATTGACTGCAGCAACGGTCGGCACCAGCTCAATTGACCGGATCCCTCGTGGATAATGCGCCGAATGCATGTCTCGCTCAGTCACTCCATTGTCAAGCTCGTAACCCATTCTGTCCGCCAAAATTACCAGCACGTTGTCGAAAACATCCGTCAAGTAATCTTTAGAAAACTTGACGTTTCGAGCAATGCAAGCGTAGGTTGCGTTCCCACGGAAAGACGTCAAGTACCTACCATTGATCCACGCCGTGAAGCCAAATGCACTGCCACCACATACTTCCAACTCCACACCGTCAACACCCTTGGCAGAGAATCGTCCACGGTAAATGACATTTCCGACATGGAACCCATATTCACCAGGGTACAGCACTGGTATGGTCTTTGGCGGATGCCAAATATTAGCCGACTCATTCTTGTTTGCAACAACCCACTTGGAGTCATCATACTCAGGCCTGATCTCCGGCAAAGAGTCAATCGCCCGCCAGGTAGCTTCGCTTAGATTAGGAATTTCGACGGCAGCTAAGTTGTTGCTTGGAGTTGGAACCGTGAAAGTTCGCGATCCAAATTTGGTCAAATACGACGCAGCTTCAACCCCGTTCCACCGAATGGTCTTGTACCGCGAATCTGCAAAAACCTCAACATCCCAGCTGCCGTTCTCTTCCATGTCAATATCGCCGTTAATGTTCAGCGTTGCGCCATATTCCTCAATCGTTACGTTGCGGACAAGGTACGGTCCAATGACTATGATCTGTCGTTCAATCGGGGTATTTGGATCTTCGTCACTGAACAGAGATGGCACCCACACTTTATAAATTTCTGGCCTATTCATCAAGACTAATGTATAGTCATGTGAAGTCACCACCGCCCGGCTCTCGCCATCAAGTAGTAACGTAATACGTAAACCGTTAGTAGGCGTCACAACGGTCTTGACATTTGTATTCTGGATCAAAGTCTCACCACGGATGTTGTAGATCTTGTGCGGAATATTACCGTGCTGAGTAATTGACAACTCGTGCAAATCGCCGAAATCACCATACATCGCTACCACCGGTTTTTCGTCCACAATCGTCCAAGTAAAGACTTCAAGAGTACTATATCCAAGCTGGAGTGGGCCAGCACTATAATCCGTAACTAAAATTCTAGACTCGCGCGGGGGTAGAGTGAGACTGCCTTTATACGGAATCTGAATCTCACCATCTGCTATCGTTCGGATCTTGAGTCGGTATGCTTTCCCGTCTCTGGAATTCGTGTTGCGCGATCGCACCACATAGTATCCGGACAAGCATCCGGCGTCGCGCATCTCGCTGACAAAAACGTCGTGATTATCGGTATACGCATACTTGTCGCTGTCAGAAATAAAGCGGGACTTGAGAAGCGACGGGGATGCATGCAGAAACGTCCACAAAAGCTTTGCCTCGCTGTAATTTGATTAGCAAATGTAGAAGCCGTGATAAGCAATTGCATACTTAGCCTTGTCGCGTATAATTCGTGTCTCACTGATCGCAGCACCGTAGTCGTATGAAGTATATACTCCTGGACTTGCAAAACCACCCCAGTTAGTTCCACCGAAACCCATGTAGTACGACATCATTGTGAATTTCTGAACGACGTTGTTTTTGTAAAACACGTTCACGTATTGCGAGCTACTATTGTAAGTTGTAATTAAACTCGTCCAAAGAACTTACTTCGTCAACTCAGTGCACATTTCGTTACCAGGACCACCCCAACCTTGGTCTGTTAGCAAATCCGAATACAGATAAAATAAATACGTACCGTCAAATGCACCTCCTTGGAATTCGGGTACAAAATTTGGCACTCTGGAGGAGACATTGTGCAAGTACTCACGATAGTTTGTGACGATGTTGAAGTTCGATGTCGGGTCTTTACAGTCAAATCCCTAATAGCGTTTAACAACAAACCAAAACATTGCCATTGACACGCATACTCTCGGATACGAATCAAGTCCATACAAATCAACTATACTCGGATACTCTTGAGGGGTGAACGACTTAAACATGTTCAAATCGTTATGAAACTAGACGGTTAGCTATTTGCACGGACAAAACCAACCATCAAACGCACGATTGGAACCACAATTCCCATATTGCGAGCCATAGATGCCAATGAGGTCATGTATTCTCGAGCAGAAGGGAACAAATCAGAGTCCATGTACTCATTTTCAATTTGGAGCGCAATGACGTTGCCGCCGCGATCAATTTGATTTCGAATAATGAATGGCAGAATATCAGCAAAATACTTGTTCCATGCTTTCGTATACTGAGTTTCGTTTGTGCGAATCTGGACGTCTTTTCGGTTGAGTAGCCAACTACTGGGAGTTAGAAAACTCGTAAAGTTAACATGCACACGCCGCTTTACCCTGGAATGCCTCCACCGGTGGTTTCCGCATGAATGTAAGGCCTAGAAGAGTTAGTCTCGAAAAATCTATATACTGCAAAAGAACATTATTACCCTGGTCTAGCAATAATGTACAAACCTGCCCTCTTCGCTGCCTGCAGTATGGCATTGATATCTCTACCGACACCAAGATACACAGAATTTGACTCGTTCAAGCTGTGGTATCCCCAATGAAAGTATATCGAGACGGTATTATGACCGGTTGCTCGTAGCTTTTGAAATACGTCAAAATAGAGCTCTTGAACTGGAAGTCGCCTATACCGCGTCAATAATATACAAACTTGCTACACCATACTGACCAATAGTGAAATTCACCGCCGATGATATAAACCGGTTTATTTCGAATGTATAGCGAATTAGTATCCCTGCAACATGTAAGCAATACCAAAGGCGAATAGAAAACTGGGCTTACCATTGCACGATTTGGGTCAAACCTGTGCTCATCAACGGTAGCGGCTCGATCTCGTTTGTAACATGGCCGAATCGCAAAAAGTTGTTTTGAAGCGTAAGTAGCGAAACAGCAGAAAGTGCAAACAAAGTTAAAGCACGCCTCCGCCAGCTTTTAAACGATAACAAGTTTGGTCGCGTGGTATTTAAATCCAGCTCGGATTCCTGGCTGGAACATGGCACGAGAGAAGGTGCGTATAGAGATTGAGGGATTTCAAATGAAACCGACTCAAGTCGTGGGGAACGTTTAGTTAATGTCATTACTAAATCGCATCAATAGAGTCCTGAAAGAAGTGGAAATGTTGTAAATAATAAGATCAGAAAAATAGTGAGAACTTTCGAATAAAGAGAACAGGTCATATGGTATGAATACTACTTATATATTTAAGCGACAAAGCACTTTTGTGACCAATATTTCTAAACTGGCAATCAGTCCATTTACAGACGGTCTAGCTTTACTTTCTCGGCACAATTTACTCTTACTAAACTCAACCAACATACTCCCTTATAGAACTTCCTTTACCGCTACAATTGCACGGACAAACCGTAAGAGTTGCTTCCCCGCATCACGAGGATATATGACGCGAAAGGCAAAAATGAAAATTATCTTTTGCCGACGAACGTCATTGACGTCAACTCGCCAAAAATAAACGTCGAAACTGGTGCTTGTGCGTGCGGCGCTCCCCCTGTAAATCTGTTACTTACCTCAGCCGCGCCGGTAAATGACTCCTGAGCTTTATTTTGATCGTCAAATTTGTATACGAGATAGTCCTGTAAAGTATTAAGTAAAGTTGTTGAAGATAAAAAATACGAATGTGTCAGGCCAGTAGGATGCAGACAATGCCAATAATTTACTGTATTACCCTTATGACACTCCTTTATCAAGACGTCCAAACCAAAATCTCCTTAAATCTCCCCGCTATTTCAACTTCTATCGCCAAAAATTTATTAATAAGCGTTTAAATCTTTAACATTTTAGTTCACCAATTTGAACAAAAATTAAATAGAGACAAATAGTTTAAAAAATATCTAAAAAAAAATGTGCTCTAGGTGGGGATTGAACCCACGACCGTCGCGTTCCTCACACGACCGTGACATCATATATAGATATCGTAATACAGCTATAAGCACTAACACAATGTTAGCTATCCATCAAAACAAAAACCACCCATGAAGAGTAGAAAGGGTTAAACTAACCGAAGCGCTAACCTCTGCGCCACTAGAGCCTTCTACAATTTTTTAAACTGATAAGGTATTCTTAACACTACATTCTTCACACATAAAACACTTAACCCTTATATTATTTTATTTATTTCACATGCTTCTAATAACTTTTTAAGAACAAAGCACACGATATACTCTTCTACATTGATCGTGACATGGATCGTGAATTATTACGTGTTTACTTTTGTGTGTGCTTTATATATTATATTCTTAGGAGACCAAACTATGATGAATAAGAGCCCCTTTTCCTTTTGTCATAATATTATTAATTTTTATATCTATTTCTTATACAATTTCAACTATATGCTTTAACTAGCTCTAGTGTCTCTTCCATACACGCCATTCCAATTAACTCTTTTTCATTTGTAATAACAGGTCTTTCATTACCTCGTTGCTTCACAAATTTTGTTTGAAAAATGTGACTTTGAATAACAACCAAACTTTCCCCCTGTTCTATCCTGATGTTTCTACATTATTGTTTATGGAGCTAGTTATTTCCTTGTTGTATCAATAGACTAATGATAGAACCCATATCTTGAAATCTAGGCTTTTTGTACTTATTGTTCAAATTATCCAGGCTTGTCGCTTAATAAGCTCTGTGGAGTCGAGAAGCACACAGACAATGTTACGCGAATAGTCGTTTTAAATGCACTAATTGCTACGTTAATGTACAAACTATATACAGCTCAAAGTCCAGACTAGTAATCATCCTCTCCTAAATCATTCCCGCCCGCACTACCCGTAGACGCCTGGCTGTTATAAAACTCGCAAACCTGTTCTGACGTTGTTGCGTCTTCCGGGCTCTTGTCGTCCCTGATTCGGATAAACCGCGGAAACCGCAGCGAGACGCCCTTGTTGCGACCGACTTCGGTCATCGCGGCACGGTAGATCGGAGAGAGCGACAGGTCGGCCGCGAGAACTTCCCAGACCATCGTGGGCTCAAACCAGACATCGGGTGCGGTATTGTTTGACTGGGTGTACGCATAATACGACCGTGGCTGGTCTATCACGGTCTTTGAAAGCTTCTGATACAAGTCGTCAAGCACTTCTTCAGTGAAACCGGTTCCAATTTTGCAAATTGTCTCATATTCTGGTCATGTTAGCTCACAAATACTTCAAAACTAACTGCAAATCAACCTTGAGTCTCTGGATTATAGCACGCCAGCAGATATGCGCCATACCAGTTAGTCCGTTTACCACGTCCATAGTAAGCTCCAATGACAACCAAATCCAAAGAGTCCCCAACACCCGTCAGATAGTCTTTCTTCAACTTGAGCCAGTTGCGACTACGCTTGCTAGGTTCGTATCCGCTTTCATTGCCTTCCAACATCTTCACCATCAATCCCTCACAGCTGTCTTTGATACTTTCGTCTAAAAACTCCTGAATCTCATCGACACTTGAAGCATCCATTGAGATTGCATAGGCGAACTCCCCTTCAATTGTATTGAAAGCTCCACGTAGTAGTTCCCGACGCTTTTGAAGTGGTTTCTTTACTAGACTCTGTTTGTCCATCAGCTACGATCACACTGAGCCGATCAAGATACATACCTCTCCATTCAGATACAAAATATCAAACGCGAAAACGCAAACTCGCACTTTGATGTTGTCTTCTTGTACGTCTTTTCTTTTTCGGGTCGACAAAACCTGAAATGGCAAGATTTTGTTTGTTTCTCTATCCCATGCGACAGCTTCGCAATCGAGCACAAAACTTGTCGTCGTCGCCTTGACAAACCGCGGAATCGAAGACATGATGTCGGGATACTTTGCTGACATGTCTTCGGAATTGCGAGAGTAGACGTATGACTTGCCTGACTCAAGGAGATGAATTTGAGCGCGCTCACCATCGTACTTGTACTCGCACGTAAATTTGGAGTCGACAAACCGATCCAGAACTTCGGTGATCGATTTTGTGGGCTTTGCCAACATTGGCTTCAGCGGAACACCGGGTGTCAGAGTGCAAGTGTCATGCAGATTCATGATTCCTCCACTCAATATGGCGGGTATGATCTTGTCATACGTTGGCATCTCACTGTACACGGTTCGCAATATCTCTTCTGCTTTGGCAGTATCTGCCGGACTTACCTGCTTGCCTGTCTTTCTAAATTCCCAAGTCGCAACAGCTTGTGCCAGACTGGTCAACACTGTCTTCTCAGCCAAATGAATACGCAGCTTGCCCTCTAAACTTCTCACTAAGTATTTGGCCTCATTGCCTTGACACGCCGACAGCATTTTGTTTATCATTGCAATCTTGCGCGCTTGACTCTGTGTACCAGTGGTCATCGCGATTTCTTTCAAGGTCTTGAACACGCCCTCGACCGTCAACGCTTTCGGTTTAAACATGGTCGGCTGGTTCATTCTCGAGTCACGAGCAACAGTACCCAAGTCACCAGTGCGCTTATAGTCAGCTTTTATTTGCGCCTGTGAGCGGCCGGTGCATTCACCAATTGCTTTCATCAAGACCGACTCGCCCAACCCAAGTTCAATGCCTTCGTAGTCAGGACATAATCTATTAATGAATAAGTATATCACAGATAAAAGTGAACTTGGTGTGAGCGCAAGGACTTCTTGGTAGAAAGCAGAGCAGTATGCAATGATATCAAGACGCTTTGTGGTGGCTTCAATTTTTTCAAAAGTAGCGCACAGTGCTGCATATGGGACAGGTGAGCCCGCTGGCCAAGACGGATTCTTGACCAAGATCTTATTTATCATGGTTCTAACAAGTCAACAGTGATCACCATTAAAATAATGTATAGCTTACTGTTCGGCTTTGACTTCGGCTTCGCTCAAAGAACTATTACTGTCATTGTATTCGTCGTCGACAGCATCATCAGATGACGCAACAAATTCCGTCATCGCTTTCTCTTCTTGATCTAGCTTGACTTTTTTTGATTTTTTGTCTTCTTGTTCTTGCTTCACTTTGTTTAATTTTGATCTAGTAGGCGAATGTGAGTTTGATCGTTTGCTTAATATCGCTGGAGGCGATAGTTCCTGTTCGGAAGCTGATCCAACAGAGCGTGACCGTCGTCGTTTTTTCTGTGTTTGAGATTGCGAGACTGGAGATGAGGGCGGCGAGTCAGCGGTAGCTTCCTGTGGAGAGCTTGAAAATTCGTCTTTGATTTCAGACGCACTGCTTTTGATTTCAACATTGTCAGTGTCAACCGTGGCATCTTTATTATCTTCTCTTGATCTGCTTTTGCGCGACAAAGATGAAATAGTCGATTGTCGCTTTGGCAGAGGTTTTGAGCCTGGGGGACGATCAAAAAAGCGCCTGTGCGACATACAGTAAGCAAGATGTCATCTCGCGTAAAAAAGCACTTACGTCAAAGACTGCTGCGATGGAGGTAATGGAGCCATAAATTTTAGTCGAAAAAAAACAAATGAGTTGAGATTTGTCAAGAAATGATTAGTTAGACTTAGAATGTTGCGGATGAGAGGAGATCGATTTGCTTTAAACGGACGCGTAATTGCCGTGACTATTGTTGATGGGGCCACGACTGTGGATATTGAGTGCAAATATGAGAAAGCACTCTAGTTTTGGTAAGTTTGCGAGTGCAAAGTATCATAGAGGTACGCGACGTGAAGATTGATCTGGGTGTTGGGAGATTTATTTTGAGTGGACCGCCAAAACAAGACGCGTTCATGACGCGTAATGATTGAGGGTTTCGTGCAATTTGCAATTTTGTGTTTTAATAAAAGCGCATTGAAATTTGTTTGAAAGTAATTGGATCATTTATATGATCGTGTATATAATATATAATATATATATATATATATATATATTACATAAATACTTAAAAGAACAATGTTTAACATTCAAGATATATAAAAATAGAGTTTCCGAGACAAATTTAATCTCTAAACTTAAAAGTGAAATATCGGTTAGAATTGTCTTATAGATTGAATAAATGGGTAACCAGTTTGACAGTTGCACAGACAAAGCTGACAGTAGATGTCACCAAAACTTTAGGGCCATTTATCGTGTGACGCTGTCTAAAAAGACGCTGTCAAAAACTTGAGCACAAATGTCTAAGAAGCACAGGACATGAGCACAGGGCTTAATGTCTCAATGAACGCTCAGAGTGTCATTACTTCGATGTGAGTGGTCAGGATTGAAGGCGCCACATTGTGGATATGAACAATTAGTTCCGACCGTAGATTACCCTGCTTTTGATATAGTACTGCGGATAACAGATTATCCCGGATATCAACCAAAGACTTCTTTACTGTATTTGTATTACATATTTATATAATGTAGGTATATAGTGACAACTACGTGTTATTTTATTTTACATATCTTTAACTTATACACTTACTAATAATAAAATGAATACAATAATCATTAAGTAGGTACAAACATACTAAAGGCCTGTGCGTATCAAAGTGAAAACAAGCTCACTCAATTGTGAGTCCAGTGATTAATTAACGTGGGCCCGACGCGCGCCGCTACCTTAAACATATAACAGTAAGTGGGTCTGGTAAAATGTCGTCTTGATAAAGTTAGTAGATTGTAATATAGCCACCGCTGTGACACACATAGTCGCTAGAGTTATGCCAAAAACACACATTACATGATACAGGTACGACTATGAATAGATACGGAGTGAACCCTTAAACACAGAACAAAAGTTTAAGAGAGGGTTTGAGCGGGTATTGGACTTCAAGCCACCCTCGAGAGATCATGCCTGAGCTCCTTCGCATCAGTATAACATTTTTCCTTCCTCGACCTTTCTTTTTTTTAACCAAGTACTTTATAGATTCACTATTTACACGGTATTACACCACTATATCATAGTGAATTTACAGTATAAGGGCTTTGGCCTATAGCGCCAATTCGTATCTTCATTTCAATACCACAATAAATACACTATGGCAGATCCTCAACAACTATTAGGGCAAATGTCTTTATTCTCAACTGTTAGTTATCAACCTTCTTCACCAGCAACAATCTCGACTTTACAACCGGCTCCTATTCCTGTGCCTATACCTGCTACTGCTGCTACTACTGCTGCTGTTGTTGCAACTAATCCTCCAAATCCTCCACCAGAAAATCAGAAAATTGTAAGGGTTAGAAGTGGATGTTGGACTTGCAAAGCTAGGAGACGCAAATGTGACGAAGCAAAACCGTTTTGCATGAACTGCGTCAAAAATAACAGACAGTGTGAAGGCTATGGTTTAAGACTATCATTCGATGTCGATGATAGCAGACATATTGCAAGTGGCGTTCATTTTGACGTCAAAGGCAGACCAGTTGTTGGTTTTAGGCGTCGTCCTCGTCTAAAAGAATCAATGGCAGCAAGGAGTACAAGCTCTGCTGCACCTGCGATTCCTGGCTCAGTCTTTGTTGATGCTCCTATTTCTACAGATGGCACTGTGCCTGTGCAGGAACCTGTCGCTAGGCCTGCTGGCAAAGAACTTAAGTTCATCGTACAGAAAAGCTTCGACGGAGCTAAGCGACCAAGAAAGAAGCGGACTGTTTCGGACGAAGACGTGGCTGCAAAGAAAATTAAGTGGGAAACTGCAAGCACTACTTCAACAAGCTCACCGGAAGTTTCTGCTACTAATCAGACATCGTCTTTGGCTGACGTTATCAAACATGAACCTACTGATCAGCAGCAAGTTGAGCAAATGGTCAACATGTTTAAATCCTCGTCAAGATCACCTTCTAGACTTAGTGAAGGTAACATTATGGATTTGCATCAAATGCCGAATAACACGGTCGCTCGAGTTGCTCCGTCGTCTATTGAGCTTCAGCAGCAGTCACACCCAGCGCCTAGTGTGTCTAGAGATTTGGGCATGTTTTGGAGCATCGCACCTGACGAACAAGAATTATTGCAGTATTACTTTACAGACCTTACTCCTCTGTTGGATAACTTGAGCAATTCACCTTTGGCTGGTTTGGCTCTGACTTACTGCACTCATGACCTTGCTTTATCTTCGTTCTTGTGTCTTGCTAGTTTGCATCTGTCGACTAGACATAAGAGTGAAGTCTATTACGCTACTGGTTTAGAATATCATTCAAAGACCATTAAGTTTTTGGGTGACGTTCTGAACGCAGTTTCTGTTGGTGGTTCAAATGCTTCGTCGCCTCTTGATATCGCATCACAGCAACAACAGCCTGCTCTGCCTCCTACTGCAAACAACGTTCTTGGATTGCCTAACATTTCAAACATCCGTAACCAAGTTGGTAGAAACCAGCCAAATCTTGGCCGCGGTCTGGGTGTTGCTGTCTTGACTGTCATTTATTTCCTCATCACATATGAAGTGAGTTTTTTGTTCTATCGTCGTATTTACTATGTGACTAAATTGTAAACAGATCTTGGATACTGGCAAGTCAGCAACTGTTCGCTCACATCTGGCTGCGTTCTCCTCGATCATTGAGGATCGCGATCTTGCGGCGGATGTCTTATCGGCACCTAACGGAATGTTTTTGTTCCGGATGTTTGCGTGGTATGATATTTTGCTCGCGGCTTGCTCAAAAGATTACAGAGCTCCTCATCTTTCTGGCCCATACTTCTTCCCATTGAGTGCCGACGATTCTGGTGTCGAAGGCGTTATGGGATGCCCTGATGAGGTCATGCTTGCCATTTCCGACACTTGCCATCTTCGTCATACTATGAAGTACGCACCTGAGACTTTGTCCTTTGTTGACATCCAGAACCGTGTGTCTGAGATTGAAAGCCGGATTAGAAATTACTCGTGCTTGAAGAAATGGGACGGTCGGGAGTCGTATAGCTACGTGCAACACATCATTGGCACACAATGTTGGGCTCAAGCTGCGGCCATTTTCTTACTTCGCTCGACTGGCATGGATCCTAATGGTTGTCGTGTGGCCAAGTGTGTTGAAGAGTTCCGCAAGCTGCACTCGATTCTCGAAGTCGGTACCGAGGCCGACCGTCAAATGGTGTGGCCTATTTTTGTCGTTGGATGCGAACTTAAGGGACAAGAAGAGCGCAACCAGCTGACAAGTCGCATAGAAAAGTTGTTTGGGAAGACTCACTGCGGCAGCTGGAAGATGACGAAGGATGTTTTGCAGGATGTCTGGAAAAAGAATTGCTCGTGGGAAACTGTTCTTTCGAGCAAAGAATGGGAGAACTTTGATTTTTTGGCGCTTTGAAAATTTTTTTTGTTATAAAGCATTATTCTTATGTGCGGATGACTGGTAGTTTTATGCGCTGACAATGACTTTGGTTCATATTTTTCTAATGTGGATCTCTCACAGCAAGAGCGATGGCTTGCTTGGAAAAATGATATTTTTTTTTGGGCAAATTGGATACACGGAACATTCATTAGGTGATTTGTATACACGAAAGATTTAAAATTTCTTTTTTTTGTGATTTTTTATTCATTACTATGAAGAAGTTTTGAGTATAACTATATAGAGAAATACAATTGTCTTTTTACAGTGACAAATAGTAAGTAGGTAGACCTAGTAGACGTAGACCTTTAAAGTTTAAATGGTAGATCAAAGTACCTGAATCAGCTTCTATCGTACGCAACTAATCACCGAATTTTACAGAAATGTCGAAATACGATTATGAAGGTATAAAATTAGAATTATGTGGTTATAACAAGTCATTGTATAATGCTAACTGATAGATGACATGTTCGACGAAGATGAACAAGGTGAAGAAAATGAAGATGGTCTGTTTGATTACTATTAGTACTAAGAAGCAATCGACTGACAAATAGCAGATTTGAGTCCTGAAGATCAAAGTAGGCGAACTTATAAAGAGTAGAAGTATGACCACTGACGGGAATACGTTACAGAACAGATGAATAATGCCATTAAACTCGTATCGAAAACAGTCAAAGGCACATCAGTTACAGACGCTCAAATAAGAGACGCAGTTTGGAATTACTATTTCGACGTCGACAAGTCGGTCAAATTTTTACAAGGTGAATATGGTCCTACCACCAAACACAGTGGATCCTAACCACACCTAGATCAGTTAAGGAAACAGGAAAGCTCGAAGCCAAAACCGAAGACTAAAAAAGGTTGGTTTGATTTCTCTTCACTCGCCTGCTCGCTGCATTGCTCTTGTTTCCATTGTGAAGTGTCTAGAACTAGATCGGGCACCACCAAATCACCACGATTCAGAGTCCAGACAAGAATCACCGTTCCCGCATCATGTCTGTTCGGTATATCAAGTTTTAAGGGCATAAATTGGGGACTCCCGGCATGTCAAAACACGGAGCTGACGTACTGCGGACCGAAGCCAATGAAGCTTGGATTGTTAGGCGGCTCATCAAAATTGGCAGCACTGGCAAAAGCCCGTGCAGCAAAACGCCAGCAGGCACAACAGCAACAGGCTCAGCCGATGGAGGACATCGAGCCTGCGTCGTCATCTGCATCTTCTGAACCGGACACCCCGGTACTTGCATCTAAACGACTAACCGACCTGCTGGCTGAACGCAGCAAGCTTCGGACACCTTCGCGCTCAAGGTCACCCGAGAAACGGGGCAGTTTGCGACAGGCAGCATCGTCATCACCGCCGACGACTACGTCGTCCGAATGGACTGCAAACCTATGTGGAACGTCTGAGAAGTTTGCGCCTTGCTCGCCGTCGACTTTTGCATCGTCACTGCTGCACAAACATGATGAGATGAATGGCACGTCAGTCAGATACAATGGGCTTTCAGCGAGCGAGGTTTGGAAAATTATAACTAACAATTCTTTTTTCTATCTTCCAGTCAATGAAGCTCAAGCAGCCGAAATAAAACATACATTCAATCAACCGAGCCCGGATGATTTGATTAAACTGGCCCAGACCACGAAAGGCGGTACATCAGGTATGTGACCATGTGATAGGCTGGGAAAATGCTTAGACGGTAGGAGGGAACAGACGCAACTTGGCACAGGACATGAAGTCTTTATCGATAGAGCCAAAACCGGTGAAACAGCCAAAGGTCGACGTGATTCAAAAGTATAAAGATTCCAAGCGAAAACCGCACGTGAACTTTGTAGTGATCGGACACGTCGATGCCGGGAAAAGCACGTTGATGGGAAGGCTACTATACGACATCAAGGCAGTTGACGAGCGGACCATTCAGAAATACAGGCACGAGGCCGGGAATGCGGGAAAGGCGTCGTTTGCGTTCGCGTGGGTGCTTGACCAGAGCGAGGAGGAGCGAGAGCGCGGAGTCACGATGGACGTTGCGATGAACAGCTTCGAGTCTGATAACGTTGACTTTACGATTTTGGACGCGCCCGGACACGCAGACTTTGTGCCGAACATGATTGCTGGTGCATCAGAGGTATGGTCTGCGCTTTACACTTGCGACGATTTTGCTGACAGAACCAGGCGGATTTTGCGGTGCTGGTTGTCGATTCGTCGCCGAATGAATTTGAAAGAGGATTTGTTCAAGGCGGACAGACAAAGGAGCACGCGCTGCTGGTCCGCGCGCTAGGGGTGCAGTACGTCATTGTGGCGGTCAACAAGCTCGATAACGTGCAATGGTCCCAGTTCCGGTACGACGAGATTAAAGAATCGCTGCTCACGTTTTTCGCGGTCGCCGGGTTCGCAGAGAAACAAATCACGTTCGTGCCATGCAGCGGCCTGTCGGGTGACAATATCGTCCACAAGTCGACTTTGCCCGATCTAGAGTGGTACACTGGCCGGACGCTGTTGGGCGAGCTTGAGAATTTGACGTCGGTACAGCGTGACATAACAGCCCCACTACGACTGTCAGTGACAAACGTGTTCAAGGTAACCGCGTCGAGCTCTGTTAACGTGTCTGCGCGTCTAAACGCTGGCACGGTCCAGATTGGCGAGACCGTGCTTGCGGTCCCGAGCATGGAGACCGCGGTTGTCAAGAGTATCATGATTAGCGACCAGCCTACCGAGTGGGCCGTCGCTGGTGACAATGTCCAGATTGCGCTGAGTCAGATTGAGTTTGTGCATGTTCGGCCCGGAGACGTGCTGTGTGCACCTGCTAGCCCAGTCTGGTGCGCGCAGGCGTTTACGGCAAGAGTGATTTTGTTTAAACTGCGGGTGCCACTGATCAAGGGTTCGAACGTACTAATCTACAGAGGCCGGACGACCGAGGCTGCCAAGATTACCAAACTTGTTGCCGTGCTAGACAAGTCCACGGGCAAGGTGACCAAGTCCAAGCCGCGGCATTTGATTTCAGGCCAGACCGCGACGCTCGAGCTCGAAATCCTGGGCGGCGGCGGAACAGGGTTTCCGCTGGAAACGTTCAAGGCTAATAAGGATCTTGGCCGGATCGTATTAAGGCAGGACGGTATAACGGTTGGGGCTGGTGTTGTTGACCAGATTCTGTCGAGAAAAGTCACCGCGACGGAGTAGAGTTAAGTCTTTCTATTTCATTATTGTACATATTACAGTGATTCGTATTGCGCCCAGAATGGATCTTGTTTGACGGCAATTACCGACTCGGATTTGATGACCGGGATGCCGTGGGCTAGATCGATGTATGACAACTCAGTGATCCCTCTGTCGTCGACTGCTTTCATAACTTTGTTGTAGTTTAGTCCGACTTGAGCGATGCCGTGACTATCGTCCGACAAGCAGAACTTACCGCCATTAGCTAGAATGATCTTGCAGATATCAGCGCGGGGGTACGGTTCGGACCAGCCTTTGCGAATCGCAGATGAGTTGAGTTCAAACAACCCGCCGTACTGGACCACGAGCTTGACGTTGCGTTCGACTTTCTCCGCCACGGCCGGCCAGTCCGTGATGGGTCTGTCTGAGTCTTGCTGAGCAAACAACCTAATTAAATCAAAATGCCCAATCACTGGCGGACGCAAGTCAGCCAACATGACATATTGCTCGTCAAAGTACCGTGCAAACATAGACTCCGTCGTGCCACCGCACTTGACCATTGCGTTGTTCCAAAGCGGGACGTCGAAATCAATCGGAATTTCATGAACGTGGTGAAGCGAGCCAATGAACAGGTCGAACTTGTATTTGAGCTGGAGGGACTTAATTAGATTGGAGTAGTTTGGGCGGATGTAGTCGACCTCGAACCCAACGAGAAGTGTGATTGTGTTTGCGTATTTTGCTTGAAGTTCTCGGGCATGATGATAAAACTTGTCAAAATTCGATTCGAGATCATCCAGACTCATTTCCAACTTTGCCAGAGTCAGTAGAAGGGTTCAACGGTAAAGAGACATAGGACGAACCTCTTCAGGGTACAAATCCGATCTATCATTTCTCGGGATATGCTCAGTCATACAAAACGACTTAAACCCTTTTGCTATAACAGATTCAATAACATCGTCAAGATGATCATTTGCGTGTTGAATATAATCTCCACTATGTGAATGATGTGACCTCATTGTGATGCCGTTGACGTGACAACATTGGGACTTTACGAGATATATGAAGTTACCCCTGAATTTTATACTGTCTACAATTTACCTTAACAAGAAATAATTATGGCTTAGACCTTAATCTGTTCTGTAATTCCAACAGTGCATTTCGAACAGGCGACTCGGGTTTGGTCCGTGAAATAGCCTTGTCAACAGCTTCAATCCCGCCAGCCTGTGTGATCTTGCCAGCATAAGCCTTTGACCCGGCAAGCACTGTCGCCAAACACGCCGCGACCCTATGCACGACTCCGTCATCCTGTTCGTCATTCAGCACTCGGATCAAACTCTTGACCGTCGTGCTGTCGTCCAAAAGAACCTCGCTGGCCTGCCCCCATTCCGCCAGCGCGGCTAGCGCGCCTGACGCAGCGCTCCGGGTCCGCACGTCCTCGGCGTCAATCAGCGCAACAATGACTCGCCGCCGGGTGGCAGACGCCTTGTCGTCCTGGTCGAGGTACTTTGCTGCCGCAGACGGAAAGCTCACGAGATTGCACACCAGTTCCGTGCTCGCGCGCTGGATCAGGGAGTTCTGTGCCAGCAGCAAATCTTCAATCGTAGTCCATCCGAGCGTGACGATCGTGTTTGGAACCTCGACGATCTCCATCGACGCCAGGTTCGTCAGCGTAAGCAGCGCCTCAAATTTGTCCAGCATCGTGATGTCTTCTGATGAAGATTCTAGTTGCGTCAGTAACGGCCGGATCGCGAACGTCGGAGAGTATTTTGCCGAAAACACCAGTGCAGGATTGATTGAAATGAGTAGTTTTGCAAGTGCACACGTACCTGGCTCGTTACGTAATGAATTACTTAGTAAACTGTTCAGCACGCTAATCCCGCCTTGTTTGACAACGAGCACACGGTGGCTTTTGTCTGTCGCAAGTGCTTTCAAGATTGACCCGATCAGTAGTTGTCCGTTCGCGGAAGCGGACCCTACACATTCAGACAACGCAGACACGACGTCGAGGTCAAGAAGCGTCTTGCACCTGCCGGTAATCACTTCCGCTTTCTCTTCGACATCAACTGCTCCTTTCCCTGCGTTTGCGTACGTTCGTAGCTTCTGCATCTGTGCCCGTTCTTTGGTCAATACTTCCGGGTACGCAGACAGATTCGACATGATTACCAGCACACCGTACTTTACTGAAGGTGGAGAGCTCACAGGCGACTTGTCTTTCAACACATCCAACAACACTTTCAAACACGGCTTGTCGCGAATGACAGACTCCTTGACGGCCTTGTTCAGAGTCGAGTACGTCAATCCTTCCAACGCATTCGCAAACGCCATACTATCATCCCTTGTCGCAACGACCATCTGCTGTAACAAACCGGCTAGCCCCGCAACATCAACTTCTTCCTCCTCTGTCTGTTCTCGCGACCGCGATTTCGGCGTCGCAGCCAACTTGACTATGGTTGCGGCCGCAATCGCCTTGACTGCCTGCGAACTGGTGACCGAGTCCAGAATGTGTTCAATAATCTCGATATATTTCGCCTCAATCTCAGCCCGACACGTCTTGTCCACACACGCGGCAGACAGCATGCCGAGCAGCCACTCAACGTCGTCATCCGCACCGCTCTGCACCACTTTGCTCAACGAGACCAGATCCGACTTGTGCGAAAACTTCATAAACATCTCACCCGCAACCACCGCGTTCACGTGAAACATCGTCGTCATGATTGCGAACGCGAGCCCGGAGTCGGTCTGCAACAACTCACCGACGTAGGCCTCGACGTCGTCCCTGACACTGAGGTCGGTGTCGGCCTGCAATTGCGCCGCTAACTGTAGAACCGCCTGCGCCTTTGCCTGGCTCGTCACATTGCGAGTTTTCAAGTCTGGTAAAATGTCACGCAGTTTGAGCTTTAAACTCATCTTGCCGAAAGAAACAGGTGAAGCAGTTCGGGAACAGCTCTAAATATTGACACTAAACCCTTTGTTTGAGCCGCTTAGATCAAACCTCCCAAATTTTTTTTTTTGTTCTGTTGCATGAAATCAGTCAATAACAAGAAAAATGCGGTGACGAGATGAATCTAGTAAGAAGATTACGATATGAACCGCGGATTTGCCTGTTTAGACCAGGAATTGCTTGCGGACAGGTTCGAACGCTGTTTGACGTCGGGCTAGGAGACGATGACAGCGATGGGTTTATTGCCGTGATGATGGATAAGCCTCGAATGGGATACTACCAGGCCGAGCGACATTTTGAATGTAAGTGGAAGTAACGCGGAGTATGGGCAGTGCTGATACGTATAGTGCTTGAACGGTCGTTGGCAAATAGTGTCAGACTTCAACCACTTATAAGAGCACAAGTGGACGATGCGAAAGAAGTAGCAGATATAGACAGTTTATGTAGTCAGATTAGAGTGTTGGCTGCAAATCCAGATGCTGATTCTTTTGCTAAATCAGTACTGACTCTACTCCGGGTAGTGTCAGGACAAGACCATCTTGCATGTGAACTCTCAGCTAGACTATCGTCAAACATATTACACGAGATTCTTCGACAATCAGAAACATTATCATATAAAGACCGAGCAGAAGTTATTAACCACGTCGGCAAAATCTTCTACGCCAACACAAGCGTCACAGGCATACGACAGTTGGCACCACAGTATGCGGCAATGTACTTACGCACACTTCTAGACCAGAACCAGGCCGGCACAGCGATCGAGCTATGGAACTATCGCAAAGCAAAAACTGAAACGCACACTGGCGACATGTACAACGTGTATTCGTGGTGGGAACTCGGGGTCGAGATCTACGTTCGGATTTCTGACGTCGACCGTGCGATCGATGTGGGCCGCGAACTGCTGAAACGGTTTGGCAAGGTCTCGTCGAGCGTGCGGACGTCAATCATGATTAAACTGTGCGAGGTGAAACGAACAGATTTGGCGGAAAAAGTGTACACAGAGATGTTCAACCGGTTTGTGCTTTCGACTCGGCATATGGAACAGCAAGAAGTTGCTAATCGCACGCCGAAATTAATTGAGAAGATGAAGCGATGCGCTAGAGCGGCATTGGAAGCGGGCGACGAAAAGCTCGGGTACACGATCTTTAAAGACCTGCAGTATCTAGGTGAGCCTGGTGAGAAATTTGCAGTCATGCTGGTGGACCATTTCACACAGCAAATCGTGCGAGACGTTGTCGAGGCCCGACAGCAGGATCAATTCAAGCGCTTGCGGGTTTCGCAAGACACGGTCCAGCGTTTACTCCAGACCTTGTCGGATTTGGTCGACGAGATGCCGGTGGTTAACAGCATGGCATCGTTCTACACAGTCGTTTTCAAACGGCTGCAGGACTTAAAAATGGTTGGCGAAATGGTGTACGTGTTTCAACGCATGGTTGACAGCGGAGTCAAACCGTTGAGCCGACACGCGCAGATGCTGCTTCGCGGGCTACTTGATAAAGGATCGCTTGACCACGCGTCACGGATACTGCGCATTATGGAACAAGTTCTCGAGCGCGAACGCGGAGGTGAGAAAGTTGAGTCGCTCCCGATATGTGCGCCGAGCGCGGAACATTACGGTTTGTTTCTGCAGTACCATTCTCGCCGGCGGCAGCGCGGCGAGATGGCAAAGATCATCAACCGGATGCGTGACAGACGGGTGCAACCAAGCATTGTCTTGTTCAACGGACTGCTGCAAGACGCGTTCCACTCGTTTGACAATGGGCGACTGTGGGAGATTTACGACATTATTTTGTCGACTGGTATTGTACCCGACACGCACACGTATAGTATCATGTGGCGAGCGGCACAGAGGCTGCTGAAGACCAAGATTGCGGCGGCGGGAAGTCCGTCCAAAAAGCAGAGTGAGGCCAAGAAACGGCTGGAACGAAGCGGGGCGACAGCGATGCCGAACAATGCGCTGCGAGTGTTGCTCAAAGGCATGGCGGTTAACGGTAAGTGGACACCGTCACTGACCGTGTACCAAACTGTAGTCAGCGCGCTTTTAGTAGCCGAGGACACGGTGGGTGCGCTGTGTGCGATTGAGATGTGTGGTCGGAAACACAGGTTTGCCGTGTCGGAAGACATATTGTCGACCGTAATACAGGCACTGGCTCGCATCGCGTTGGCGTCCAACACGCTTCCTGTCCCGACCGAGACCGACCAGCACGATGACGGGCACGATTTGCAACGGTACGCGCTGGCGAAGGTGACGGAAGACCTGCACGGGTTTGTGGCCGAAAGCGAGCATAAGCGGGATGTAGAGTGGGAAGACTTGTCGCGGCTGGTGTATACGTGGATGACCAAGATGGAGTTCGACACTACGCTGATTGTATTTCGAACGGATTTGCAAAAGCTGAGAGAGGCGGTTGGGTTAGAGTAACATTGTATTATAGAGGTTGGCACTACGGTGATTGTCCAAAGGTTTGGTAAAGTTAGAGAAACGGTCGGTTAGCGGACAATGGATATGTAAATATGGAGTGTTGGCTGTATACAATATTTATTACGTCTCGCATTTAAATACAGCAAACGACCTACGACCTATTCATGGTCTACTTCGTTTATGCCAGGACAGTTTTCGTTTAGATCCGCTTGGTCGTCATATTTGCACCCACACCAGAAACAGTATGCGTATTTCTGTCTGAGGTATTCCAATATGACTTGTAATTTTTGAGCGGGTTCGATCGCATCGAATTCAGTTAGCTCGTCATCGACGAAATCTTCTGGCGTAAGCTCTTCGATCTGAGCGAAGTCTTCTGGTTCAGCGTCTAGTGACACCGGTCTATCGAGGATGCGTTTGCGCAGCAGCTTTTCTTGTGCCGCCGTTTGCTGCTCGATTATGAGTCCGCGCCAGAGAAAGTTCACAGTTCGGATTGTGGGGACGTCGAGTATGTTACGCGACGAAGTTGTGTGTTCAAATAGAGTCGATTCTAGTCTGGGATCCGAAGAGACGTCGAGCTCTTGGCATACTTTTTGAGCAGCGTGAACTTGAGCAATCAGTTTCTTTTCAGTCTGTTCCTGTTTGACACGTTCCAAATACGATTCTTGTTGAGCTTTGTCTTGCGCTGTTGCTTCGTCTTGTTGCTGTTGAAGTTGACGTCTGATTGATTCTTCCATTCCTATGCCAGCCCGGTCTTGTAATTAGTAACTTGTTCAGTATTCAAGTAAAGGAGACATACCATATTTGAGTGCGACTCGTAAAGGATCATTCACATTGTCAGCTTGATTTGATTTTCCAAGTGCTTGACCAGGAATGAATCCCATTTTCTTCATGATTGAAAGAGCGACATTGTTTGTACTATTATCATCATCAGACTGTGGTATTAGTGACGTGTCGAGTCCTTTTTGTAGTTTTTCCCTTTGAATGATAAGAGGTGCTTTTGTACGTGATTTTAGTTCTTGTTGACGTATAGTTTGTTGTCGTCGTTCAGTATAAGTTGGATCAAGTTTGGGCACGTCATGGATGGTCATTTTCATGTAGTCTTCTTCGCTGTCCTCGTCATTGTCGTTGTCTTTCTGGTGGACACTGGCATGGTCATTCTCATGGTTATTCTCATGGTCGCTGGCATGGTCACTAACTGGATCAGACTGAACAGGTAAGAACTTGAGTTTTCGTTTAGACGATTCATCATTAAATGATGAACGGAGTCGTTTATGTGGTCGTTGCATTGTTTGAATTGAATTCAATTGAATAAGCGAGAGGGTCTCTCAAATGAAGGAGCAAACGATAAATTGCGACCAGCGCTGTGTCATTAGTGACTGACCATTAGTGACTGACCATTAGCGACTGACAATAGTGACTATAGTAACTAGTCATTAGTGAGTATAGTCACTAAATAGCTACCAAGCGCCTGCTAGAATCATCACTAACTAAACTATCCTCACTAACGCTCACTATCTTGTGATCTCCCGTCAGATCTCAATCCAGGAGTCTCTGCATTAGCGCCTCTTCAAACTGGGTTAATGTACGCTTTGCTTAATAAATAACTGCGCATACAATTGTCAGTAATATCTACACCACAATAACACATAGAATATTACCAAAACCCTCCCACCCGATCAGCATCATTCAATTCCTCATCATTGATAACTTGTCTTTCTTTAGTTTACTCACTCTGCTCACTATTCGACTAAACACAAAGTTTTATTCTGCTTATAACCCTTATCTTGTTTTTTTCTTCAATACCAACAAATCCACAACTTCTCGCACATGTCGCGGCCTCATGTCGTCGACTACTTCGGATTCGACTACTGACCCAACCGCAAGAATCACTCAGCAGTCTACTGATTCAGCAACTATGGCTGACAGCAAAATACAGTCACCAGATCGACCGATCTTATTTGTTAGAGCATTGTATGATTATACCTCAGACGATGACACGGCACTTGAGTTCAAGAAGGGCGATGTCATTGCTGTCATACTACAGTTGGATACAGGCTGGTGGGATGGACAATTGAACGGGAATAGAGGTTGGTTCCCGAGTAATTACTGCGAATCTATCGAACCGAAAGATTTATCGCCTGATCTACTAGCTTCATTAAGAATATCTGACGATGAAGACGAGGAATACGTAGATGATGAAGACGAAGACGATGAAGAAATTGATAATGCCGTCATTAATGACGGACTTGACAACGAAGACGACCTCGACGATCAAGAAGAAGACGAAGATGAAGACGAAGCTGAAGACGACGACGACGACGACGAAGATGAAGATGAAGACTCAGAAGCTTCCTACAGCAACGATGAGCCTCTCTCACCGACAACATATAGACCAGACCCAGTCCATGATTTATCGTCAACTCTTGGGCAAAGTAATCTATGGTCAAAGGTATGCATGTGCCTACTGCTTCGTACCTAACTAACAGTCCCAGGAACGACCAAAACCCGGATCCCGCGTACAGTCAGTCATAGACTACGGCCGAACAACATTCAACCGCGGCTTGACTTGGGACGATTTGCAAGCTGCCGTCATCACAAGCGTCGAGTGTGTCCTGTCCGCCTTGAGATCGTTCCGCAAACAAGAATACAGAACACACATCAATAACCTGCTCGACTGCTTGGCCACTACAATGACCGCGGCCGGGTTCCCTGGCTTCTCGGTCAAAGACACAGACACACTATACCACCCGCCGTTTCGGAAGCTTATGACCGCACTTGGAAGACTCGAACTTGCAGCCGAAATGGCACTGGCTTCAGACTCATCTGGCGCAATCGTCGAGTGCGAAGCAGAGTGCGAGCACGTCATCACCGCGACCGCAAAACTAATTCGTGTGGCAAGACAAGATCGACCAGAGCCGGTCGGCAGGCTGCAACCTGGCTTCATCGAAAGCAATATTCTTGGCGGAAACTGGAACGGCAACGGCATTTTCTCACAATCGTCATCTCCAGTCAGGTCGTCGTTTTCGACAAATTCAAACCTGTCATTAGACCATTTCTGGGGATCGCAACGGAGTCGAGAAAATTCGTCAACGTCGACCTTAATCTCGCTTGACGAGTCGTTCTTGGACACAGCAGAAATCCAACGGACCATAATCGTCAACGTCGCGCGGGACTTGCTAAGGTTTCTCGAACAGCCATATGCCCGTACGTCTGACGAAACCGTCTTGATTGAAAAAGCCGCTAGGACCATGAGCCTCGTGCGAACGTATCTCGCACTCTTAGAGTCGGTTGACTTGAGTCTTTTAGCCAAGCCATTATCACCTACAGTTAGCGACTTCCGGTCTAAGAAGCAGACGTTGTACGATAACATATCGACTTTTATGCTCGAGACGCAGAGCATAACGTCGATGACCGACCCGGCGCCATCATTGGCTCGGATAGAGCGTCTACGGAACGCGGTCAAGGACCTTGACACTGGAGTTCAGACCATGACATTGACGCTGCAGATGCTGGTTGAAGAAAAAGAACTTCGCAATTTGCACGGACCGGACGCGGTCATGCCGCCGATGCCGGTCGGCGACTCGCGACGACCGAGCGAGGCCAGCGCGCATTCAGACGCGTCGATGCTAGAGTACCTAAATGACATTGGCGACCGTTCGACCAACTCGTCATCCACTCAGATCGAGAAAGTTGCAAACGGCAACTTGAGCAAGAGTGAGCAGAAGATCCAGCAGTTTTTTGGACGGAGACCACCGTACACGACCTCGGTCGGGTTCGACGACGACGTGGCGTGGTTTTTAGGCAACGAGTATGAGGATGAATTGGTGTACGACGCAAAGGGAAATGTCAAAGGTGGGTCGTTGAATGGGTTAATGGAGCGACTGACAAGACACGATTTCCTTGACCCGTCGTTCAATACTACGTTCTTGCTGACGTACCGGAGTTTCACTTCATCTCGAACTTTTTTTGAAATGTTGATTGAACGGTTCACGATACAACCTCCGAAAGCATTGACATCGGAAGAGTTTGAGATCTGGGTTGCCAGGAAGCAAAAACCAATTCGGTTACGAGTGTTCAACATACTCAAGATTTGGTTGGAACAGTACTGGCTTGATGGGCAGGACGAGTCCGAGGAAGAGTCGATTATGTCTCGGGATATCTTGTCTGCACTGACTGCGTTTTCGGCGCAGCTGATGCAGCAACGGTTCCCCGGTGCCAGCTCACTGGCGAAACTGATCCAGCAACGACAGCAAGGCCTCGACGTGTCCAAGCGGCTGATTTTGAATCTCGGCGGGTCAGTCCCGTCACCGATCTTACCGAAGCGAGGGCTTAAGAATTTAAAGGTCACACACATTGACGCGCTCGAGTTTGCGCGGCAATTGACCATAATGGAGTCGCATCTTTACGGACGGATTGGGCCGCTCGAGTGTTTGAACCGGGCGTGGAGTACCAAGCGTGGGTCGCAGGCGTCGACCACTTCGGCTAACGGATCACCGGCTGAGAATATCAAGCGGTTGATTTTGTATTCTAATCAACTGACCAACTGGACCGCGCAATGTGTGCTGACGCAGAACGATCTCAAGAAGCGGGTAAATGTGATTAAGCATTTGATCAATATTGCAGACGTAAGCAACATGATGTTCACTGTGACTGTACTAACGAGGATAGCAATGTCGGCAGCTGAACAATTTCTCGTCCATGACCGCAATCATTTCGGCGCTGTATTCAGCGACAATCCACCGGTTGAACCGGACTTGGGAACAGATTCCACACCGGTCGCAGGTTATTTTGGACAGTTTAAACAATCTGATGAACTCTACGCGAAATTTTGGAGAATACCGAGCGATGCTTCACTTAGTTAATCCGCCTTGTGTTCCGTTTTTCGGAGTATATTTGACGGATCTGACGTTTATCGAAGACGGCAACACGGACATGTTACTCCGGCAAGTGAGCGATTCGCCGATGATCAATTTTTCGAAACGAACTAAGTCGGCCGAAGTCATACGCGAGATCCAGCAGTACCAGAGCGTGCCCTATGCTTTGCAGCCTGTCCAGGCGTTGCAGGACATGATCCGGGAAGGGCTTGCGGACGCGCCGTCGATCGAGACAATGTACGATCAGTCACTGAGTATTGAGCCTCGGGAACGGGGAGATGATGATAAGATATCTAGGCTTTTGCAGGACAGCGGGTTTTTGTAGTTTTTGGAGTACTTAAAAATAATGACATAATTGATTCTTCGTATGTTTTAAGGCTGTAGACAGGCCGGGTAACACTATTGTGCTTTGTGCAGGCTCGACCGAGGAAAAAAATTCGACGAAGGAACAAAGTCTGAGTCGAGTCGGAAATTACAGGGCAGAATGAGGGTGTCTGAAGTGTTGCAAGACAATTTGAAAAATGAGAGGACGTCGTATTCGTTTGAGTATTTCGTGCCAAAGACGTCACAGGTTTGTGTTGGTGAGAAGGGAAGGAGGACATACACTGACTAGGGGTAGGGAGTCTTAAATTTGTATGAGAGAATTGATCGCATGAGGGAGTTACGGCCCTTGTTTGTGGACGTGACGTGGAATGCTGGAGGGAGTGCGGGGCAGGGTGCTACGAGCACGACCGAGATGGTTGCGAAGGCCAACAAAGTGTACGGACTGGCTACGTGTATGCATTTGACATGTACCGGGATGTCTAAGGCTACGATTGATTCTGCTCTTGAGGTCTGTGTTTGTGTGTTTAGCGGACATACGAGACTGACGGATTGTAGGAGGCGTATCAAGGAGGATGCAAGTGTATTCTTGCCTTACGAGGCGATGCGCCGGTCGAGAACGAGAAATGGGAAGCAACCGACGGCGGGTTTTTGTACGCAAAAGATCTGGTGAAGTACATTCGGGACAAGTATGACGACTATTTTGAGATTGGCGTGGCCGGGTATCCCGAGGGTCATCCTGAACAGCATGACGACAAGTTGTTGATTGCGCATCTAAAGGAGAAACTTGACGCCGGTGCGTCGTTTGTTATCACGCAAATGTTTTACGACGTCAACCGGTTTCTGTCCTGGGTCGAGCTGTGCCGGGCGTACGGGATCAAGGCGCCGCTGATACCGGGCATCATGCCGATTTCGAACTACGCCAGCTTCATGCGCAGGGTGAAGTGGTGTGAGATCAACGTGCCAAGCGAGTTCATGGCCAAACTGGACGCAGTCAAGGATGATGAGTCTGCAGTCAAAGAGGTCGGCGCGCAGCTGGTCGCAGAGATGTGCAAGACCATCCTTGAGCTCGGACATATATACCATCTACACTTCTACACCATGAATCTTGAGAAATCGACGCGGTCCATTCTTGACCGGTTGTGATCCTGTGTTGCGACTTGCTTTTATTGTTTGTTTTTGTTTATTTGTTTTGTTGTTTATTTGTATTGGTATGGCTGTTTCTTTGGCGAATTTAGAGCACAAAAGTTATGTCTTTTTCAACAAAAGCATTTCTGGGTTTATTTTATGGAAAAACAAAACACAGAGATTTGGATAAGTAATGTGTATATATTATACATTTGTGGGATATGGCGGACGGGACGAGACGACGAGGGTAGGATAGGACGAGACATGCCATACGGACTGCTTCTTTCAACAGGAAGCTGGTCATGTTTAGTATGAAAATATGAATGTTATTGTACATTTTACCAAACCAACTAAAATACATAAAACTAAAGTCATAGACCGGACCAAATCAACTAAATCAAACCTAATATACAATAAAATGCACAATCCGTGACCGACGACGGTCACGTCCGCTTTTCAAGCTCGAGATCATCTTCAATGTCACGCACAAACGCCGGTCCCGATTCTGATATTGAGACTACCACCGTCCGCGACTTGATTCGGTTCATCTTGCTCGGCTCGAGCTCGTCTTGGACCTCGTCTGGGAACGTGATTCTAATCTCGGGGATTTCTGATTTCTGCCTCCGCAGCCAAAAAAACGCGTGCACCTTGCTTGCCCGGCACTGATGGACCGGAACCGACTTAATTGTCGCCAACGTCATACTCGAGCTCGCGAGCTTGCCGTTTGAGTATACTTGTCGCCCGGCATACAGCGACTCACAATCTGAATCCGAGTACTGTGGTTGTACGCGTGCAGCAGCACTGCGCCGCCGCTTGATCAGAGTCCATTCGAGAAGTACCAAGACTATAGTCACGACAAGTAACACTATTAACCCGATGTTCAATGCTAATTTGAGCTCCATGTCGTAGCTGACTTGAAGTCAAATAGTCAGGTTCTGTAGTGAAGAAGAAATAGTCGTTGAGGAATGTGAGTGTGATTCAAGCCTCGACAGTTTAGGTATGTGAGCCGCACGATTGTTATGCAGCAGTTTCCTAATTTAGACGAGATTGCTGTTTTGACAATTCTCCTGACTTAAAAGAGAAATTTGTTAAGGAGAACTTATAGTTGAAGAGAAAAGAATCTATAGTGAAAAGAGAAGAATAAGAGGAGAATAGTGAATAAGTAGATAAAAGGAGTACTACAGCGCGAAGGCTGTACGCAAACATACCAAAATGATCAGCTCATCATTTTGGACTCGCCAACCCGCCACCAATTTATACTTAGCGATAAAAACACTTAACAAATTGGTTATCAACATTAATGTAGTGATTACACAATAGACGTTTAGTGACAAAATTAGTGGACTAGTACTGCTGGAGAAATTACTTAGTCCGGTAAAGGTCCGTGCATTCGCGTCTGCTTTTAGCGACAACCAACCTCCATGCTACAATATACACAATACGTATATCTCAGTATATTCACTTTACACCCTCCGTCTGTATACATACATCGACCGTATCTTCTCCATCCGCACTTTCCGATCCTTGTCTTTCGTTAGTTCAGTATCGTCGTCATCGTCATAGTCGTCATTATCATCATTGTCAGATTTAGTAGATACTCGTGCTCTAACTATTGCGTACAATAACTTCCAGTCATGTCTCCATGGACAGTAATCTTCATGTCCAGATACACTGTTGATTTTAGACTGTGTAGTGACGAAACATTGAGAACATTCCACACCAGCATCTTCCGAGTAGTCCCATCCAGCAATAGCAAGCGTAAACCCCGCCTTGGATCGTTCATTGTTCTCTAATCCCATTCCTGCAAGAGACACACTAATGATATTTGCATCCAGCTCAGAATTCGTCTCGACCTCAACACTGTTCTCGTAAAGTCTTCGCACTCTGTCTTTAAACACACTCACGCTGTCCTCAAGACCCAGCGAGAGCGACATCCCATACAGTCCTTCATCACAGACTCGCCTGATCCATGAACATGACTCCGCGTGTGATCCTCGAATTACCTTCGGTGCATTCTCGTCAACTCTATATCTCAAAATCGCATCCTCGTATCCGCACACTCTTCCGCACACATTACACTCAACCCTGTCACTTGCATTCGCTGTCCATCCACATCTTGCCCATAACAGTGGACATGTCACCCGGATCCCATGATTATACTCCCATCCACACGTTCTAAACGATCGCAGTCTCTCTAGCAGCTGCGTCCTACTCCACGGCGCGTAAACTGGTTCGCCACTTGAACTCAAACTCGTCATTGACTGGCGCTTCTTCTGCAGCTCTGATCGTATACGTCGTACTCGTTTTGACCTTGGTGAAGGCACATTATTAGGCGTCACATTGAACGGATCAATCAGCCCAAGAACGTGGCTGGCTTTTTCCTGCCTTGACATCGGAATAGACGTCGTCTCGTCGACTCCTACTGACGGGCTCATAGTGTGACGTCGGCAGTCATCGTGAGGCTCGAAAGATTTTTAGTTCTCTCCCATCGCATTCGTCTCTACCCAACTCTAAAAATACAACTACACTGTCGCGATTCTCAAGATCTCTCCAATTTCTCTCACAAATCATGTACGCCAGTGAACGACGCATTGCTGAGCTCGCGGTCGAGCGCGCATGCAAACTGACGTCAATCGTTTCAAACTCGTCCCAAACCGGCAGCGTTTCCAAGAGCGACCTGTCTCCGGTCACTGGTACGTGTCAACTGCGTTTGTAAATAAGACCAACTGCTTATATTTAGTGGCCGACTTTGGTGCTCAGGCTGTGATCATCGGCGCGCTACAAAAAGCATTCCCGACTGATCCTGTCGTCGGAGAAGAAGACTCCTCTATCTTGAGAGACCAGACGAGTCTACGTAACCGAGTATGGTCTCTGGTACAAGAAGCTTCGTCGGCCGACGACTACGCAGGCACAATTGGGACAATTGAATCTGAAGATAAAATGCTTGAATACATCGACTGGGGAAAGTTTGAAGGCGGAAAAGTTCCGAGTATGAAATTCTGGATTGTACATTGCCAGCTATGAATGCTAACCAGCAGGAATGTGGGCACTCGACCCGGTAGACGGAACTAAAGGATTCCTCCGCGGTGGCCAGTTCGCAGTCTGTCTGGCCTTGATTGTTGACTCTAAAGTCGTTGTCGGTGTCATTGGATGCCCGAACTTACCGATCGACCCTACAAACCCTTCAACCGGCACCGGAGTCGTATTCTCAACCGTCATTGGCGAGGGTGCATTCGTCGTAAGTTGTAGCTCGTTTATTTTTTCCAAATTCTAACCTGCAGCGCGCAATTGGGTCTCCGTTCGACTCGACTACACCAATCTCAATGAGCAAAGTGACCGACACAGCCACGGCCTCGTTTTGCGAGAGTGTCGAGGCCGGCCACAGCTCGCACGGCCAACAGGCCGAGATCGCGGCTTTGCTCGGCATCACCAAGCCGTCAGTCAGAATGGATTCCCAGGCCAAGTACGCTAGCATTGCTCGCGGCGACGGCGACATCTACCTCCGTCTGCCGGTCAGCGCGAGCTATGAAGAGAAAATATGGGACCACGCGTCTGGAAACTTGCTTGTGGCCGAGTCAGGAGGTGTGGTCACTGACATGCACGGCAAAGAGCTCGACTTTTCACAGGGACGGACATTGAAGAATAATAAAGGCATCGTGGCCGCATCTAAGGACATTCACTCGACAGTGCTTAAGGCAGTTCAGACGGTGCTTCAACAGAGCTAATATGCACAAAAATGATTACTATACAGACTTGTCTTGCCATCTGGTCTCCTCTACTATTATGTACAAAGATGATTACTATACAAACTATTTGACCTTCTTGTCCTTCATCTTGATGGTCTCGTTGTTTACAAAAATACCCTGAAATATCAGTACTAAAACTAGACACGCCTACGCAACAACATACCTTCCCCTTGTATGGCTCTGGTGGTTTCAATGCTCTAATGTTTGCTGCAAATTGACCAACCACACACTTATCGATGCCTTCTAACACCAACTGAGTCGGAATCGGACTCAAAGCAGACATTCCTTCAGGCACATCGAACACTGTCGTTCCAGTCTGTCCAAACTTAACTGAGATTTTCCTCGGACCAACCATCTCAGCACGATAACCTGTTCCGACAAACTGAATCGTAGCAATATGCCCTTCAGATACTCCGGTAATGTGGTTCTGAATAGCAGACCGTAAAGTCCCCCACATACTTCGTTGTTCTTTCACACCGGCATCGACCACATTAACCTGCAACTTCGGACTCTCGCCAGATTTGTCGAGCATAAGCCGAGCAAACATTGGCACATCAACACTCAGCCTTCCTTTCGGCCCCGTCACAATCAACGGCGTCGTCTGTCGAGTCTGGTCACTGTTCGGCACGTCTAACGCCAAAGTCACAGTATCTGGAACTAAAATCGGAGCTGTCCCAATATGGCTAAGTGTTCTTGATGTCGTACTAAACGATCTTGTTGATATTCGATACATCATCACTGTGTGTTCCTTCTGTTCTTTGTTAGAGGAGCCTATAAAATATTCCGTACTTACGAAACACCCTAACCCATATAATTAGCCCTGGTCTAACCCTGACAACATACGAGTCTTTTCTTGACACAGAAATTGAATCGAAAACACATTAAATTTTCTTAAATTTTCCAATCGGGATTGGTCATTTTTAGATTTTCGGCACTTTACTCGTCCGTTTTTAAAACAATCCTCTCATAGTGCGTACACCGAACTGCGTGTAAAACAACATAAATACATAAGATATACTCATTTAACACCCCAAAATACAAACTCTCATATACACACACTCAACGTTGCCCTGCCCTTTCCTGCACTATCCGGCTCGTTAGTCTTTCTCTCTCTCGCCCTTGTTTGTGTTCTCTTCCGCGCCTTTTTTCCCTCTCACTCTTCTTTTCTATTCTTTATAAATCGTTTTTCAACCAATGGCGAAACAAATCGGTGACATTCGACGCAAATTGGTCATCGTCGGCGACGGCGCGTGCGGAAAAACCTGTCTTTTGATGTACGTTTCACCTCCCTCACGTCTTTTGTCCCCCTCTCCCGCGTCTACTTTTCTTAATCGCGTCGGCTTTGTGGTTTAGGTCTGACTTGATCTCGTGCTTGAGTCGATCAGGTCCGTGATCGTTACTAATTTATCTCAAGCCCGCGATTGATGGAAGCTATACACGCGGTCCGCTTACTTTAATGTACATCAATGCTGACATTTCGTAGTGTCTTCTCCAAAGGATCATTTCCAGAGGTATTTCAACATTGCTTGTATTTCTTCTAGCACGATCTCACTCTTGCAGTTTTATGTCCCGACTGTGTTTGAGAGCTACGTCGCCGATGTCGAAGTCGACGGCAGACACGTCGAGCTCGCGCTTTGGGATACAGCTGGCCAGGAAGATTACGATCGTCTCAGACCCTTGTCCTACCCTGATGCTAACGTCATCTTGATCTGCTTCTCGATCGATTCACCTGATTCGCTCGACAACGTACAGGAGAAGGTATGTCGTATGTGTAGCTAAAATCGTGAATCTGTCTGACCTCAAAAACTTTAGTGGATCTCTGAGGTCATGCGTTTCTGTCAGAACTTGCCAATCATCCTCGTCGGATGCAAGAAGGATCTTAGAAACGATACAAAGACCATTGAGGAACTCTCAAAGACTTCCCAGCGACCCGTCAGCACCGAAGAGGTACGTGTTCATAATTTTTTTTACTGTCTAGTGTCATAATCTTAACACATGATTAGGGTGAGGCCACCGCGCAGAAAATCGGCGCGATCAAGTACCTTGAGTGCTCAGCCCGAACACAGGAAGGCGTTCGCCTGGTCTTTGAGCATGCCACCAGGGCCGCGTTGCAGGAGCGACAAAAGACGAAGCGGTCCAAGTGTTCAATATTGTAATATATCTCTGTTTTCGGTCGTTCTCTCGTTGTCGCGTTTTGTTGTCTCTTTTTTTTATATTACGCCGGTACAGGAATAGCATTATTAGTATCCGGTCAATGCCGTCACGTTTACTCTCAATGCCATGTGTTTTTGTGTTGTTAGTTTGTTATGTTTTGCAACTGAAATGATATCACGACTTTGCCTACGGATCGTGTTTTTATGCGCGCATCGGTCTTGTTAGAATCAATCTGCACGGTATACTGCCCTATGCATGATATTGCTAAACGTTCATTTCACGTAAAAACTATATAAATGCAGACTACTCTCCCATCTTAATATCCCCGTCCTGATCGACAATTGCTGCTGCTGCTGTTGCTGCTGCCAATCTGGCATCTCGCGCAGACTTCCGTTTCGCGGCCCGGAACTCCTCAATCTGCGCCTTCAGCTCGACGTCAGGAACAACGTCCTCCAATTTCAACGGCACTCTATTAAACGGATCTGTCGAGTCAGACAGCAAGTGCGACTTGATGGTAGACAAGTCGATCGACACTCTCGAGCTCGGCAAAATTACCGGATCTTCCATCAGCGTATACATCAGCGGGTCCAAGAACTCGTCCGGAATTTCACCCAACTCTTCCTCGCCTTCCTCGTCAGCAACCTTGGTCGCCTCGGCTCGGTCAGCAAATCTGGTCAGCGCACTGATATCGGCTCCGGACTTGACGCCGTACTTGCTCAGGATCCCAGCGGCCCGGATGAAGATCTCCCGCCGGTACGACCGGCCGTCGCGCGCGACCGCATGCACGAACGCGGACTGCGCAGACAGGTTCAAGTACACGTCCGCAATATCAGACAACAGCTCGCGCGGATTGAAATGGTACTTTTGCGGGTCCTTGACTTTCAACCCGGTGCACTTCGGCCCCACCAGCGCGTCAAGATTGTAATCCAGCATCGCCGCCAGCCGGTCGACAATCTCCGCCGTCACAAACGCTGCCGGCACGGCCTTCGTGAACAGCTTCAGCATCGCAACCGTCTCGTTCGCAAGCGACATGTACGACGACGCCTGCCGCTCAGCCCCACTCAAGTTCTGCTCCCGCTCAGTCCGGTCCTGCTGTGAAAGCTGACTGCGGTCCGCAAGCTCCCCTTGGTACTTATGAATGTCAGCAAGCTTTGACAGAGACTCGTCAAGCAAATACGTCACGTCGTTCAATAACAACGCCACGAATCGCACAAAAAACTCAACGTCAACCTTGCTCTCCTGCTCAAGTTTGTCCCGGAAAATCGGCATCTCCCAAATACACTTGACAATCTGCGAAATGTAGTACCGGATGTTAAACTTGTCGTAAAACTGTGAACTCGCACCAGTAGACTCAATCTCTATATAAAATGACATGAGCAAGTGAAACAAATGCTCAATTGCAAACGGCAGCGTTATCAAAGTATCGCCCAGAAACCCGTTTTTGTGCCCTGGCTGGCTCAGCGTGCCGTAAAATAAAAACTCAATGATCTTGGCCTTTGAATACGGGTTCTTGATGTACGACGATGTCCGCAAAAAAGTGATCGCAAACGTCACGAGCTCGACGTGCGTCTGCTCAAACATCATCTGCGGATAGTGCCGCGAAAAATAAATTACAAACCCGGTAATGTTCTCAACAAAGTATTCGGGCAGGTACCGGAACGTGTCCGGCACAGGCTCTGTCAACGGCAACTTGATGTGTTTTTGCGGATGCGTATGGGCAGGATCAACAACCCGCACGAGCCACGTCGCGACCGTCATCAGAAACGCAAACGACCGCGACATGCTCATCCGATCTTGCAACGGAGCATTCAACGTGTGCTGAAACGCCACAGCGCTGTCCAGCTGCTTGCGAACTCTGTTCACCGTGTTTGTCAACATTGCGGCCTGGGGCGAGTTGATCCAGTTCCTCTGTTCCTCCTCCAGTCTCTGCAAATGCTTCTCCATGTCCTTAATGTCGTTTGCCAACTGCGTCTGAATATGCATAGCACCACCCAGCCCATAGTAATGGCTGGCTACGTTCAGAAAAAAAACCTCCGATATGAAATTTGGCGTACCATCAACCCGCTCAGCAATGTACTTGTCAAACGACTGCTGATCCGCATCAAGCTTAACTTCTTCTTTGATGTCAATCCGGTCGGACTTCTTGTAATACAACGGGTCAATCTTGTCAAGCTTCGAAAACGTCGCATCCACAAATGGCTCACACAACCGGTTCAAGACGGCAGTCACGTTCAGCATAAATGCGTCCGACGACACCGTCCCAGGCACAATCTGCAACGCCCGCCGCTTATGATTCAGATTTACGGTCTTCGCCAAAAACTGAAGCATCCGCTCGCGCGACTCGGTCGACGCCCGCACAATCTTGTCCACAATGAACGACAGCTCGTCCTGAATCCACCCGAGCTCGGTCCTGAGGCCGGATATTGCAGACTTGATGTCAGACGCGGTTCGCTCTTTTGGGTTGGAAAAGTAAACGCCTGCAACCTTTGAGTCCACAGGTGATATTTTAAAAAAAGGGCCTAGAACTGTATTGAGCTCGATCGTGACCGCGGTCACGTCGGGCGGTAAAAATGACGGCATTGCCGCCAGCGCGGCAGCAACCGGTTTGAGACTAATTAGCATTCTCATGACCTATCCACGTCAGCTTGATTTAATTGCTATAACAAAACTGACTTACTCTGAAATATGGCTGGTAATTGCTTGCCATCGTCATTGTCCGCAGCCCCGCACTAAGCTTGTCCAGCACCGGTATGATAAAATCCTCTAAAGTTTCGTCTTCGACCGCACGCTGTATCATTGTAGCCACAAACTCGGCCGGAATGGCTTTCGGCGTATCTGGCTTTTCCAACAGCAGCTCGGCCAAATCAACGCCTTGTTCCATTCTATACTGTCAGTCAACGCGCACCTTACCACGGCTCAAAACATACCCAAACATGTCCGGTATGCTGACTGCGAGAACTGAATATCCCGAACACAATCGTCTGGCCTCTGTCAGCACCGCGTTCTTCTTTGATCGATCAGGATCTGTGGCACGGATGGTTCGTCGCACGGCTTCAAGCTGGCGCCAGCATGAAAGCAAATAATCAAACGGGCTCTCAATTGGTAACTCGGTCAGTCGCATGAGCAAAGCCCGGTCAAGCGTTTCCAGTGATAGTTTTGGATCTGTGACAAGTTAGAGTCCGCATGTGGTAGCACGATCATGCCAACGAACCCGCTCCCTCTCTCTTGATTTCACTCGCCAAACTCTCCAAATATATAACATCATCTGAATCCGCATCCTACCCAAACGTTACATCAGAAACCGAAAACTGTCATAAGGCATACGCACGCTCAATGTAAGTTTGAACACCTTCGTCAGCGTTGTGTCTTCCCAAACCGAAAACTCAATTGCCTTTTGTACAGGCTTCACCACCGGCTGCGGTGGTGGTGATGCCGGTTTGGCAGCAATGATGTTGATCTTATTTGTCTCGCTTGCAATCGCACTAAACGGGTTCTCGGCTTGAGCAGTCGGCGTCGATGGTGTGGACGACGTGGACGAGACTGCAGATGCTACCGAAGTTGATCGGCCCAGCTCTGTCTTTGAGCCCTGCAGTTTTGCAAGCCGTTTCCTTCTGATCTAGAAATTGGATCAGCAAAGAGTCAAAATCAGCGTATGTGCGTAAGTACCGTCTCTAGATCGTCTGGCTGTGGAGAGTCAGACATGATTATGAATTTTACAGTACAAAAAAGCAGTCAGTCAATGTCGCGCTGTGCGCTATTCAATGTCAAAAAAAAAAAAAAGCAAAAAACAAATACTGCTTCGAGAAATGTTGCTAGGTTGAATATAAAAGTTGGTCATGGGTTAGCAATGTGGATTGGATTCCAAGGACTTGTTACATAATGAGGGGTTTGTACACCAAAAACCCCATAAAAGCAAATTGCTGAAGGCCCAAAGTTTTTTGAAGAAACACGAAATACACCAAATGAGACTAATTGTACAAAAAGACCACGACTCACAACTAGTGAGCGTTGTCATCAAACCAAGTAATTCGGTAATCGCCGCTGTCGGAGCCGACAGCACTATTGTCGCACGACTTGGAAAACGCTGAATTTGAGTCGACATATGGCAGTTTCAGACAGATAGAAGAATGAAAATGACACTTACTCTAAACATGAGCTGTGCTAATTGGTCGACACCCACAGAGAACGTATAGTCATTGGTATCAATGAATCAGAAGTTGGATTTTAACTACTGGTGTGATTTAGTATTACTTGAACCTGATTTAAATTGAATATATAGACATAAAACTCTTGCAGACGGTCTGCATTGTTACTTTGTGTGTCTTCTTGCCGATTAAACCTGTGGGTGAGGAAAAGTCTGTACTCCGCATTAGCTACCCAAGTGCTTAGAAAATTAATCGGTGATTCATCCTAATTCTGAATATCTCAAGGTTATTCAAGGTAAAGACGGTCGATGATGTACGAGCCGATAGCAGCTCCCCAGTTGCTAAGTAAGTTGGTGTTTGTTATAACTAGCCAAATTGCGCTTCCATCATCAAACCTTGGGTCTTGCACAAAGTTGTTAGGCATGATGCAGGTGAACCATGAGGTCTTTTGTGGAGAGGAAGGGATGTTCACAGATTATATGAAGGCACAGTGTGTTTGTCACATAAACATTTATCTAAAGTAGTGTAAGTTGACAATTTTATAAATCATTCTTTCTCAAGAATACGAGGGCAGTTAGAGCATTTTTTAAATTGCAATTGTTCAAGTGTTGGAGACAGAATCGAAATCTGTCCAAGGTTTTTAAGTGACCGTGCTCAATGCACTGAAATATCCTTCCTTAGCTTTATGATCTTCAACGGCTAGCAAAGCAGTTTACGAACATTATTGCTATCAATAGCCAATGCGTCAAATAATATTCGTTGGCTCTTAAACCGCTTGACAACAATATCGCTGCTGGTTGTTCTTCTTTTCAAGCCCGGTGGTAGCTAAAATATTAGATATGGCGGATGCTTTGTGTCTTTGCTTCTGTTTAAAGATTATCACAAATTCATTGGAATGGCCATCTGTCAAGTCGTGGAAGAAAAGAATGAGATTGCCGCATGTTCAGTCACCTTTCTATAGGTGCTTGGTACTTCTCAACATTAGAACTAAACAGCCCATTATCTAATTTCAAGTATTAAATAACTTTACTATTGTGTTAATAAACAGATATTAACTGCTCGGCCACTGAGTCTGCAACTGGTTAGGGCATGTACGCAGTCGGACGTACAACCTAACCAGTTCCGTACACCTTCATAGCTATGTGTCAGGGTAAAAATGAGACGTCGTACGACAACAATGATCGAGCTGCTGCTCCTTAATTAAAACATAGCGTTTGATCTTTGACTATGCCAAGGGTGAAAAGTGATTTGGAGTGCGGCCTTTGAACTTGGTCATAAAATCCTAATCACACCATCCACTAATTAGATGCTTAGTATTTAAGAACTTCAACCTTACGTCAACATAAAACTCATCCCAGTAGCCACGTCCGTATATACAGTCAAAACTCATGCTCGGTGTGTCTGGTTCTTTATGAGGTAATGCACAGAAGAAATTATGAACAAGTTTCAACGTGCGTAAAAAATCTGTGTACGAGTCTATGTGAACATCCTGACGACTTTTTGTAGATGAACACACTTTTATATACATATTATCACAAAATCTGGTAATATAACTCTAATGCACCTCCGCATGTTAAAACTGTTAAAAGCTTTTATAAGAGAGTGGAATATCTACAGCACCGTAATTAAATAGCATTCAGCGTTCATGCCAGATGACAAGCAATCATTCATATAAGGTTTTATATAATGGTTGTTTAAGCACCACGTTCATGACGGGCCACACATTACGGTTTGTTCTGGTGATTAATTAGTAAATTTGAAATGTGAATGCAAAAGCGAAAGCGGCTCGGAATTGGACACTCCTTGAACACAAAAACTATAGCATTTATTTATTTTCACGCAGGTTTGCAATTTCGAAAGGGTTGGACGAGCTGAGAGTAGCAAATTAAGTATACGAATTTAACAATGCAGTTAGAATGAGGGCGCAGTGAGTAGGAAACGCAGAACTCCATATTTGGTTTTTTCTTTCATTTCTTGACTTCGCAACCGCTGCGATTGACAGCACGGTCTAAATTTGATCTGTGAAAAACTTTTTACTTGGGCTTGGAAGTGATTCGTGCGTGTGGGGAAATTGCATGACAGAAAACAGATTGCATTAGACTGCGAATTGTACAGTTTGGTTCCATATGAAGTCCTCGACTCCAAATGGCAGCATCAGGATTATGCGACGAGAGACGGGGGTGAGCGGAGATGGAAATAGTGAATCTGAATCTCGGACACCGCCGGTAGCGAACGAGTTGGGTGGGAGGTCGGCAACACCTACGACGTCTGGAACACCAACGACGCTGGAAGAAAGAACGGCCGCTTATCAAGAAGCCAGGAAGCGTATCTTCAAGGATTTTCCGGAATCTGGTGTGAGTGGTGAAGACGATGACGACAGCGATGCACGAGTCGGAGACGGTTCTAAACGAGGAACATCGGAAATTATGGCAGATGATGAAGATTTTCCTAGACGGTCACAATACATACCAGTTGCTGGGGCAGGGCCGGGGTATTACTATGATCGAAATTTGAGTAATCAGGCATATTATCAGCAACAGCAACAACAACATCAGCAGCAACAATCACATTATTCGTCATATGGCTACCCATATGGCGGAGCGAATGCAAGCGAAGGAAACTACGGACGACAGTATCGACCAAATATTCCAGCAGTCCCGCCTGGAATGCCAATGCCAATGCAGCAAGTACAGCAGACACAATCGCAATTACCAAATACAATTGCACGCGGGCAGCAAAATCAATTTCCTCATGGCCTTCAGGGTCAAGCTGGGTGGAATCAATGGTCTACTAGTTCTGGACAATATGCAAATTCTACGATGAACGAAATAACTTCACTGAATCAGATGAATCATTATGGACAAGCGCAACCTGGGTATGCATGGAGACCACATGCAAACCATCAGCAGTCGTACCAACGACAGCAACAGGTGCAACAGCAGCAGATATATGCTTCGCCTGATCAGTTCCAACAATCAGCGGCGTACGCGTATCAGCAGCAAAGTCGCTACGGTCATACTCATGCCACGGCACTGTATCCTACACGGTCAATGAACCCAACACAAGCACCTGCTGGCTCAGTTGCTCATTCTGGCCAATTCCAACTACCTCAACATCAACAGCAGCAGCAGCAGCAGCAGAGACAACAACAAAAGCCACCAGGCACTGCTAACGTAGCACAGACTGATTAAACGATGTATCTATTAATAAACAGAATATTCTATTTGTGAATGTAAAAGTATACCATGAGCAAATGTGCGGCTGAAAATACTTTGACCACAGCGCCGAGCCCCTTCGATCGACCCACATGTCAGGCGATGCCACTAGTTCGTGTTCAGTTTTGATCTTGGAGTTACTAAACTTGACGTTTTAAACTCTAAAGCAGAACCTTGCTGTACGCAAACGTATTTTATCGCCTCCTCTCCCCCCACTCATATCAAACAGTATGCATTATGCAATAAGAATCTACTTATTGCCGGCGTTATAATTTTTCATCCTTAATATTATCATGATATACAATGACCAAAAGTACAAATTGCCTCTCTCGCGACTTAAAAGATTCAAGACTAATTACTACACAAACTATGTCAGGTCCAACACCGTCTCCAACAGCTGATACTCATTCCCGACGATTGACCGAATCAAATGAAGGAGAATCTCCATCTTCTGCAAATTCAAAACAAAAGAAAACAAACGATGGTGAAATAGTCCGTCGTCGAACAAGAACTGGCTGCTTGACTTGCCGAAAAAGGTATTGTATTTTTGCTCCAATTCCGCCTGTTCTCCTCGATGCTTTTACTTACAACTACAGGCGTATAAAGTGTGATGAAGCAAAACCAAAATGCCAGAATTGTATGAAAAGCAGGCGAGTGTGCGAGGGTTACGGCGCTCGTACGGAGTATCAGGCTGCTTATTTTAATACAAAGAATCCTCCGATAATTGAGTATGGACAGTATCCCCACTACATCAACTATGGGCCATATGTTCAATCCAATCAGCTCTATGCTGCTTCTAACTATTATACTACAACAGCGGCAGCAGCTGCCGCTGCTGCGACAGTTAATAATTCGTATATCGATCAAGCAATGGTATATACTCCCATACCGTATGCATCTGTTCCAGCACCTCAACTGGGTTGGGTGACACCGAGGTCTCAGATCTCGATGCAGCAACCTGCGATGTTTGATTATTTACAGGATGACCAGGTTTATCTACCTGAACTAATGCTTTCAGAACCGAGCATCGTAAAGCAGAACGATTCTGATCAACTGGTATTAGAGTGCATTGTTAACAGTCTGTCTTCGTCACCATCATTAAGTCCACCATTTCTGGCAGTCTCATCATCAATCGGTGAATCACAGGCTACATTCCAGATGGTACAAAGTCACCGCTGATGCACGCGGACGCTCAACGTATGTTTCGCCATTTCATACATGTCATTTCTTACGAAATAAGCTTATACGAACGATTCAAACCGGCACCGCATCAGGACGTGATTGGCGCAACCGAGATAGGAACTACTAATATCTGGTCGTACGATATTCCGGTAATGGCGCTGTCCAGTAGGCCACTTTTACACGCAATTTTGGCACTTTCTGCACTACATCTTTCTACAGTTATCGGTGTCAGTGCCGAGTCTGCGATGCCATATCATCAAGCGTCATTATTGCACTACCACCTCGCTCTCAGACGACTGGCAAAAACATTGCAGGAGCGGAGGGCAGAAGAAACAGCTGAACTCTCGAATTTTGCAGCTAGTTTAATATTAGCGTTTTACGAAACAACGACAGGCGAGCACGATAACTTGGCGCGACATTTACAAGGTACAAGTAACTTAATGCAAGGGTTTGACATGCATATGTTTGCAGATGATTATAGGATTAATTTATCAGATCCGACCATAAAGGTAGAGTCTGTGGCTGAGCGAGCCGATGTGAATATGAAGAAATTAAGAAGGACGAATGCCATGGTAAGGCTCGACCTA
The DNA here is from genome assembly GCF_038497795.1 of Lipomyces arxii. Lineage (NCBI taxonomy): Eukaryota > Fungi > Ascomycota > Lipomycetes > Lipomycetales > Lipomycetaceae > Lipomyces > Lipomyces arxii. The sequence continues at coordinate 37,104 of NW_027117708.1, read as the reverse complement.
AAGTACTTCTACTTACGGATGGATGTCATGCACTCAATATCGGCCGGTGTCAGACCATATCTTGCGTGCAAATTTTGGGATAACTTGCCAGTTCGTTACTCTGATCGTGGCATTGAATGCTGGGACACGATGCTGAAGAGTGCCATTGTTTTGGCGGATTGGGTGGTTCGCGAAAGTGCGCGCAAACGAACTACATTTTTCAAACCTTCGGCTGAAGAAACATCACTGGCAGAATGGAATACTATACACAGACAATTGGTCGAAGCTCAAGAAGGATTTTCGCAAAGATTCGTTGCCGAGTTTATACCAGACAATGGAATATTCTCGGGGACAATCAAGCACCAGACCGTACTTGTGGCAGTTATTGATCTTTACCATCAAATGCTGCATATTCTATTACTGCGCAATAGACCGATATGGGCGCCCGAGCCCGCATTCAAAGGTGGATTGCGCAATGTGTTTGTGCCTGAGATTTTGAAGCACACAGCCCCAATCTGCGAGCACATTGGACAATGCATTCAACGGTTATGATACAGTGAGAGGTTTTTACCCGAGACAGCGTCATGGGTTGCATTAACAATGCCGTTACTGTACGCGGCTGTACAATTTAGGCAGTCCCATCGTCAAAGCTGGGCGCTTGAGATTCTCGACGAAGCCTTTACCCGAACAGGTTGGCGCACAGCTTTGGTCATTCGTGTAGGTCTTGAACGAGCCTATAGCTTTGTATCAATGACCGTTGTCCAGCAAAACTAAGCTTACGAAAGTTAATTATCTGCAATTTAACACTTATATACTGTAACCTATATTTGTACAAAGTTTAAAAATAAGGTTGAGTAAATAAGCTAAAAAAATTTGAACCTTAATGCTGATAAGCGAAACCTTTGTCAATCGTTAAAATCGTACTTATTTGAAAGAATTAATTGTCCAGTATATAGTCCCATGGATGCTACACTTAACAATCCACTACTGTGCAGTTAGGGAAGCACATAGATAACATATGAAATATAAAAGAATATTTTTGACTATATATTCTCATATCTAAAGTGTAAGCACTACGAGTTTTACCATAAATCCCCGCTTTTTCAGCAAACTTCAAGCCTCAACGTTTCTTTCAAATTTCAGTCGCGTGACTTTTAATTATGCTAAGGGTAACTAACTCTTTATCTTCCGCTGCCAGAGGTCAAGCGACTCCTCACACCTCCGCGCCAAGATCTGCACTATTCAGCAATTCGCGTGCAGCAGCCGCTGTGACACCGAGCAGTTGGAATGTTGCTTTACAAGGTTATGACGTACCCAATAACAGTGTTGTTCGTAGCTTCTACTCTTATCGCTTTCCTCCATCCAAGACTAAATACCTTTTACTACCTTCTACAGACTGAATGATTTGCTCGACTTAAGACTGTAATGTTCTATGGAGATCTGCTTGGTTTTTGTTTTGGGACTAGCTCATGTTAGTAAACGTTTGTAATCCCCATACTTGCATAGAAAGTTAATCTTTATTAAACAGTCTGATTTGTGCTAATGCCACACGTCAATTGACTAGATTAATATGGAGTTGAAGCTAATTCACCGGCTTGTCGTTTTCAAACGCATTGTTACGTCTAACTCTGCTCACTCCTTTAAGGCGTATACAACACTATTTTTAGGTACTTTTCACAGGTGCTGCCTTTGCTTTTAGCTTATGCCCAGGTAAACTGTCTTAGGTCTTTAGCACGCTCCTTTTTGAGGTTTAGGGTAATTAACGCACTTTCATGATCTGCACGTCACTAAAATGTTTAATTCGTTTAAAGTAGTGCATGCCGAAACTTTAGCCGATATTCTCACGTAGCATCTAACTTTATTTTGTCACTCAGTTCACAGCCTCTGCTTAGCTATTTAGTTAATCTTTTAAACCCATTGTTAGGCACCATAACATCAAATACAGTATGATTGCACTATTGAGACCAGTTCTTATTCTGGTCTGGTTTGCACTTGTCTGCTCAGCCTCAGCAGCCGAAATTACCTCTGGTTTTTTCCAATTGTGACCAAACCAGTTCAATTATAAATGCACGTGTCTTTGCTCTTGATTATAACCATTCCAGTTCATCAGTAGCAGTCAATTTACAAGGACTAGCAGTCAGAACAGCTTCAGTCACAGCTCTGCTACTCGCATGTGTGCACGATAGACAATGCCAACAATATCCTAGGCAGGTTACTAATTTCTGCTTATGGCGAGCAAAGATTCAGCTACGACTTTAACCCTTGCGACTACGATCTTTCTCAAATCCGTCCAATCCAGGAAGGAGACTTCAACATTTCAGGGGTAGTCCCGATCCCAGAAAACATTGCATCAGGCATACCAAATGTTGCATTGAACCTGCCAAATCTTGACGGTTTCGTCCAATTCTTATTGCTCGAGAATGACAGCCAAGTTGGCTGCTTTGGCGTCAATAAGTGCGGTCGACACTACCGCTGTCGATTTTGCAGAAATTTTCCACTGGACTCAGTTCATGGCTGGCCACAAGTGGGATGTATTCAATCCAATATCCGGCGGTTTATAGCGCATTCACCAAGAACTTTGGCTGGTCCACTCTAATTATTTCATGGGGGAGCATGCAACGGTTAATCGACAGCCTGCGTCGACACACCGGTGGAGACTTGGACATGTCGTCCTGGGATATCACTTAAGAAGCCGTTGTCGTACCAGATCAAGGTACCGCGTACCTAGTTATGGACCAGACCGCAGCGTTAAAACGTCGAGCGGTCGGCCTGTCACTAAACTCAACAATGCGCGTCGCCAATCAAATCAGCGGTATTGGACGATACGTTGAAAGCTTGTCAGTTCCGAGCCAAAATTCATTCATGACCGTTTTGCTGTTTCTGTGCCTCATCATGTCCACCACCACCATTCTCGCTGTCTTCTTACTCAAACTGTGTCTTCAAGGTTTGACGTCTTTCACCCATCTCAACAAAAATCTCAGATCATTTAGAAAAAGATATCAACTTTTTCTTGGCACTTCTATCGTTCGCGTGGCCGTCATGCTATGCGGCACATCAGCGCTGTATTGCTTTTACGAGTTTCGAACTGGTGACTCATGGACAGTGATCTTACTAGCCGGTTGGTGTTCGGCTTATTAATGATCACGATCTGCGGGTTTGCATTTCGCATATTCTAGCTTGCAGACAAAGTCAAACGAGAATCATCGATGGGGATCGAAACATTGTATGATCATAAACCATGGATCCGGAAGTACAGCTAGTTTTACCCGCAGTCCCCAGTTGCATTCTGGTGGTTTTTTGTACTCGACGTTGCCCTCACATTCTGTAAATTTGCATTCATCGCTTTTGCGGACGGACAAGGTCTTGCTCAAATCGTCGGCTAGTTCGTGCTCGAACTCATTTTTTTGCTCGTACTTATCATCACAAGACTGTTCGTGACTAAGCCAAGCAATTCTGTCGCAATCATGATCTCACTTGTCAGGGCAATCTCACTCGAATGCATGCTCGCTTTTGTTGAGGAACTCGGGATCAAGATTGAGACAACCACTATTGTCGGGTTTGTGATTATCATCTTGCAGTCTGCGTTGACTCTCATTCTTGCACTCGTGATATCAATCAGTGCGCTATTATCAATCTTTGGTAAATCAGCCCGCAAGCGCAGGCGGCAAGAACGTGGACGACGAGAATCCAAACTACCGGGATTTGAATTTATAGAATTCCTCCATTCAGCCCCAACTAACAAAAATCACCTTTTCTATCAGACAAACCAGAATGGATACTCACACACAAAAAACCGGAAATGCAGAAACGAGAACGCGAAGCCAGAATATCAGGATTTCATCACGAATCCTCGTACGGGCAACCCATTGCTCCATTCGGGTCGGTATGCGAGGTCACTCCCGAAAGCTTGTACGAAACCAATCATGCAAACGAATACATCAGTTTCACTCGACAAGAACCAGATCCAGAGCAATTGCCACTCATAATCAGCAGGAAATCAAAATATTAGTTTGCTCATGGCTGTCGGTACCAAATTTCAGAATATATAGTGTGCGGCTTTCACGTGACACGCGTTGATGTGGAACGGTGTGGCATTTCGCTCACAAATTACTACCCTGCCTTAAATCGCAGGAGATCTTTGGTAACCTGACTCTAACCAATACATGCTGTAAAGATAACCACTTATATTGGGCAAGCAGTTGTTGTAGAGTGTGTTAAATATGTTATAGTGATTCAATTTGAAATAACTATCTAATACAATTGAACAACATTACGTAAGTATGACGCGAATATCATCTTCAATTCAAGGTAGGGTAATGTTAATATTTGTGCATCGAGAAGTCTGTATTTTTCGGTAGGGCAAGTTCGTACGTTCAATCGCAACCAGCCATGGCCTCGAGAGAACCAGTTGCGAGGCCAGCAATGGCAAGACCTTCATTGGTCAGACCTGTAATGACAAGACTGCCGTCAAGTAAATATGTCTTTACGCCGACAAAGCATGCACCGACTACGAGAGCAGACATCATGACTGCTTTGACAGAAATGCTTGCAAGGCTGGACGTTCATCACAATTCTAATCAGTCTTTATCTGAGAATAGCGTGGCAGACCAGGATGCTGTTGGCTCAACATCTGAAGCTCATGTACCGAAAAGCAAAAAGTCTCTCAAGAAAGAACAAAATAGACAGGCAAAGAAGGACCGCAAAGCTGAACATATTGAAGAGGTTGCAAAGCCGCAGCGTCAGACCCGCCAGCCATTTTGGTTTGAGAAATTTCTCTGGTTTTTATCGAGTGACGGTTACCTTGTTTTGACTGGACGATACCCGCAGCAGTCCGCCTTATTGATGACTAGGCATTTGAGTGCACACGACATCATAGTCTCGGCACCCACACCATCCGCAGGTATAGTGATTGTCAAGAACCACGTCCATGCATTAGTTGTGCCGCCTAGCACACTGTCGCAGGCGGCCACGCTAGCGCTCTCAACTACGTCGGCATGGGACACGAACGGGCTTTTGCCAGCATGGTGGTGTCGCGAGTCAGCCGTGAGCGTAACTACGAACGTTGAGCGTGCTATTGCGGATGACATAGAGTTTACGTTTAGTCTGACGGTTGATGAGAAAGCGAAAATCATAATTCCGCCCCCAATCATGGCGATGGGTGTCGGGTTTATGTTTATAATTGACCAGGCGAGCGCAAACAGACGTGCAAAATTACGGGATGAAATAGGAGTTGTGCCTGATCTTGCTCGCGATGAACCAGCTGAGCAAGCCGATCCACAGTCTGGTATCGAAAATGAAAATGGGAACGAAGATGACAAGATTGAGGAGCCGAACGATTACGGCATCAGCGAAGACGAGGGCGAGGACGACGACGAAGAAGAAGATGACGAGAACTCAGAGAACTTAGACTCGGACTCGGCTGAGCCAGAAGCTGGATCAGGATCAGATGCGCGCTCGTCAAGATCTCAGTCGGCTCAGGCATTACCTAGAGGTAAAAAGGCCAAGCTCAAAAAGATTCATGTCAAGTATGGCGATCAAGACGACGAAGACCGCGCTCTGCGAATGAATATCCTTGGGTCTGTCAAGTCCTCTCAAAAAGCAGCGCTTGATGCAGCTAAGGAGCAACGGAAGCGGCAGCGCGAAGAGGAGGAAGCAGCAGCCCAGGCGGCACAGCAAAAACTCGCACAACAGCAACGGGAACGACGTCAGGCTGCGACAGAGACACAGCGTGTGCCTGCTCGTGCTGACGTCCTCCTTGCGATAGATGACGACGAACGCAACGAAACTGTTCCACGTGATATCCTGATTGCGCGACCTACCCGTGATGACGTTTTAGTGTCTGCGTTGCCTGTTTTTGCACCTTGGTCAGCAATGGCGAAGGTAAAGTACAGGATTAAGGTATTTCCCGGTGTGGGCAAACGAGCAAAAATTTTAAAAAAGTGCCATGAGTTCTTTATACAGGGCATGGGCGATCCTATAGACCAGTCGTCTCGTGACGTTGAACGGTGCTGGCCGCGCGAGATCGAGCTGGTCAAGTCCGTGTCTGACGGTGAGTTTGCACTACCGGTTGGAGTTGCAAAGCTGAGGGCATTGGTGCCGACTTTGCGTCAAGCCAAGAACAATGCATCGAGACAAGCAGCGCCTGCCAAACACACAAAGAAAAAGAAATAGGTTTATTCATGTACAATAAAGGAATAGTCTATAATGCCTGTTTTAGTCTTTCGGCAAACTTCTCTTTTGCCAATTGGTAGGCGTTCATTAACTGGCAAGTTAGCGTTGACTGTAAAACGACATTGATGAATACATACTCCCTGTTCGCTCAAGTCGAGGTTCTTGACTGTGCTGTCATAGGCAGGTGGCCGTGAGACACGGGCGGCTATTATGCTCGCATCCGTCTCCAAAATAATTCCATCATCTACTGTTTCATCGACTGCGAGGGATACAAGGTCGTAGTTATCTATAATAGTCCGCTTATCGAGTGAGTGTCTAAATACATTGTTAAAATGTTCAATTGCCTAGTATTACCAAATCATACTTAAGCAGAGTCTCTAGTGAATCTCTAATCGCTAGTACGACCTGGTAAATCATCGTCTCGTTTTCGTTAGGGCCGCCGACGACGTAAATAATCACATCGACAACCTCTTTATAGACGACGACATGGTTATCGTACAGAATGATATCGGTTCCTTGCTTGTGAGTCTTCTCAAACAAACCTTTCTCAAATGCGCGCTGCTCTTTGATTGTGTGATACTGACTCGCGTACTGATTGTGTGGATATGGATGAGGTGGCTGATAATATTTTGTCAAAATTCTGTGAGAATCGTTATCGACAATCAAGATAGCCTCGACCGTGAAAAGTGTCACGTTTGCCTGTGACATTTTGTACTGATTTTAATGAACTGAGCGAGTCCTTGGATCCGCTGTGCGACGACGACATGTGTGGAAAGGGTTCAATATCCTAAGTATGTCACATTTATGCCAGTGATACGTTCTACGTTTGCGTATATATCATACCGTATGGAACAGCTCCATATACCATCCTTATGTGATACTATGTACAAAAGATTTTTACCTATAAACCTTTGCCGTAGTTACCAGATTCATAGAATTCCTTGATGTTCTTGACGATTGCCTCGAGAGCACAGAGCCATTCAAGCAATTGCGCCCTCACAACCACAAGATCCGACCCGAGCTTAGCATAAAAGTCCGCTCTATACGGTGTAGCCTTCATAGCCAACTGTATCCATTAGTATTAGAAAAAAAAGAGCAAACAAATAGTGGAACCTTAAACACCGGACGCACGACAATGCTGTGAAACTTTATAAGTGTCTCACTGTATGCTTTGGTAAAACTGTCAGTCAATTCCTCGGTCGAATCAACATTCTTTCGTAACGCAACCGCAGTGAACTCCAAACCCCTGCGTCAATTGTCAGTGCAATGCTGGAGAGTCCATAGAATAAAGTCATTACCGAGCAAGCCATAGCAATCCTTGTGTTGCCGTCTTCGTCTTTTCAACTTTTTCTGACAGTACAATGTCCTGCAATGTATTAGAGAGTACTGGTTGAGCGAGCTGTCTATCTCTAATTTTCTGATTTCGTCAGTCAGTATCTCCTAAATTACTATCTAAGCATACCTTAATGTTTCCATTCATATCCTTCTGAACTACAGTAAACGCTGCTGAACCAAGTAGATCTAAACACGTCAACGCCAGATCAAATATCAATTCTTTTCCGCCTTCACTCACCAAACAGACGTACTAACGACTCTGCTGCCTCCAGAAACTCCGTTGTATTAATTTTACCATCTGTCACAGACACGTCCACAAACGACCGCTTCATAGTCTGGAAAAAAGTAGGACCCGCCATATTTATTTACTGAAAAAAAGAACAGAAAGAAAGAACGGGGTAATTTACTGGAAAGAGCACGCGCCGATGCCGTAGTACACCTCCATTATTAGGCGTGAGGCGCAAGGCACTTTATACAGACCCTTTTCTATTTACGGCAGTTATTGTCACGTGGCATTAAGTACACTTCTCTCTATTGATTTTGAGCATTTTATATTAAGAAATCTAATGCAATTGAGCAAAAAAATACTATTTTTAGTGTAAAGTTGTCTTACAAAAGGCGTTCAAGTCAAATGTAAGCAATACAAAGAAAAAGGGAGGGGGGGTGGGGGGTTAGTGTTAACCCGCGCGGCTCAATTTCTATCGCGATAACTAAATTCGACTTTTTTTTTTCCTTCTTGCCTCTTTTCTTTCTTTTTTTCTCTTCTCTTTTCTCTTCTTCTCTTTCTTTTTCGTAGTTAACAAAAGGCAAACAGTTTGTAGATTCAATTGCATCTGTACTTATTCATAATCACTTCTTATAAAAATGAAGGCCCATCAAGAAAAGCTTATCCAGCTGTCATACGACAACAAGATCCTGACATTTGGCGACTTCACACTGAAGTCCGGTCGCAAGTCGCCGTACTTTTTTAACTCTGGATTCTTTTGCGCCGGTGATGTATTGGCCGCAGTTGCTGAGTCGTACGCCCAGACAATCATCGATGCTGGCGACTCGCTCGATTTTGACATCATTTTTGGCCCTGCGTATAAGGGTATCCCACTCGCTGCGGTCACGATCGTCAAGCTGGCAGAGAAGGACCCAGTTAAATACGGCAAGTTGCAATACGCATACAACCGAAAAGTGCGTACCTTCAAAAGCCATTTGTAACTGATTTACTGACAGCTTGTAGGAGAAGAAGGATCACGGCGAGGGAGGTAACACCGTCGGTGGGTCGCTCAAAGGTAAGCGTGTGCTTATTCTTGACGACGTCATGACTGCCGGTACCGCTATTCGTGAATCCATGCAGATTCTCACTGCCGAGCAAGGCACTTTTGCCGGCGTACTCTTGATCCTTGACCGTCAGGAACGCATGGTTGACTACGAGCACTCAATGATTGATCAGGTCAAGAAAGAGTACGGCGTGCCTGTCGTGAGCATCATTACACTCGACGACATTGTCCAGTTCGCAAAGGGCAAGTTGCCAGAGAGCGATATCCAAAAAATTGAAGACTACAGATCGCAATTTAGCGCAAAGCCAATTGCCGAGTAGCGTGTGAAGGTTGTGTATTATAGTTGAATCAATAATCGTTTTTTGGTCAGAATGTCTGTAATTGGTTCAAATTGAATCGATTCAGTTCTTGTAACAGATGGGCCATAATACACTCATTTTCTACGGAACGGCGCTGATTGTTAACGATCAGCAGATATTGCTAATCAAATAGCTGATCGACCTAAATCAAGTTATATATTACTTGCTAAAGCCTTAAATGCAGTAAAAGTAATATACGAGGTGAACGTGAGTGCGGACACAGGCGCGAACCCGAACCCGAGATGATCATAATTCGAGATGGCCCGAATTGAAGCTGACCCGAATCCGAACCCGATCCGAGACGCGCTGCTGCAAGTCTAGTTGCGAGGTCTACCTAAACAACAAGAATCATCGAGTTTTTGCCCACGCTACTTTCAATTCTATATAAACCGGCTTGTGCCCGAGTTCGCAATAAAATGGTTGAAACCCGCTCTGCCACAGGCAAAACGCCAAAAAAATCGGTAAGGCCCGATTTCGTGGAAACAGTTAAGCGCCGAAGGCCAAACGTGTCGTCCACAACAAAGACAAAGTCAGAGACCGCACAAACTGCGGTAGAGTCTGATGACGGGGTCATCGCTGAAAATAAGCACGTTGAGTACGATTTTGGCGGGCCAATTGGCGTTAGCTGTATGATGATTGGCTTTCCTCTGTTGATGTGGTATCTCTGGATTTGTGCGACTTACTATGGTGGACACTTCACGACTCCTCTGGCAGAAGAGACCCCGCAAGATTTTTTGACACGTCTTTATGGACACTGGCTTGAAGGCGCGTATCCAGATTTCTCTACCTGGTGTATCGTATGGGGATTTCTATCATTTGAGGCCATTCTGTACGTCACCTTACCGGGTGTTACGACCCAAGGTCTTCCTCTGCCACATCTTGGAAACAAGCGTCTGCCATATTACTGTAACGCCGTGTGGTCTTTCTACACTACCATGGCTGTTGTTGCTGTTCTCCACGTTACCGGTATCTTTCCAATCACGACGGTGATTGAACGATTTGGAAACATTATGTCTGTCTCAATCATCTCTGGTGTTATCCTCCCATTCGTGCTGTACTTTTACGCGTACTTCACAAACTCGAGCTACAGAATGTCGGGCTCGTTCATCTACGACGTCTTCATGGGCGCAATGCTCAATCCCCGCATTGGTATTCTTGACTTCAAGATGTTCTACGAAGTCCGTTTGCCATGGTTTATTCTTTTTTTCCTCAGTATTTCGGCCGCAGTCAAGCAGTACGAAACTTACGGTTACGTTTCACCTCAGGTTTGCTTTGTCGTCTTGGCTCACTGGCTTTACGCGAATGCGTGCTGCAAAGGCGAAGAGCTCATTGTCACCACCTGGGACATGTTTTACGAAAAATTTGGTTTCATGCTGTTGTTCTGGAACATGGCTGGTGTTCCCTTCACCTACTGCCACTGCACGCTCTACCTCGCCAACCACGCACCCAAGGAGTACCAATGGAGCATCTATTACAACGTTGCAATCTACGCCATGCTTCTCGGTGCGTATTACGTCTTCGACACGACAAACTCGCAAAAGAATAGATTCAGACAACAAATGTACGGCACCTTGATCCAGCGCAAAAGCTTCCCTCAGCTGCCGTGGCAGACAATCAAGAACCCTACCTACATCAAGTGCAAGAACGGCGGCACTTTGCTCACCTCCGGATGGTACAAGTACGCTCGCAAGATCCACTACACAGTCGACTTTTGTCAGAGCTTGTCGTGGGGCCTCATCACAGGTTTCAATTCCCCGCTCCCATACTTCTACCCTGTCTTTTTCTTCTGCGTTCTCAGTCACCGTGCGTATCGTGACATCGAGCGCTGCAAGGCCAAGTATGGAGATGACTGGAAAGAGTACGAGCGGCAATGCCCTTACCTTTTTATTCCATTCGTTTTCTAAGCGTGACAAAGAAATAGAATTTTGGAAAAAAACTGCAGTTTGGTGTACAAATATGGCTTGAGTGATTTGGAAACAGACACGATTTGTATGACTAGATAGGATACAAATAATATGTACGAACGAATTTAATACATCTTTATATACAGGTATCGCTCGTAGCACAAGTAGCACAATGCAAGACTGAAAACACAGTTCTCAAGTCCTTTATATCACCCCTAGCCATACAACAGCGCAACGTCTACTGGCTTTTTGGTACAATTGCAAATTCACCGTGCCGTAAATGCAAATCCAAACAAAAGTGGGTTCATCAATCAAAAACAAACACAAGACTTTTCCTTCACTTTGTCCTTACTCTACTCGCTCGTAAAACAAAAGATACGCCGTCCGTTGCTCCCAGTCGTCCGAGTTCATGAACCGTCGCCTTGTAGTCGACTCGTCCTCGTACTCGGTCTCCACCGCGTCCAGATCAATGTCCTTGATATTCACATCGTCAAAATTAATCCACCGGTTGTCGTGCTTGTAGTTTAAATCAACTGTATAATGCCCGCCTTCGGTGGACTTGCCGTGGTGGTATACCACTCCGAAAAGCTTGTACCGCACCGGCTTTGCCCGGTGCTGCGGCGATACGCACTCGGGTGGAATCTGTAGCGAGCGCTTGTATCCGATCGTCTTCGTTATTTTTTGAATAGATGCATATCCCGAATCTTCGTCAATTATGAAATGAAACCGTTTTAGATGCAAAATCAAAACTTTTGGCAAAGTTTCAAAAAAAGTCTGCTTGGTCGCCTCAACCATGTCACCTTGACTACTCTTGTACTGGCTAATGACTTCAGTCTGTGAGATGTGAGCCAACGCGTCCTCAATCGTGTATACTGATGGGTCTGAAATATCAAGCTGCACCCGTTGATACGGATCCAGAGTAATCGATGGCTTTTGGTGAGCGGCTTGAATAACTGACCGAAACTGCCCACCAAACAGCTTTGTGATGGGTGAGACTACAACAGAAATCTAAAGTCGTCAGATATGCCTACAAAACAAGAATTAAGTAACCTACTGTTCGTGTGACGGCAACCTTGTGCTTCTTACCAACCTCTAGCCATCCCTCACCTCCGCCGACGTCTACTTCGTCTAGCTTGAGAGCCGCCAGTGCGCTTTCGACAAAATTCATATGCTTTTTATTGGCCACATCACCATTCGTATTACTTTTTTGCAGTTGACGAGCGGCGACGAGAAACTCCTCGTGCAGGCCATCGAGTAAAAACCCTAAAAACTCTTCTGCATCTTCTTGGTGTCCCCTTCGCATCCCGGCAAACGTTCGGTTCGTTCGCAATGCATCGTACACGAACTCAGGTGTGAACGGCTCGCCGCAACGAGGTAGTATGGGACCAGAGCCGTTCTGACCAAAGTTTGCGACAGCTTGAGGGCTGAACTCCTGTACAAACAAAATCAAAGAATCTAGAATTGGAGTGTCAGAGTTGAAATTGTGAGGACGCTTTTTTCGCATGACGTCAATAAATGTGTAGAATGGAACGCAATGCAATAATATTTGTAAAATGGAGTTCATGAAGCACATGTTTCCTGTGTTGACCAGTCCACGCGGCACCAACACTGGCGGAGCTTGATTATACTCTTCTTCCGCCGAAAATCCAGCTGGCTCTAATTCAGTGGCTTCAGAAGTGCGTGTAGTAGCTGACAGTGACGATGCTGACGATGGCGACGCAGGTTCATTTATTAGCGCAGTTTGAGCTGTTCCGCTTGTGGTCTTGCCATGACCTATTTGTGCTGTTTGTGACTGTTTGGCTACTCCTGCTGGTTTCACAATATCTGCCCATGATCTCGTAGTAAGCGAGCGTGTATGTGGTCCCGGAGATGATGGTGGCAAATCTGATTGCAATTGTGTCTGAATTTGTTTGGTCTGTGGTAGAATTTTTATACCTAGAGACTCTTGCTGTTGAATAAGTTCCTGCCGCTTCAGGCCGTATAGTATTTCCAGTTGCCTTATTCTTGCTCTTGAATGTGCTCTCCGACGTTTACGATGGCCTCGTCTAGCGGGAAATGGCTCTCTAGGATCTGAATACCAAGGAGCCTATAAATAGAGCATTAGTATTTTCTACTCTTGCCATCAAGAACAGTCCATACCGCCTGTTGTGGCTTTTTGTAAAGTGATTGCGAGGCATAATCTGTCTTTGGTACATTGTCTGCGCTATTACTGTCGACCGGTGCATTCATTGTTGTAATTGCCTCTTTGTTACTGGAAGCTGACCATGACTTGTCTTTTGGCATTGCTATCGGGTCTAAAATAGTACGACTGTGGTTACCTCCATTACATTCCAGCGTCGATGACGGCATCAACGTGTCGCCGTTTTGCAAATGCGAGCTTAACAAGACTGACTTGTCAAGCGCCGGCGACAATTGAGTAGCAGAAGTCCGACCATTAATTTTAGTTGATGACAAGTGCTGCGACATGTAAATTCTATAGTGGTCAATTTGCGAGATGGGGAAGCTTAGTGTGTAAACGTCAAGATCTTTTGATAAATTGCTATGTAGAGAGAAAAATAAATCAATTATACTCAAAAATTCGGAAAAAAGCAACAATAACTGAGGTTTGTATGGTTAGGACTAATTTCGATAGGCGAAGCGATGGGAATTATTTATGACGATTGAAATTTGTCAACGGCTTTGAATTTTTTTGGTGTATGTCCGACACGCAGTTCAGGCCGATTTCAACCACCGGCATTTATATGAAGCATTGGTTGAAAATATACACGATTGCTATAATAGCAGATGTTATACAGAAATTTATTGTGCTAATGTTGGTGAAGAGGTCAGCCAAATCAGAGACAGTGTGTATACGGTGAGATACTGATTACATAAGGCTCTACCATTTTCAATATTAGTTGAAATCGTCTGTTGCGGGATTATGCTGAGTTATACATCTTGTCACTGCTAGTGTAAGCAGCTTTGTATAAAATTCGACTGTATACTGTTTATATTGCGCTCTCTCTCTACTGTCTCTTCGCGGACCAGAGTAAGCAGTTAAATTTACGACTGGTATTGGAAATTATGTCAGTGCTGCTAGATAAAGGCATTTGTATCTAGATTGTTATAATTTACCTACTTACTGCTGCTTACTCAATACTGCCCGATACCATATGATCTAGCTCCATAAGCATAGGAGCATTGTACTCTTTATTATGCGTTCAAGTTGCGCTGAAGGTTTGCAATCACCAAAAGATGCAAAACCGTGTATATCTAATAGTCACGAAGCACTTGAAAACGTTTGACTGGTATATACACAGTTAAACAACTGCAATACAATTTCTTATTACCACTTATCAGTAAATTTATGGACTGCCATCTTGGTCAAGTGAGCAGGTAAAAATTTACCTTTTTTAATAACCTAACCCGAAGTCAGGGGAATTAGTGTTGGCGGAAGGCTCGGTAAGTTATATCTTTGAATTTGTGCGTGGAAGATTTTGCGTTGAGCAGTCTGTAGTCTTCTATGTATGGTTAAATGTTTTGCGCTATGTTATTTCATAGTGACAGAATATTGCAAAGCTAGCAGAGAACTGAATGCTCTCACTTGTATCTGTTTTCGAACAGTGTTAACTTTATCTAATTTACATGGATGGACTAGCGAGTTGTATCAATAAAGCACCATTAGTAAGGCATTACTCTACTTTCAATAACAGCATGGCTTGTTCCTGTGGTCATATGCTAGTAATTCAACTCTGCACAACCTCGATGATATGTTGACTGGCTTCTGTCCACCCGCGCTGTTTATCTTCAAAACAGCATCAAAATATAAACTTACTATTTCATTTTTAATTGAGCTAAAAATTTACTTACTGTTAGTATCCAATAAAGTAGCCATGAAGTATTACAATTGTACATGTGCTGTAAATTACACTGGATCAAGTATAGAGATTACGCTACTCCGAGTACGACGAATGCGGCATGTCTTCGTCATCATCGTCTTACCTGTTCCATTCCCTGGCATCACTTTGTATTCTCCCTTCAATCGCATTTTTCATCCCGTATTTGGCATCGAATCGGATTCGATTTACAAAAAACATTGAAATTTTGATTTGATTGCTTTTTCGCAATGAACGCAGTCAAATTACAGGTAACGTTCTAGATTTGCAGGCACTTGGTGGCTGGATAGTCAGCTCAAACAGTCATCACTAACTATTCTTAAAGCGCAAATTCCCCGACTTGAGGCAGGAAGATATATTTCAGCTTATTAACAATTTCAGGTGTGATTCCATTTAAAGTTATTAGAGGCCTTGATCGAAAGCTGTGTCAAAATACGGCTGTTCTCTATGCCGATCCATTTGTCAAATTACTGACTCGATTTCTTTAGAAAAATTGACATTGAAGAGAAAGGATATGTTGATAAACAGACAATTGTGAAAGCTGTGCAGGATTTTGGCGAAGGTGCTAGTTATGATCAGATCCGAGAGACTTTGAAAGACGTTGGCATTGATGCCTCTGGCCGTGTCGAACTTGATGACTATGTTGAGGTATCTTCATCATCGAATCAGTCATTGAGCAGATTTTAACTTTTTCATAGCTTGTTTCAAAACTCAGATCTGGCAATTCAAAGGATCTAGGTCATACCAAAGATAAAATTATTGTCAAGGGCTCGCAGTCCGGTACTACTCATACAATCAACGATGAAGAGAGAACCGAGTTCACGAGGTATGTGAACTTAGTCTAGCGATTTGTGCTATTAGCTGACCTATGCAGACACATCAACTCGGTCCTTGTTGGTGATCCAGACATTGGTAATCGTCTTCCGTTCCCTACTGACACTTTCCAAATCTTTGATGAATGTAAGGACGGTTTGGTTCTGTCGAAGCTCATCAACGACTCTGTTCCAGATACTATTGATGAGCGTGTACTTAACACGGCAAAGAAGGGAAAGAGTTTGAATACTTTCACCATGAGCGAAAACGCAAACATTGTTATCAACTCAGCCAAGGCCATTGGATGCGTTGTCGTTAACGTTCATGCAGAGGATATCATTGACGGTCGTGAGCATCTTATCCTTGGTTTAATCTGGCAGATTATCCGACGGGGTCTGCTTGGGAAAATTGACATTAAGCTTCACCCTGAACTTTATCGTCTGTTAGAAGAGGACGAGACTTTGGAGCAATTTATTCGTCTGCCGCCGGAGCAGATTTTGTTGAGATGGTTCAATTACCACTTGAAAGCAGCGAATTGGCCTAGACGTGTCAACAACTTCTCAAAAGATGTTTCTGATGCTGAAAACTATACTGTTCTGTTAAATCAGTTGAAGCCCGAGTATTGTTCCCGTGCTCCACTACAGACCCGTGATGTTTTGCAGCGCGCCGAGCAGGTTTTGGAAAATGCCGATAAAATTGGATGTAGAAAGTATCTGACACCTACTGCATTGGTTGCAGGCAATCCTAAGCTAAACCTTGCATTCGTTGCTCATCTGTTCAACACTCATCCCGGTCTTGAGCCTTTTACTGAGGAGGACAAGCCTGAGATTGAAGACTTTGATGCTGAAGGTGAGCGGGAAGCTCGTGTGTTTACTCTTTGGTTAAATTCGCTTGACGTTGAACCTCCTGTTGTTAATTTGTTTGAGGACGTCAAAGACGGTGTTATTCTTCTGCAAGCTTATGACAAGGTAATTCCTGGATCTGTCAACTTGCGTCATGTCAACAAGCGTCCTGCCTCTGGAGCAGAAATGTCTCGTTTCAAAGCCGTCGAGAATACAAACTACGCAGTCGAGATTGGCAAGGCTAACAGATTTTCCTTGGTTGGTATTCAAGGTGCTGATATCACCGACGGCAGCCGAACTTTAACTCTGGGATTGGTTTGGCAGCTAATGCGTCGAAATATTGTCGAAACACTAAAGAGTTTATCTAAGGGCGGCCGTGAAATCAGTGATAGTGATATTCTCCGATGGGCAAATGATATTGTGCAGAAAGGCGGTAAGGGCTCTAGCGTGCGGTCGTTGAAGGAGAAATCAATTGGAACTGGTATTTTCTTGCTTGACGTTCTTCACGGCATTAAGCCTGGATATGTTGACTACGATCTTGTAACCAGCGGTCGCACTGACGACGAGAAGTACTTGAACGCGAAGCTTGCTATTTCCATTGCCCGAAAACTTGGTGCTTTGATTTGGCTGGTACCTGAGGATATTGTCGAAGTGCGAAGTCGGTTGATTTTGACTTTCATTGGCAGTCTGATGAGTTTGTCATATGGTGGAATGTAAGAGAAGCATTGTGTATGTTATTGTTTATTGTGATATTATTATTATTATTTGTTAGCGTTTGTATTCTGAGTGCAAAAAGTATCTCCCCCGCAAAATCAGATGGGCAGTCAAACGTAGATCGATCGGAATAATGCCTTTAAGCCGCATCCGTTTACACCCGAGCGTATTGCCGATATGAGCCGCAGTCCGCACGTGCCGACATTCCCGATGGTGGCGGTAATCGTATTTGCTCTGACCATCAAACCTAACCCTCGTCTGTGCCTCCATGGCCCGCGAAAATTATTCGCTAAAAAAAAATAGGCCGGAATTTGTCCTCGTGCGTAAACTTCGATTGGATTCATCCGCCACTCAGAGTATAGAGAGAATACTATTTATACACTAGCAATTCTTCTTCCGACAATCAATTACTAGTCCAATTGCACACTATGAAATTCTTCTCATCTCAATGCTCTTTTGATTATCCTTGGGCTCATGTATGTGTTATCTTCGTACTCGCTTTCGTGCTTTCAACTAACAATTTTCAAACAGGTATCTGCATCAGCCTGGAAGAAATATCCAAATGAAATGTCAACTCATGTCGTTGCTGTTGATGTTTTACGCCGTGAAGTCAATCCCGCCACTGGCGTTCTCACTACAGAGCGTCTGATTACGTGCAAGCAAAACATTCCAAGATGGTTACTTGCCGTTGTCGGAGGTCGCGACACATCTTATGTTCGCGAGGTGTCTGAAGTTGATCCGAAGACGCAGGTTTTTACTCTGCGGTCAGTGAATCTAACGATGAACAATTTGCTTTCGGTTCAGGAAACAGTGACATATTCGCCTCACGCGACCGACCCGAGCAAAACCGTGTTTGATCAGACCGCTCGCATTGAGGCTTACGCCGCGTTCCAGAAACTTTGCAACAAGATTGAGGACTGGTCGGTCGATAGATTTAGACAGAATGCTCAGCTTGGTCGTGCCGGATTCGAAATGGTTCTCGATAAGCTTGCCCAGACTGTTCCTGACAACATGCTTGCCGTCACTGCCAAGTTATAGATTTTACGACACCGCCCGCATTCATATCGATTCTGCATACAAGTTCTCTACACATAGAAGTTGTGCTTCCCTCTACGAGAATTGTTGATCCATCTCAGTTTTGAACCCTTGAGTTATAGAACCATCCCTCACTGGCAATTTTGCATTTCGTTTCATTATTGCATAAACTCTTTTTCTTTATTACTTTGCTATTATTGTTACACCGGCGCTTTCGGGTTTTCAAAATTTGGGTTTTCTTTTTATGCTTCATAGATTGTCTACATCCTCTTTTTATTATACAATCACTCACGAATTATCTGGTGTATGCTTAGGCTACCTTTTATAGATTTGTTAATGAAATTAAAATTTGTTCTATATAAAAGCAGGTCACGTACAAACACACACGATCATTTGACCGGTCGCGACAAGACTTAGTGATAAGGGTTCTTGAATAATTAATGCAAATAAGGTTTGCAATTGGAGTTAGCGAGAGCTTATTTTGCAATGGACAAATATGAAGACGCGATTTTATAAAACATATCAATTAAACCCTTTATAACTTGCTATACGGTACGTATCGGATCCTGATAACTAGTAAAACTATGCTTACGACTATTCAGGTTGGAAGTCTTTACGAACCAAAAAAAGGGCCTCTTTGGTTTACAGTCAAATTAGTACACCGAAGATTGCTCATAGATGCCTGAAGTCGCAAAGGATTCGGCGGTAGGAAGCCAATGGGACGGAAAACGTGAGTGGTAAATTATGTGTGATGATCTGTTATTGACGCAATGAAGCCGTAATCAAGTCGGTGGATATGGTATGTGAGATCAGCTAATTAGTGCTTCGATTGACCGGTCCGCAATAGTCAGAAGACATGCAAAGCGTGGTGCTGGATGTTGGTATGGAGTGCAGTTAACTTACTTATATGGTTAAATTAACTAGCATAACAGCTGTTCAGGCAATGGAGCAGTATAACATCGAGAAGGTAAGCTAGGAGCGCGTTTAGCAGCATATATATTAAACAATCAGGACATTGCTGCACATATCAAGAAAGAAGTATGCTCTGCGCTTTTGTTGACACGCGTCTAATACAACCGCAGCTAGACCGGCGGTTCGGACAAACCTGGCATTGCATCGTCGGCCGAAATTTTGGAAGCTATGTGACGCACGGTAAGCAAGATTTCTGATTTCCCGTGCCCATTATTCTGACTTACGATTAGAAACCCGCCATTTCATATACTTCTACCTCGGCCCGATTGCAGTCTTACTCTTCAAAACTGCATAGTGAAGAACAGCTGTGCTGCCAGAATAAAATCTTCTTTTTGGCTATGATATGTACATTACATTAACGATCTCCCATTGCTATGCTACCTCTAAAAGCTCTATCCACTCCTCCGCTGTCGTAGCGACAGTGCGCCCGACTAACGGGCTAAACGTCGCGTTGCAAGCAATTGCTAGATAGCACGCAACAACGTGAACGCATTCCCCAACCTTCAAGAACCAGTCGTGTCTGTCCGATATTATCGAGCTAGTCGTAGGAGGACGTGTAGAATCCTCATGGAAATCAAGCAAATCTGCAACCTCGTTGATTTTCATCGAGTCCCTCAAAAAAACTAGGCAAGAACATGTCCATGTTCGCGTCTTCACATGCACACACTGCCCACTCGTTTTAACCCGACACATCACCAGCTTTGTGTCTTCATAGCTAGACTGTATTGTGCTAACGTCAAAAAACAATATTTCAACTGCGCCATTGTCGAGCAAATCCAATGCAGCCAGAAACGTCGTTGGCATCAAATAGTGCAACGTCACCAAAACCGACCGCTGCGCTGGACCAAACAGCCGAAATGATTCTTCTACAGATCTCGGCTCTAGACTGTTGGCCACCAAACCACTGCTCCAAATTCTGTCTGTATCAATCCGATCTAGTGACTGTGAAGACTTAAACGCGTCTTCACTCGCGTCTTCTTCAGGATACTCGGTCGACAGTTGCCTAACAAGGCTTTTTATTAAAATCCTTTTTGCCTCAACAGCGTTGGGCTCCATTCACAGTCCATTAATGTCGACAATCGCGTTGATTCAAAATTTTCACGGGGAAAAATCAACGCGTTTTGTGTGTCGCGATGTCTAAATTTTGGCATGCGCAACGCGTGACATGATTGACACGCTTTCATGTACACACTTTCACTACCGGCTACATTTAATTCACGCTTATTCTTTATTATGATTTATTACCTTCACTATTTTCGCTTTCGCTGTTGAAGAAATCGGTGTGTTAGCTGTTTTAATCGACTTGCCGCTCCGCTCTACAAAATGCGTTTGTTCAAGATACACCTTTGCAGAGGGTCATTGAAATAATTTCGAGACTGTGATATTTTGCTGACTGACTGTTGGTGCGTGTCTTTGTGCGTGTCTTTGTTACCATTGAGTCTCCAATGGGGATACTGAGCAATTGCCTGTACAGGTAGTCGGTTTGCCCTTCGTAGCGAAATCGCACCGAGATCACACTGAATGTGGGCGTAAAGCTTGGAACAAAACTCTTTCGCTTCTCATCAGTTTCAATTCGAATACATTGATTATAGATTTACTATGTCATTATTGCAAGCCCAAACAAATGCCGTAAAATTGAGCTTCTTTGTTAGTCAACACTGACTGTGCTTCAGCAGTCTTCATTTTTCAACCAGTGTTAGCATGACCATCAAAATTGACACACAGCATTTAAACTGTATAGTTTATACTTTCTTTGCTATGAGCTAAGTACACTTTATTCCGACAAGCACATAGTAGATAAGTTACGTAACATTAGCATTACGCAGCAATTTTCTGCCATGATATTCTACCCCCAGCAGAATTGCTTAATCGGACATGTCATCGTCGCCACCCTCCTCATCATCGTCGTCCTCCTCCTCAGAACCGCCAGATGCGCTAGCATCATCATCATCAAAATCAGACCCTTCATCCGACTCATCACTTGGATCAAGATCTGAAGCCTCAAACTCAGATTCCTCCTCTTCGTCCTCACTACCTTCCGAATCAGACCCGTTGTCCAAGAAACTCCAACCACCTTCTTCAAAGAATGAATGTGTGTCTGACGTTACAGTCTTCATGATGGTAGCCCAGTTCAAATTTAATGGTCCTTCGGAGTAAGGAATCTCAACTTCGTCTAGCCAGTCCTTGACACTATCCAGCTGATCCATGGGTATAGAATTGATGTGCGTCACTTGTCTTGTAAAATCTTTAAACACGAAAACCAAATCAAAATTTTTGAGGCCGAATTGAACACGTTCTAAATGAGCAATTTCGATTTCTGACAGCGTGATGACCAAAAACGGTGGATCAATTAACTGCACCAGACACTCGGTTGTAGGTTGGCAAAGGACGTTGGCGCGAAAAGGTACACCGCTAAAACCGAGCTCTCGGAAAGGAATGTCAACATCAAAACTATTATTAGAAGCTTCAGCAATGCGCTCGCTGAAAGTTCGGAACTCCTTATTCAATGCATGACGACGGCGCCGTTCTTCTTGTTCTGCTTCCAGCTCATCCTCGTCTCCATAGCGATACTTTCGCTTTCGGTTTCCAGTTTCGTCGAATTGAATATCGGAAGCTTCGCGATAGAATTGCACGTCTTTAGTTTTTCGCTTGCCAATCATTATAGGATTTTTCAAATGGGCATGGATTATGACAATTAACTCATGATCACAAGGTTGGAAAAACAAATGCTTGATGTTGCTAAACAGCAAATCAATCCGATTTTCGTTTTTGACCGGAGAAGTGTAACGTAAACCGTTCTGGTGAATTTCCAATGCACTTGCTATTCTTTTCCCGTCCGGCGCAGGTCTGACGAAAAGATTATCTAGCTTGATTGGCCGTCGGTTTCTGACCTCGATCAGATTGTTTTGCTCCACGACGTCTTCCAACTCCTTGCGTTCCAACTCTTTCTTGACTGCCATCTTTTTCAACTCTTGTATGCTTCGAAATATATCCGTAATACGCTCTGTGTCTCGGCTACGGTACGTCAGACTTTGCACAAATTGAGCTGAAGCATCTTCAAATGGCTAAACTCAAGTGTTAGTAAAATAAACTCAATTTCTCCTTAGTAGCGACCAAACATACCAAGTCATCTTTCTTGCCAATTCCAGCACCAGGCGTGACAAAATTGAGTCGAATATAGACATAATCCCCCTCATCGTTTTTACTGGCATTCTTCAGCGTCGAGATGTGAAACGGGACTGGCCGTCCACAAATCGGAACGACAACAACTTGATTCTTCGGATCAACAGCAATTTTCAAATCGCTGACGCCAACGGGAAACTGGGATTCACGTTTGTATGCTTCAAATCGTCGAAACACAGCATGTTTTTGCCCATCATCAGTCTTAACTTCTCCAGCAAATCTGGCCAAACCTTCTTCCTGTCTCTTTTTATGAAGCTCTTTTTGATGCTCGCGACGCCTTAATTCAGCCCCCTCGTTGACCTGCACATCAAGCACGTTAGTAAAAGACAGTCGCGTCAAAAAATAAACTAAATTATAATGAACGTACAACTTTCGTCTCTCCTCTTAGTTTACTCTTGAGCGTTCTATCTGACATTCTGTGGCATTAACACGACTAAATCAATGACATTCACCTTAGATTTTTAAATGAAAACAAGTTGATGCTGTCGCGCGTTGATTTAAAGTGAGCGAACTGTGTGATCTACGCCACGCCGTCAAAGGTCGAAGTTTGTGGTAATTCTGTATTCCTGCACCCAAATTTACAGCATCCGTACAGGACGCGATTTTACTTTGGTATAGCCATCCTTACATAGTCCGTATGTATTAAGCATTGTAGATTACGCGTCTTATGACGTTAATCTTGACAAGAGACACTCAGCTACGTAACTCTCGCATCCAATTACGCTCATCAAACCATCAAAAGACCTTAAAGCAGATCTCAGGTGGTGATAGATAGCATTCTCATATTATCGAGTTTTGCAAACTGGCCCACGCGTGACATTGCACTGCAGTATTTATGCCATACTTAAGCATAATACTTTATGATAACGCAACTATATGCCAACGCTGTATGCAGATATGCAACCCTAAACCTAACTTAATGTTGCCTCCCCTTTCAGAAGCCCAATCGCACCCTCGCCGCGTTCTCCTCTCCAGCAATTGAAACCCGTCCTCCTTGTTTAATACACGCTTGATTTTGAGATAGAAAAAACACAAAATGTCGAAAGAAGATGAATATAATATGCTGTTTAAAGGTAAGCTTTTGCTGTACTTCACAACCTTGATGTCATCCCGCACGCACCCAAATATTTCGTGTGCAATTACTCCGTACTTACTCTTGTCCAATGTGTCTGTCTCTCATCATGGCCCATTTTTCTTTATCGGATAATGCTGGATCAGTATTACACGGAGTTCATGTTTTGATGATCTGACGACGAACTTGTTTGATTGCTCGCGAAATAAGAAGCTATTTGGGCGGGATTGACAGTTGGTTGATATTAGAAGCTTACATCAATCAATCACTCTTATTACAATATTATTTTATGGTCCGGTTCTAATATTTTATGTAGTTGTCCTGATTGGTGATTCCGGTGTTGGTAAATCTAATCTGTTGAGCCGTTTCACTCGAAATGAATTCAATGCCGAGTCTAAGAGCACTATTGGTGTCGAGTTTGCTACTCGATCCATCAACGTTGACTCAAAAGTCATCAAGGCTCAGATTTGGGATACAGCTGGTCAGGAGCGGTACCGGGCAATCACAAGCGCATACTACCGTGGTGCTGTTGGAGCTTTATTAGTGTACGACATTTCAAAAAACAGCACATACGAAAACGTTACCCGATGGCTGAAGGAGCTTCGCGATCACGCTGACAGTAACATTGTCATCATGTTGGTCGGAAACAAGAGCGATTTGAAGACTTTAAGGGCTGTTCCTACTGATGAGGCCAAGAATTTTGCTGGTACGTAGTTTCACTGTACAATATTACAATTAGCTAACTTTGTACCTACAGCTGAGAACAACCTTTCATTCATCGAGACTTCTGCTCTCGACGCATCAAACGTCGACGTTGCTTTCCAGAACATTTTGACTGAAATTTACCGCATTGTCTCGGCTAAGCAGCTCGACCAGGGCGCAGACTCAGGACCAAAACCAAGTGAGGGTGATAAGATACAGTTCAGTCCTCCTGCAGGTGGCGACAAGAAGGACTCGTCAAAGTGCTGTTAAAGCGTGTATTCATATTGAAGACAGTGTGTTTTGGTTGCGTGTTAATATGTAAGGGATACGGTTTAACGGCCTGTACCCGTTCACGTTTCGTTTGTTTGTAGCTTCGTTTGTTTGTAGCTTTCGCTAGTGTGTTTTCATTTTTAATTGAGTAACCGTTAAAGTATATATGTAACATACTCATCTCTATAAAAGGAGTAGATATGATGCATCGAACTTCAGCAAGAAACGAAATCTATCCAAAATGAACCTTGAACCAAATTCCAGCAAACCATTCAAAATAAACCTGCAAGTTTTTATTGCGCCCGTGTATAATTCATGTGATGAAGCCTATCAGAAAGGCCATTGACCGCAATCGCTAACGGGTCATTCTCTAAATCTTCGTCATTGTAATACGGCTGCCTGTCGTCATATTCTTGTTGTCTCTGTGTAGGAGGTACTGGCAATGGACGTGTGCCTTTAAATGATGGTAAGCTCGAAGGCGAGCCTTGTCGGTATGAACCAGTGCGTGTGGGAGAAATAGGTACAAACGACGTCGAACTGAGGCTTGGAGAAGAATGCGTCGACGATGGAGTCGTCTCATTTTTTAAGACTGGGCTGGCAGGTAATGGCCGTCGCGGTACAACTCTTGCAGGGGATTTGGCATTGAGTTCAACCGGCGGAGTTTGACGGCGCAGATTTCGCATGACATATTCCCTCTAAAATCAGAATTGGTAAGCTAACATTATCAAAAAGCAAGGAAATCACATACATTTGGATAGAATGTCATTTGAATCAACACCTCCCCTGCGTACTTGGAGCGATATTGGATTTCGTGCCATTGATCGTATTCAATCTTTGTGCTAGAATTTAGTACAGGATCGAGAGTAATATAACCATCACCAATCAATTCCGGCTTTGTATCATTGTCGTCAAGAATTGTTACCTTCACCTTGTCGTCTGATTCACTCAACTGGAATCTGACCTCGTGGTTCCACACCGGCCGTTGACCACCTCGCTTGTCAATGTTTGAAGATTGAGCATTTTGGCCAATTCGCAAAAGACAGTATGGATCCTGCTTTCCGAGTGTCCGGCGATTTGGCAGATTTTTCTATAGTTCAGGACTTAGATTTCCGACCTTTAGATTGCAATATGTACTTACTGCTTTTATGACGTACAAAATGAGAGTGCCAATTTCAGATGGTGCAGTTAACAATGACATGATTGTATAACTGGTTTCAATAATATTTGAATCTAGCCTGTAACAACGTAGCTGTCTCTAAGACTACAAGGACTGTCTGCAGTTGTGCTATGTTAAGTTCTAGCATTAACTACTGTAATTTAGTTTTCATACACAAAAAATAGCAGCTCACATACCAGTATCAAGAATTTAATGGCTATCCCAGTTTAAACAGTAGAGAAGTTAACCCAGAAATTCCATAAAGATGGTGGTTGGTCTTGCAGTAATTTTGCAGGAACAGGTAAAATGTCAACAAATCGGGTCAGCCACGACGGTGTTCGACAGTTGCGCAAACCAGTCCCAAAACAATTAGTGACGTCACTCCAACATTTGCTATCAATCGTGATCTATTCTGCGAATGTTCACCTCAAGTCCCCCACTTCAGATTTTTTTATTTCTATTGTTTGTAAACTGATTTGAATTTTCTTTCTATGGCTTTTTTTGCAGCGCCGTTCAATGGGATATAGGGTAGAGACGAGGTAATTACAAGACAGGGTATTTACTGACTTTAGAGCTACTATTGGGGTCAGGCGAATAACAATGTTGCCAGACTGGATACTTCAAAGTAACGTGAGAGTTTGTTTTGTTTAAAGACAGGATAACAGAGAATTTCAGTCTGCTCACGCAACGCAACTCGAGCAGATTTGAACGAAGAATATTACTTAGTCGGGAGTAATGTAAACATTTCCAAAACTCTATTTAAATTTTGAGCCGCACATACTGAATTTGAGATTTTCTTTAAACTTTAAATGAAAAAATATTGAATCGCATAGATCTTATCACTTCATCTGTTCATTTGATTGAGCTACTAAAAAATGAAAAAGCTTTCAAAAAGTACAAAAGCTAAAGAGCATGATGTTGAAAGACCGAGAAAACGGCAGCGGCAGACAGATACTGTGCAGGATTCTACTGTGTCCGGTTCGAAAGATGCTGAGTTGGTCGATATCGACAAGCTCGAATGGAAGCAGGTCCAACTCCCTGACCGCGTGGGAGATTTGGAGGGTTTGATGGGATTTGAAGAGATTGAAGGAATTGCGGTTGAGTCTGAGTATTCAAAAGACGGCACAGAAAAAATTGTTAGGTTTAAAAAAGCTAGTGTTGAAATTGAAGCTGCAAAGAAGCCAGCGCCATCAAAGGCCAAGTTAGTAGAACAAGGCGATGATGCTACTGGGTCTGTCAAATCGGTGAAGGAGAATAAAAAGGCTCGTGCCAAGAAAAGGAAATCCACTCAATCAGCTGCAGTTGTCAAGGACACAAATACTTTTACCGGTCTTGATCCAGAGCTCGCCGAAGTTGAACTTCCAGAATGGAGCAGCATATATCCGTTATCGGAGTCTTTACTTCACGGATTAAATGATTTGGGATTTAGCGCGCCAACAGATGTTCAACGACAAGCTATTCCTTTTATAATAAACGGTCATGATGTAATTGGAAAAGCTCCTACAGGCTCAGGCAAAACATTAGCTTTTGGACTCGCAATTTTGGAAAAATATCTGGCTTCTGGCGCTAGTGCTGCTTCCGTGTTAAGTGCTAAAAAGTCTATGACGTTCAAGACAGCGCCGTCGCCAACTGCTCTAATTTTCGCGCCAACTCGAGAATTAGTCCATCAAATTAGCGACCACATCACTAAGGTGTCAAAATACACTCCGGCGAATATCGTTTCTATCACAGGCGGTTTGGCTATTCAAAAGCAGCAGCGTCAGCTGGGATATTTTCCTGATATTGTTGTAGCTACTCCTGGCCGTCTACATGAGCTACTTACTTCTGATTCCAATGGCATGATTGGTTGGTTAGCAGGTGTTGAGATTCTTGTTCTTGACGAAGCTGATAGACTGCTGCAAGATGGGCATTATAAGGAACTTGATGAAATTATTGATATGATCAGGCAGAAAAGTGACGACGATGAAGACTCAGACATGGAATTAGAAGACGGGAATGAGTTACAAGGAAGCAAGACAAGAAAAAGACGAAATGTGAAGAGACAGTCTATGGTATTTTCGGCTACTTTTAACAAAGATTTGGGGAGGAAAATCACTGTCGCGAAGAAAAACTCGAAAAATGGCAAGCCTAAGGCTAAACAGATCTTCTCTGGATCCAATAAGGAAGAAAAGCCAGACCCAATGGCTTATCTTTTTGACAAACTCAATTTTCACAGAGACATGTTAGAATATATTGATGTGAATCCGGATGAT
The DNA here is from genome assembly GCF_038497795.1 of Lipomyces arxii. Lineage (NCBI taxonomy): Eukaryota > Fungi > Ascomycota > Lipomycetes > Lipomycetales > Lipomycetaceae > Lipomyces > Lipomyces arxii. The sequence goes on along the minus strand of NW_027117708.1, from coordinate 9,202 downwards.
GCAGTTAAGCGAGAGGTCATGGAAGGTCTGATCATGTGCGATGCAATGGAAAAGGTATGACTGGCAACGATTATTTAACGGTTTTGCTGACAGGCTTAGGACATTTATCTTTACTATTTTTTGCTTAAGTACCCCGGCAGGACGATTGTGTTTGTCAACAGTATCGACGCTGTGAAGCGTATAGCTCGCTTATTAAATGAACTTGGATTACCTGCACATGCATTTCATTCTCATATGATTCAGAAGCAGCGTTTACGAACGGTTGAAAGGTTCAAAGAAAATGAGCGCTCAATCTTGATCAGTACTGATGTTGCCGCCAGAGGTCTGGACGTGCCTCATGTCGAGCACGTGCTGCATTACCATCTTCCGCGATCTGCTGATTTATACGTTCATAGATCGGGACGTACTGCCCGTGGTGTCGAAAAGGGTGTTGCAATGATTTTATGCGCCAAAACTGAGTCTCAACAATTAAAGAACATGACAAAGAAACTTGGAAAGTCGTCGAAGGACTTTCACGTGTTTGACGTGGATAAGAAGATTACTAACCAGCTGGCTGATAGGGTAGAGCTTGCTCAGGAAATTGTAAAGATGGATGCGAAAGTTTCTCAGGACTCCGGTAGTGATTCCGACCCAAGGAGACGATCTAAACAAAGTGGTGACGGATTTGGAGACTCGGCACTGTTGAAGCAGGGTGCAGCGGATTTAGGACTTGACGATTCAGAAGCAGAAGAGTTACTTGCCAGTGACAGCGAATCGAATCGCAAGTCAAGTTCTCAGAAAAGCAAGCAATTACAGGATGACCGTCAAAACCTGCAACGGTGGAGAGCAGATCTGAAAAAGCTATTGTCGCGCATCGTGATTACAAGTGCGACCACGTCAAGAAACTATATTACGAGTGGTTTGATCAATCTCGGTCAACGAATGGGAGATGGTACAGGTCATGACTCGTTTTTGGGAGGCGTTAAGACTACCGCTCTCGAAGACATATCGAAGAGCAGGAAGAATCGCAACAGGATTGCAGCAACAAAATAGCAGCAACAAAATAGCAGCCGTTAGTATGATAACACGTGTGTTCAATTAAATGTAACATTGTGCGTTTTATCTAATGCTGTAAGTCGTTGTAAATATAGCTTCGAAATAAGATGCAAAATCAATCCAATACAATTGGTTGGTTGGTTTCCCCGCATATAGTACGTCTATAATAGATTGTGTTAGCAGTGCAGCAATTATCTAATATCAGCCACTCACAGTCTATGTATTTCTTTTGCTTTCCTGATATTTTCTACCTCTAGCTGAGCAATGTTGCGCAAAATTTCGCCTTGATCAGGTAACGACTGGATGACGCGTTTCAATTCCTCAACCTTTGCGTTCGAGGTCTTTGCCTGCGCAGCTAGCTGCCCGTTTTTGCGTTCTAAATCTTTGATTTGCTTCTTGGCCATCACCAGCTGGCTAGACAAGGACTTGGTCAGATTACACACTTGAACATAGGCATACTTCATGGTACTGTAAGTAGTCATGATTGTGTGTGTCGAGATAATCCGCGACTTAACCTCCGCAATATTTTGTGACATCTTAAGCACATTAATAGCCGCAATCAACGCGTCATCTTTTTGATTGTCAGCCGTAATGCCAGATGGTGGTGTTGGCAAACTGCTTGGTGCAAGGGGCAGCATATCATCCGTTCTCTCAAGTGATAATTTGCGTTCGTCTTGCACGCCGCTGCATTTGGCATCTGATTCAAGTTCTGGTGGAGTATTTGTGTAACATGTCTCTTCAGTAACGCCGCCCCTACTGTGAGAATCTGATTGAATAAAAGCAAAATCCTCCGCTGGACAGTCAAAAAGATCATTGATCTCTGAATCATAGTCTTCTTGTTGACAGCTTGAGTGCTGCGTATGTCCTTTATTTTCCAAATCTTGGCCTTCATTCTCATATTTACATTTTTTTTTTGCCTCGACCGCTTCTGTAAATTTCCGTTTGGCTTGGCTACCAGATTGATTGTCAGCTAAGGCATGCACAGAATCATTAAATGGTTGATCTTCTGACATTGGAGCAGTTGTTCATCTATAAAATTATCTCTATATACAGTGTGCGTATATACAAGCTATTCACAACTAAAGAAATTCATTCTTGCGTTCCTTAGTCATAATTTAAAACTTTGGGTGAGCTCACAATGTAAAAAAACTCTTGCAAGGCGCAAAGAATGGGATTTTTTGAGCCGCACACCAAACTTGCCTCGTGAATCTCATTGTCACTACTACGAATCCAGCATAATTCTGCTTGTTTGAACGTTTGCTGCGACTACAGTAAAGAACTACAATTTGAAAACGCACACAGAAACCATGGATGAGCGTGGACCTCCAAGAGTGAAGAATAAGGCCGCGGCGTCGCTTCAGATCACAGCTGAACAGATTTTACGGGAAGCATATGAAAGCCGAGAGCCAGGTCTTACGGCTCCAAAGCAGCGGCTAGCTGATTTAGAAGAGGTGATTAACTAGACCATAAGCTGATTTTCACATACTGACGAGCCAGTTACACGAATTTCAAGGTCGGAAACGTAAAGAATACGAGGATGCACTTCGACGAAACAGATTAAATATCAACCAGTGGATTCGGTATGCTCGATGGGAGTTGGAGCAAAAAGAGTACGCACGTGCGCGGTCAATTTTTGAGCGGGCCCTTGAGATTGATCCTACCGACGTTCCGTTATGGCTACGCTACATTGAATCAGAATTAAAGAACAAAAACATCAATCATGCGCGGAATTTGTTTGATCGAGCCGTCACGCTCTTGCCTCGTGTCGACAAGCTGTGGTATAAATACGTTTCTACAGAAGAAACATTGGCGAACGTATCTGGCGCCAGACAAGTTTTTGAACGCTGGATGGAATGGCGGCCTGAGCCTCAAGCATGGCTAAGTTATATCAACCTGGAGAAACGATACGGCGAATTCAAGCGAGCGCGAACAATATTTGAGCGTTTTACTTTCATTCACCCACAAGCAGAGAACTGGATTAAGTGGGCAAAATTTGAAGATGACTACGGTACATTGGAGAACGTGAGAGAGGTGTATTCAGCTGCGGTGGAGACTCTGCAGGCGGCTGGTGACGAATTTGTCGATGAGAAGTTACTGGGTGCTTGGGCTAAGTGGGAGGCGCGTCACAAAAATTTCGACAAGGCAAGAGAGCTGTATAAGCACGGTCTGGATACGCTCAGCAGGGCTAAAAGTATGTGGCTGTACAGGGAGTATGCAGCATTTGAAAAGCAATACGGTGAGCAAGCAGAAATTGAGGACGTGGTTTTCAAAAAGAGAAGGGTTCAGTATGAAGAAAAAGTGTCTGAAAATCCGAAAGACTATGATACCTGGTTCGCATATTTGTCCATGGCACAGAAGTCAACTTCCAGTGTATCAGATGTTCGTGATCTTTACGAGCGGGCGATTGCAAATGTTCCCCCCACACAGGAGAAACGGCATTGGAGACGATATATATTCTTGTGGATCAAATACGCCATTTATGAAGAGCTAGTGACCAAGGATTTCGATCAGGCTAGAGAGGTCTATAAGGCTTGTCTCAGCCTAATTCCTCACAAGCAATTCACCTTTGCAAAGATTTGGTACATGTATGCCTGCTTTGAGGTTCGGCGCGGCAATCTAGCAACCGCTAGAAAACAGCTGGGCATGGCCATTGGCATATGTCCAAAACCTAAGCTGTTCAAGGACTATATCGAATTAGAAATGAAATTACGTGAGTTTGATCGGTGCCGGAAACTGTTTGAAAAATACCTTGAGAAATTTCCGAAGTCACCGCAAGCGTGGATGGATTACGCCGAGCTTGAACAAACGTTGGGAGATGAAGACCGGGCAAAGGCAATTTTGGAGCTCGCGATGTCCATTCCTGGTCTGGATTTTAATGTTGACGAGGAGGACGAAGAGGACGAGAAGGACGAGAAGGACGAGAAGGACGAGAAGGACGAGAAGGACGAGAAGGACGAGAAGGACGAGAAGGACGAGAAGGACGAGAAGGACGAGAAGGACGAGAAGGACGA